>NW_027327463.1:0-300000 GCF_047675955.1 Chlorocebus sabaeus
GTTTCAGCTGTTCTGGACCTTTCTGGTCCAGTTTGATGCGGTGTGAGCCGGTCTGGTCCGGTTTGATCTGGTGTCATCTGGTCAAAGCCGGTTTGAGCCGATCTGGTCCGTTTTGAGCCGGTCCGGTCTGGTTTGAGCTGGTAAAAACCATCTCAGGCCAGTCGAAACCGGTTTGAGCCGGTCTGGTCTAGTTTGAGCCAGTCAAAACCGGTTTGTGGCCTGGTTATAGCTGGTCTGTCCCGGTCTGGTCCGGTTTGTTCCGGCTTCAGCTCTTCTGGGCCGGTCTGGTGTGGTTTCATCCGGTTTGAGCCGGTCTGGTCCGGTTTTATCCTGTCTCATCTGGTCAAAACCGGTTTGAGCCGGTCTGGTCTGCTTTGAGCCGGTCAAAACCGGTTTGATCCAGTCTGGTCTGGTTTGAACCAGTCTGGTCTGGTTTTATCCGGTCAAAACCTGATTGAGGCCAGTTTGGCCTGGTTTTAGCCTGTCTGGGCCGGTCTGGTTCTGTTTGAGACGGTTTGAGCCGATTTGTGCTCGTCTGGTTTGGTATGATCCGGTTTGGGAAGGTCTGGTTCGGTTTGATCTGGTATAATCTGGTCAAAACCGGTTTGAGCTGGTCAGGTCTGGTTTGAGCCGGTCAAAACAGGTTCGAGCCGGTGAAAACCGGTTTTGAACCGGTTTGTTCTGGTTGAAGCCAGTCAAAACCGATTTGAGCCTGTCTGAGCCGGTCTGGTCCAGTTTAGTCCAGTCTAATCAGGTCAAAACCGGTTTGAGCCGGTTAAAACTGGTTTTAGCCGGTCTGGAGTGGTTTGAGGTGGTCAAAACCGGTTTGAGCTGGTGAAAAACCGGATTGAGCCAGTCAAAACCGGTTTGAACTGGTCTGGTCTGGTTTGAGCCGGTCCAAAACTGGTTTGAGCCGGTCTGGCCCGGTTTTAGTCGGTCTGGGCCGGTCTGGTCCGGTTTGATCCTCTCAAAACCGCTTTTTCTGGTCAAAACCGGTTTGAGGTGGTCTGGTCTGGTTTGAGCCAGTCTGGTCTGGTTTGAGCCGGTCAAAACCAGCTCAGGTCGGTCGAAACCATTTTGAGCCAGTCTGGTCTGGTTTGAACGGGTCAAAACTGGATTGAGGCCCAGTTTTAGGCGGTCTGGGCCGGTCTGGTCCGGTTTGATCCGGTTTCAGCCGGTCTGGGCCTGTCTGGTCCTGTTTGATCTGGTGTGAGCCGGCCTTGTCCGGTTTGATCTGTGTCATCCGGTCAAAAGTGCTTTGTGCCGGTCAGGTGAGGATTGAGCCGGTCTGGTCTGATTTGAGCCGGTCAAAACCATCTCAGGCCAGTCAAACCGGTTTGAGCCGGTCTGGTCTGGTTTGAGCTGGTCAAAACTGGTTTGTGGCCCAGTTTTAGCCGGTCTGGGCCGGTCTGGTCTGGTTTGATCCGGTTTCAGCCGGTCTGGGCCTGTCTGGTCCGGTTTGATCCGGCTTCAGCTGTTCTGGGCCGGTCTGGTGCCGCTTCATCCGGTTTGAGCCGGTCTGGTCTGATTTTATCCTGTCTCATCCGGTCAAACCCGGTTTGAGACAATCTCTTCTGTTTTGAGCCGGTCAAAACCGGTTTGAGCCACTGTGGTCTGGTTTGAGCCTGTGTGGTCTGGTTTGAGCCGGTCAAAACCTGATTGATCCGGTTTGGCCCTGTTTTAGCCTGTCTGGGCCGGTCTGGTTTGGTTTGCACCGGTGTGAGCTGGTTTCTCTGCTGGTCTGGTCTGGTATGATCCGGTTTGAGAAGGTCTGGTCTGGTTTGATCCAGTCTAAACCGGTCAAAACCGATTTGAGCCGGTCTGGTCCGGTTTGATCTGGTTTCAGCTGGTCTCCGCTGGTCGAATGCAGTTTGATCTGGTCAAAACCAGTTTGAGCCGGTCTGGTCTGGTTTGAGCCGGTCTGGTCTGGTTTGAGCCGGTCAAAACCGTTTTGAGCCGGTCAAAACCGGTTTGAACCGGTCTGGTCTGGTTTGAGCCGTTCTTGTCTGGTTTGAACCCGCCAAAACCGGTTTGTGGCCCAGTTTTAGGCGGTCTGGGCTGGTCTGTTCCGGTTTGATCCGATGTTAGCCGGTCCGGGCCAGTCTGATTCGTTTTGATCCGGTCTCATCCGGTCAAAAAACCGGTTTCAGCCGGGCTGTTGTGATTTGAGCAGGTCAAAACCGGTTTGAGCCGGTCAAAACCGGTTTGAACCGGTCTGGTCTCGTTTGAGCCAGTCAAAACCGGTTTTTGCGGGTCTGGTCTGGTTTGAGCCGCTCAAAATAGGTTTGAGCCAGTTTGCACCAGTTTTAGGTGGTCTGGGCCGTTCTGGTCCGGTTTGATACGGTTTTAGGTGGTCTGGGCCCGTCTGGTCCGGTTTGATCCTGTCTCATATGGTCAAAATCGGTTTCAGCCGGTCAAAACCGATTTGAGCCGGTCTGGTGTGGTTTGAACTGGTCAAAACCGGTTTGAGGCGCCTGGTCTGGTTAGAGCTGGTCAAAAGCGATTTGAGCCGGTCTGGTCTGGTTTGAGCCGGTCAAAATAGGTTTGAACGGTTTTGGCCCAGTTTTAGGCGGTCTGGGCCGGTCTGGTCCGGTTTGATCCGGTCTCATCCAGTCAAAATCGATTTCAGCCGGTCAAAACCTGTTTGAGCCGGTCTGGTGTGGTTTGAGCCAGTCAAAACCGGTTTGAGCTGGTCAAAACCGGTTCGAGCCATTCAAAAGCGGTTTGAGCTGGTCAAAACCAGATTGAACCGGTCTTTTCTGGTTTGAGCTGGTCAAAACCTGTTTGTGCCGTTCTGCTGTGGTTTTATACTGTCTCCTCCGTTCAAAACCGGTTTGTGCCAATCTGGTCTGCTTTGAGCCTGTCAAAACCAGTTTGAGCGGGTCTGCTCTGGTTTGAGCCGGTCTCGTCTGGTTTGAACCGGTCAAAACCAGTTTGTGGCCCAGTTTTATGCAGTCTGGGCCGGTCTGGTCCGGTTTGATCCGAATTTAGCTGGTCTGGGCCGGTCTGATTCGATTTGATCCAATCTCATCCGGTCATAACCGGTTTTAGCCGGTCAAAACCGGTTTCATCTGGTCTGGTGTGGTTTGAGGAGGTCAAAACCGGTTTGAGCCAGTCAAAACCGGTTTGACCTGGTCTGGTCTGGTTTGAGCCGGTCTGGTATTGTTTGAGCCGGTCAAAACTGGTTCGAGCCCGTTAAAACCGGTTTGAGCCGGTTTGATCTGGTTGAAGACAGTCAAAAGCGATTCGAGCCTGTCTGAGCCGGTCTGATCCGGTTTAGTACGGTCTAATCAGGTCAAAACCGGTTTGAGCTGGTGAAATCCGGTTTTAGCCGATGAAAAACCGGTTTGAGCGGGTCAAAACTGGATTGAGCCAGTGAAAACCGGTTTGAGCCGGTCTGGCCCGGTTTTAGCCGGTCTGGGCCAGTCTTTTCCGGTTTGATGCGGCTTGAGCCGGTCTGGTCCGGTTTGATCCGGTCTCATCCGGTCAAAACCAGTTTGAGCTGGTCTGGTCTTGTTTGAGACAGTCTGGTCTGGTTTGAGGCGGTCGAAAACTGTTTGAGCCGGTTTGGTCTGGTTTTAGCCGGTCTGGGCCGGTCTGGTCCTGTTTGATGCGGTTTGGGCCGGTCTGGTCGGGTTTGATCCGGTCTCATCTGGTCAAAACCCGTTTCAGCCGGTCTGGTCTCGTTTGGACTGGATAAAATCGGTTTGAGACGGTTTGGCCTGGTTATAGCCGGTCTGGGCCGGTCTGGTCCAGTCTGATCCGGTTTCAGCTGGTCTGGGCCGGTCGAGTCCGGTTTGATCTGGTTTGAGCCGGTCTGGTCCTGTTTGATCCGGTCTCATCCGGTCAAAACCGCTTTCAGCCGGTCTGGTCTGGTTTGAGCCAGTCAAAACCGGTTTGTCGCCCGGTAGTAGCCGGGCTGAGCCGGTCTGGTCCGGTTTGGTCCGTTTTCAGCTAGTCTGGGCCAGTCGAGTCTGGTGTGATCCGGTGAAAACCGCTTTGAGCCGGTCAAAACGGGTGTGAGCCGGTCTGGTGTGGTTTGAGGAGGTCAAAACCGGTTTGAGCCCGTCTGGTCTGGTTTGAGCCCGTCTGGTCTGGTTTGAGCCGGTCAACATGGTTCGAGCCAGTTTTGGCCCGGTTTTAGGCGGTCTGGGCCAGTCTGGTACGGTTTTGATCAGATTTTAGCCGGTCTGGGCCGGTCTGATCCGGTTTGATCCAGTCTCATCCGGTCAAAACGGGTTTGAGCCGGTCAAAACCGGTTTGAGCCGGTCTGGTGTGGTTTGATCTGGTGAAAACCGGTTTGAGCTGGTCAAAACCGGATTGAGCAAGTCAAAACCGGTTTGAACCAGTCTGGTCTGGATAAAGCCTGTCAAAACCGATTCGAGCCTGTCTGAGCCGGTCTGGTCCGGTTTGATCCGATCTCATCTGGTCAAAACCACTTTGAGCCGGTCTGGTCTTGCTGAGCCGGTCTGGTATTGTTTGAGCCGGTCTGGACTGGTTTGAACCGGTCAAAACAAGTTTTTGGCCCAGTTTTAGGCGGTCTGGGCCGGTCTGCTACGGTTTGATCCGATTTTAGGCGGTCTGGGCCGGTCTGATTCGGTTTGATCTGGTATCATTCGGTCAAAATCGGTTTTAGCCGGTCAAAACAGGTTTCAGCCGGTCTGCTGTGGTTTGAGCAGGTCAAAACCTGTTTGAGCCGGTCTGGTCTGGTTTGAGCCGGTCAAAACTGGCTCAGGACGGTCAAAACAGGTTTGAGCCGGTCTGGTCTGGTTTGAGCCGGTCAAAACCGGTTTGTGACCCGGTTTTAGCCGGTGTGGCCCGGTCTGGTCCGGTTTATTCTGGGTTCAGCTGTTCTGGGACGGTCTGGTGCGGTTTCATCCGGTTTTAGCCGGTCTGGTCCGGTTTTATCCAGTCTCATCGAGTCAAAACCGGTTTTAGCCAGTCTGGTCTGGTTTGAGCCAGTCAAAATAGGATTGAGCCGGTTTGGACCGGTTTTAGGTGGTTTGGGCCAGTCTGGTCCCGTTTGATCCGGTTTGAGCCGGTCTGGTCTGGTTTGAGCCGGTCAAAACTGGTTTTTGCGGGTCTGGTCTGGTTTGAGCGGGTCAAGAAAGGTTTGAGCTGGTTTGGCATGGTTTTAGGCGGTCTGGGCTGGTCTGGTCCGGTTTGATCCGGTTTTAGCTGGTCTGGCCCCGTCTGGTCCAGTTTGCTCTGGTTTGCTCCGGCTTCAGCTGTTCTGGGTCATTCTGGTGCGGTTTCATCCAGTTTCAGCCGGTCCGGTCCGGTTTTATCCTGTCTCATCCGGTCAAAACCGGTTTTTTTCCAGTCTGGTCTGGTTTGAGCCGGTCAAAACCAGTTTCAGCCGGTCTGGTCTGGTTTGAGCCGTTCTGGTCTGGTTTGAGCCGATCAAAACCGGCTAAGGTCGGTCAAAACCAGTTTGTGCTGATCTGGTCCAGTTTGAACCGGTCAAAACCGGTTTGTGGCCCAGTTTTAGCCGGTCTAGACGGTCTGGTCCGGTTTGCTCCGGTTTGCTCTGGCTTCAGCTGTTCTGGGTCATTCTGGTGCGGTTTCATCCAGTTTCAGCCGGTCTGGTCCGGTTTTATCCTGTCTCATCCAGTCAAAACCGGTTTTTGCCAGTCTGGTCTGGTTTGAGCCGGTCAAAACCAGTTTCAGCCGGTCTGGTCTGGTTTGAGCCGTTCTGGTCTGGTTTGAGCCGATCAAAACCGGCTAAGGTCGGTCAAAACCAGTTTGTGCTGATCTGGTCCAGTTTGAACCGGTCAAAACCGGCTTGTGGCCCAGTTTTAGGCGATCTGGGCCGGTCTGGTCCAATGTGATCCGATTTTAGCCCGTCAGGGCGGGTCTGATTCGGTTTGATCTGGTCTCATCCGGTCAAAACCGGTATTAGCCGGTCAAAACCGGTTTCAGCCAGTCTGGTGTGGTTTGAGCAGGTCAAAACCGGTTTGATCCAGTCTGCTCTGGTTTGAGCCGGTCTGGTCTCGTTTGAGCCGGTCAAAACCTGAATAAGCCGGTTTGGCCCGGTTTTAACCTGTCTGGGCCGGTCTGGTTCGGTTTGAGCCGGTTTGAGCTGATTTGTGCCGGTCTGGTCCGGTATGATCCGGTTTGAGAAGGTCTGGTCCGGTTTCATCTGGTCTAATCCTGTCAAAACCGGTTTGAGCTGGTCAGGTCTGCTTTGAGCCGGTCAAAACAGGTTAGAGCTGGTCTGGTCTGGTTTGAGCCGGTCAAAAGAGGTTTGAGCCGCTTTGGCCCGTTTTTAGGCGGTCTGGGCCGCTGTGGTCCTGTTTGATCCGGTTTGAGCCGGCCTGGTCTCGTTTTAGCCGGTCAAAACCAGTTTGAGACGGTCTGGTCTGGTTTGAGCCGGTCAAAATAGGTTTGAGCGGGTTTGGCCTGGTTTTATGCGGTCAGGGCCAGTCTGGTCTGGAATGATCCTGTTTTAGCCGGTCTGGGCCCGTTTGGTGCGGTTTGATCCGGTCTCATCCGGTCAAAATCGGTTTCAGCTGGTCAAAACCGGTTTAAGCCGGTCTCGTGTGATTTGAGCCGGTCAAAACCGGTTTGTGGCGGTCAAAACCGGTTCGAGCCGTTCAAAATCGGTTTGAGACGGTCAAAATCAGATTGAACCGGTCTGGACTGGTTTGAGCCGGTCAAAAGCAGTTCGAGCCGGTCAAAACCGGTTTGAGCCGGTTTTGTCTGGTTGAAGCCAGTCTAAACCGATTCGAGCCTGTCTGAGCCTGTCTGGTTCGGTTTGATCCGGTTTAATCAGGTCAAAACCGGTTTGAGCCGGTGAAAACCGGTTTTAGCCAGTCTGGAGTGGTTTGAGCCAGTCAAAACCGGTTTGAGCCCATCAAAACCGGATTGAGCCAGTCAAAACTGGTTTGAACCGGTCTGGTCTGGTTTGAGCCGGTCAAAACCGTTTTGAGCTGGTCTGGCCCGGTTTTAGCCGGTCTGGGCCGGTCTGGCCCTCTTTGATCCGGTTTCAGCCTTTCTGGGCCTGTCTGGTCTGGTTTGATCCGGTGTGAGCCGGTCTGGTCCTGTTTGATTTGGTGTCATCCGTTCAAAACCGGTTTGAGCCGGTCTGGTCCGGTTTGAGCCGGTCTGGTCTGGTATGAGCCGGTCAAAACCAGCTCAGGCTGGTCAAAAGCGGTTTGTGCCGGTCTGGTCTGGTTTGAGCCGCTCAAAACTGGTTTGTGGCCCACTTTTAGCCGATCTGGCCCCGTGTGGTCCGGTTTGCTCGGGCTTCAGCTGTTCTGGGCCGGTCTGCTGCGGTTTCATCCGGTTTGAGCCGGTCTGGTCTGGTTTTATCCTGTTTCATCCGGTCACAACCGGTTTGAGCCAGTCTCTTCTAGTTTCAGCCGGTCAAAACCGGTTTGAGGCAGTGTGGTCTGGTTTGAGCCGGTCTGGTCTGGTTTGAGCCAGTCAAAATCTGATTGAGCCGGATTGACCCGGTTTTAGCCTGTCTGGGCCAGTCTGGTTCGGTTTGAGCCAGTTTGAGCTGGTTTGTGCCAGTCTGGTCCGGTATGATCCGGTTTGAGAAGGTCTGGTACGGTTTGATCTAGTCTAATCTGATCAAAACCGGTGTGAGCCAGTCAGGTCTGGTTTGAGCCAGTCAAAACAGGTTCAAGTCGGTCTGGTCTGGTCTGGTTTGAGCTGGACAAAATAGGTTTGAGCCGGTTTGGCCCGGTGTTAGGCGGTCTGGGCCGGTCTGGTCTGGTTTGATCCGGTTTGAGCCGGTCTGGTCTGGTTTGAGCCGGTCAAAACCAGTTTGAGCCGGTCTGGTCTGGTTTGAGAAGGTCAAAATAGGTTTGAGCTGCTTTGGTCCGGTTTTAGGCGGTCTGGGCCGTTCTGGTCCGGTTTGATCCGGTTTTAGCCTTTCTAGGCCCGTCTTGTCCGGTTTGATCCAGTCTCATATGGTCAAAATCGGTTTCAGCTGGTCAAAACCGGTTTGAGCCGGTCTGGTGTGGTTTGATCCGTTCAAAACCGGTTTGATCCGGTCAAAATCGCTTCGAGCTGTTCAGAACCGGTTTGACCCGGTCAAAACCGGATTGAACCGGTCTGGTGTGGTTTGAGCCAGTCAAAACCGGTTTGAGCCGATCTGGTCTGGTTTCAAACGGTCTGGTCGGGTTTGAGTCGCTCAAAACCAGCTTAGGTCGGTCAAAACCGGTTTGAGCTGGTCTGGTCTGGTTAGAACCTGTTCAAAACCGGTTTGTGGCCCAGTTTTAGGCGGTCTGGGTCGGTCTGGTCCGGTGTCATCCGATTTTCGCCGGTCTGGGCCGGTCTGATTTGCTTTGATCTGGTCTCATCCGGTCAAAACCGGTTTTAGCGTGTCAAAACCGATTTCTGCCAGTCTGGTGTGGTTTGGTCAGGTCAATACTGGTTTGAGCCCGTCAGGTCGGGTTTGAGACGGTCAGGTCTGTTTTGAGCCGGTCAAAATAGGATTGAGCCAGTTTGGCACAGTTTTAGAAGGTCTGCCCCAGTCTGGTCTGGTTTGATCCGGTTTGAGCTGGTCTGGTCTGGTTTGAGCCAGTGAAAACCGGTTTGAGCCGGTCTGGTCTGGTTTGAGCCGGTATGGTCTGGTTTGAGCAGGTCAAAACCGCTTCGAGCCGGTCAAAACCGGTTTGAGCCGGTTTGGTCTCGTTGAAGCCAGTCAAAACCGATTCGAGCCTGTCTGAGCCGGTCTGACCCAGTTTGATTCGGTCTAATCAGGTCAAAACTGTTTTGAGCCAGTGAAAACCGGTTTTAGCCGGTCTGGAGTGGTTTGAGCCGGACAAAACCATCTCAGGCCAGTCAAACCGGTTTGAGCCGGTCTGGTCTGGTTTGAGCCGGTCAAAACCGGTTTGTGGCCCAGTTTTAGCCAGTCTGGCCCGGTCTCGTCTGGTTTGATCCGGTTTCAGCCGGTCTGGACCTGTCTGGTCCGGTTTGATCCGGCTTCAGCTGTTCTGGGCCGGTCTGGTGCCGCTTCATCTGGTTTGAGCCGGTCTGGTCTGATTTTATCCTGTCTCATCCGGTCAAACCCGGTTTGAGACAATCTCTTCTGTTTTGAGCCGGTCAAAACCGGTTTGAGCCACTGTGGTCTGGTTTGAGCCTGTGTGGTCTGGTTTGAGCCGGTCAAAACCTGATTGATCCGGTTTGGCCCTGTTTTAGCCTGTCTGGGCCGGTCTGGTTCGGTTTGCACCGGTGTGAGCTGGTTTCTGCTGGTCTGGTCTGGTATGATCCGGTTTGAGAAGGTCTGGTCTGGTTTGATCCGGTCTTAACCGGTCAAAACCGATTTGAGCCGGTATGGTCCGGTTTGATCTGGTTTCAGCTGGTCTCGGCTGGTCGAATGCAGTTTGATCTGGTCAAAACCGCTTTGAGCCGGTCAAAACCATTTTGAGTCGGTCTGGTCTGGTTTGAGCCGGTCAAAACCGTTTTGAGCCGGTCAAAACCGGTTTGAACCGGTCTGGTCTGGTTTGAGCCGTTCTGGTCTGGTTTGAACCCGCCAAAACCGGCTTGTGGCCCAGTTTTAGGCGGTCTGGGCTGGTCTGTTCTGGTTTGATCCGATGTTAGCCAGTCCGGGCCAGTCTGATTCGGTTTGATCCGGTCTCATCCGGTCAAAAACCGGTTTCAGCCGGTCTGTTGTGGTTTGACCAGGTCAAAAACGGTTTGAGCCGGTCAAAACTGGTTTGAACCGGTCTGGTCTGGTTTGAGCCAGTCAAAACCGGTTTGTGCGGGTCTGGTCTGGTTTGAGCCGGTCAAAATAGGTTTGAGCCAGTTTGCACCGGTTTTAGGTGATCTGGGCCGTTCTGGTCCGGTTTGATACCGTTTTAGGTGTTCTGGGCCCGTCTGGTCCGGTTTGATCCTGTCTCATATGGTCAAAATCGGTTTCAGCCGGTCAAAACCGATTTGAGCCGGTCTGGTGTGGTTTGAACTGGTCAAAACCGGTTTGAGGCGCCTGGTCTGGTTAGAGCTGGTCAAAAGCGATTTGAGCCGGTCTGGTCTGGTTTGAGCCGGTCAAAATAGGTTTGAACGGGTTTGGCCCAGTTTTAGGCGGTCTGGGCCGGTCTGGTCCGGTTTGATCCAGTTTTAGCCGGTCCGGACCCGTCTGGTCCGGTTTGATACGGTCTCATCCAGTCAAAATTGGTTTCAGCCGGTCAAAACCTGTTTGAGCCGGTCTGGTGTGGTTTGAGCCAGTCAAAACCGGTTTGAGCCGGTCAAAACCGGTTCGAGCCATTCAAAAGCGGTTTGAGCTGGTCAAAACCAGATTGAACCGGTCTTTTCTGGTTTGAGCTGGTCAAAACCTGTTTGTGCCGTTCTGCTGTGGTTTTATACTGTCTCCTCCGTTCAAAACCGGTTTGTGCCAATCTGGTCTGCTTTGAGCCTGTCAAAACCAGTTTGAGCGGGTCTGCTCTGGTTTGAGCCGGTCTGGTCTGATTTGAGCCGGTCAAAACCGGCTCACGTCGGTCAAAACCGGTTTGAGCCGGTCTCGTCTGGTTTGAACCGGTCAAAACCAGTTTGTGGCCCAGTTTTATGCAGTCTGGGCCGGTCTGGTCCGGTTTGATCCGAATTTAGCTGGTCTGGGCCGGTCTGATTCGATTTGATCCAATCTCATCCGGTCATAACCGGTTTTAGCCGGTCAAAACCGGTTTCATCTGGTCTGGTGTGGTTTGAGGAGGTCAAAACCGGTTTGAGCCGGTCAAAACCCGTTTGACCTTGTCTGGTCTGGTTTGAGCCGGTCTGGTATGGTTTGAGCCGGTCAAAACTGGTTCGAGCCCGTTAAAACCGGTTTGAGCCGGTTTGATCTGGTTGAAGACAGTCAAAAGCGATTCGAGCCTGTCTGAGCCGGTCTGATCCGGTTTAGTACGGTCTAATCAGGTCAAAACCTGTTTGAGCTGGTGAAATCCGGTTTTAGCCGATGAAAACCGGTTTGAGCGGGTCAAAACTGGATTGAGCCAGTGAAAACCGGTTTGAGCCGTTCTGGCCCGGTTTTAGCCGGTCTGGGCCGGTCTTTTCCGGTTTGATGCGGCTTGAGCCGGTCTGGTCCGGTTTGATCCGGTCTCATCCGGTCAAAACCAGTTTGAGCCGGTCTGGTCTTGTTTGAGACGATCTGGTCTGGTTTGAGGCGGTTGAAACCTGTTTGAGCCGGTTTGGTCTGGTTTTAGCCGGTCTGGGCCGGTCTGGTCAGGTTTGATGCGGTTTGGGCCGGTCTGGTCGGGTTTGATCCGGTCTCATCTGGTCAAAACCCTTTTCAGTCGGTCTGGTCTCGTTTGGACTGGATAAAATCGGTTTGAGACGGTTTGGCCTGGTTATAGCCGGTCTGGGCCGGTCTGGTCCGGTCTGATCCGGTTTCAGCTGGTCTGGGCTGGTCGAGTCCGGTTTGATCTGGTTTGAGCCGGTCTGGTCCTGTTTGATCCAGTCTCATCCGGTCAAAACCGCTTTCAGCCGGTCTGGTCTGGTTTGAGCCAGTCAAAACCGGTTTGTCGCCCGGTTGTAGCCGGGCTGAGCCGGTCTGGTCCGGTTTGGTCCGTTTTCAGCTAGTCTGGGCCAGTCGAGTCTGGTGTGATCCGGTGAAAACCGCTTTGAGCCGGTCAAAACGGGTTTGAGCCGGTCTGGTGTGGTTTGAGGAGGTCAAAACCGGTTTGAGCCCGTCTGGTCTGGTTTGAGCCCGTCTGGTCTGGTTTGAGCCGGTCAACATGGTTCGAGCCAGTTTTGGCCCAGTTTTAGGCGGTCTGGGTCAGTCTGGTACGGTTTGATCAGATTTTAGCTGGTCTGGGCCGGTCTGATCCGGTTTGATCCAGTCTCATCCGGTCAAAACGGGTTTGAGCCAGTCAAATCCGGTTTGAGCCGGTCTGGTGTGGTTTGATCTGGTGAAAACCGGTTTGAGCTGGTCAAAACCGGATTGAGCCAGTCAAAACCGGTTTGAACCACTCTCGTCTGGATAAAGCCTGTCAAAACCGATTCGAGCCTGTCTGAGCCGGTCTGGTCTGGTTTGGTCCGATCTCATCTGGTCAAAAGCACTTTGAGCCGGTCTGGTCTTGCTTGAGCCGGTCTGGTATTGTTTGAGCCGGTCTGGACTGGTTTGAACCGGTCAAAACAAGTTTTTGGCCCAGTTGTAGGCGGTCTGGGCCAGTCTGCTACGGTTTGATCCGATTTTAGGCGGTCTGGGCCGGTCTGATTCGGCTTGATCTGGTCTCATTTGGTTAAAATCGGTTTTAGCCGGTCAAAACAGGTTTCAGCCAGTCTGCTGTGGTTTGAGCAGGTCAAAACCGGTTTGAGCCCGTCTGGTCTGGTTTCAGTCGGTCAAAACCGGCTCAGGTCGGTCAAAACCGGTATGAGCCTGTCTGGTCTGCATTGAACCTGTCAAAACCGGTTTGTGGCCCAGTTTAAGGCGGTCTGGGACAGTCTAGTCTGGTTTGATCTTATTTTAGCCGTTCTGGGCAGGTCTGATTCGGTTTATCCGGTCTCATCCGGTCAAAACCAGTTTTAGCCGGTCAAAACCGACACGAGCCGTTCAAAACCGGATTGAACCGTTCAAAACCGGATTGAACTCGTCTGGTCTGGTTTGAGACGGTAAAAACCGCTATGAGCCGGTCAAAACCTGTTTGAGATGGTCTGATCTGGTTTTAGACTTCTGGTCTGTTTTGAGCTGGTCAAAACTGGTTTGTGGCCTAGATTTAGGCAGTCTGGGCCGGTCTGGTCACTTTGAAAATTCCACAAGAACATACTTAGCGAAAGGCTACTTGAGGGTAAAGATTTAACTCTGTGAGATGAATTAACAGAACACAAAGCCGTTTCTCAGACAGCTTCTTTCCATTTTCTAATGGAAGAGATTCACTTTTTCACCATAGCCCTCTATGGGCTTCCAAATATCACTTTGCAAATTCCACAAAACAGTCTTAGCGAAGGGCTTCTTGAGGGGAAATCTGTAACTCTGTGAGATGAATTACAGAACACAAAGAAGTTTCTCAGAATACTTCTTTCAAGTTTTTAAATGAAGATAATTAGTTTTTCACAATAGCCCTCTATAGAATTCCGAACATCACTTTGCAAATTAAGCAAGAACAGTTTTAGCGAAAGGCTTCTTGAGGGGAAAGCTGTAACTCTGTGAGATGAATTAAGAGAACACAAAGCCGTTTCTCAGAAAACTTCTTTCAAGTTTTTAGCTGAAGATATTTCCTTTTTAACCATATCCCTCTAAGGGCTTCCAAATATCACCTTGCAAATTCCACAAGAACAGTCTAAGTGAAAGACTTCTTGAGGAGAAAGCTGTAACTGTGTGAGATGAATTAACAGAACACAAAGCTGTTTCCCGGAAAGGTTATTTCCAGTTTTTAACGAAAGAGATTTCCTTTTTCACCATAGCCCTCTGTGGGCTTCCAAATATCTCTTTGCAAATTCCACAAGAACAGTCTTATCGAAAGTCTTCTTGAGGGGAAAGCTGTAACTCTGTGGAATGAATTAACAGAACACAAAGCAGTTTCTCAGAAGGATTCTTTCCAGTTTTTAAATAAATATATTTCCTATATCACCATAGACCTCTATGGGCTTCCAAATCTCACTTTGTAAATTTCGCAAGAAGAGTCTTAGCGAAAGGTTTCTTGAGGGGAAAGCTGTGTCTCTGTGAGTTGAATTAACAGAACACAAAGCAGTTTTCCCAAAAGCTTCTTTTCAGTATTTATCTAAGTATATTTCCTTTTTCACCACAGCACCCTATGGGCATCCAAATATCACTTTTTAAATTCCACAAGAACAGTCTTAGCGAAAGGCTTCTCCAGGGGAAAGCTGTAACACTTTTAGATGAATTAACAGAACACAAAACAGTTTCTCAGAAAGCTTCTCTCCGGTTTTTAAATTAAGATATCACCTTTTTCAGCGTAGACCTCTATAGGCTTCCAAATATCACTTTGAAAATTCCACAAGAACAGTCTTAGCAAAAGGCTTCTTGAGGATAAAGCCTTAACTCTGTGAGATGAATTAACAGAACACAAAGCCGTTTCTCAGAAAGCTTCTTTCCAGTTTTTAACTGAAGATAATTCCTTTTTCACAATATCCCTCTTTAGGCTTACAAATATCACTTTGCAAATTCCACAAGAACAGTCCTAGCGAAAGACTTCTTGAGGTGAAAGTTGTAACTCTGTGACATAAATTGACAGAACACAAAGCAGTTTCTCAGAAAGCTTCTTTCCAGTTTTTAACAGAAGATATTTCCTTTTTCACTTTAGCCCTCTATGGGCTTCCAAATATCAGTTTGCTAATTACACTAGAACAGTCTTAGCGAAAGGCTTCTTGAGGGGAGAGATGTAACTTTGTGAGATGAATTAACAGAACACAAAGCAGTTTCTCAGAAAGCGTCTTTCCAGTTTTTAACTGAAGATATTTCCTTTTTCACCATAGCCCTCTACGCGCTTCCAAATATCACTTTCCAAATTCCACAAGAACAGTCTTAGTGAAAGGCTTCTTGAGGGGAAAGCTTAACTCTGTGAGATGAATTAACAGAACACAAAACAGTTTCTCAGAAAGATTCTTTCCTGTTTTTAACTGAAGATATTTACTTTTTCACCATAGCCCTCTATGGGCTTCCAAATATCACTTTATAAATTCCACAAAAAGAGTCTTAGCCAAAGGCTTCTTGAGGGGAAAGCTGTAACTCTCTCAGATGAATTAACAGAACACAAAGCCGTTTCTCAGAAAGCTTTTTTTCCAGTTTTTATCGGAAGAGATTTCCTTTGTCACCATAGCCCACATTGGGCTTCCAAATATCACTTTGGAAATTTCACAAGATCAGTCTTAGCGAAAGGCTTCTTGAGGGGAAAGCTGTAATTCTGTGAGATGAATTAAGAGAACACAAAGCCATTTCTCAGAAAGCTTCTTTGCAGTTTTTAACTGAAGATATTTCCTTTTTCACCATCGCCCTCTATGGGCTTCCAAATATCACTTTTTAAATTCCACCAGAGCAGTCTTAGCGAAAGGCTTCTTGAGGTGAAAGCAGTAAGTATGTGAGATGCATTGACAGTTCACAAAGCAGTTTCTCAAAAAGCTAATTTCCACTTGTTAACTGAAGACATTTCCTTTTTCACCATAGCCGTCTATGGGGTTCCAAATATCACTTTGCAAATTCCACAAGAACAGTCTTAGCGAAAGGTTTCTTGAGGGAAAAGCTGTAACTCTGTGAGATGAATTAACAGAACAAAAAGGAGTTTCTCAGAAAGCTTCTTTCCAGTTTTTAACGGAAGAGATTTTCTTTTTCACCATAGCCCTCTGTGGGCATCCAAATATCACTTTGCAAATTCCACAAGAACAATCTTAGAGAAAGGCTTCTTGAGGGGAAAGCTTTAACTCTGTGAGATAAATTAACAGAACACAAAGAAGGTTCTCAGAAAGCTTCTTTCCAGTTTTGAAATGAAGATATTTCCTTTTTCACCATAGCCCTCTCTGGGCTTCCAAATATCACTTTGCAAATTTCACAACAACAGTCTTAGCGAAAGGCTTCTTGAGGGGAAAGTTGTAGCTCTCTGAGATGAATTAACAGAACACAAAGCAGTTTCTCATAAAGCTTCTTTCCAGTTTTTAACTGAAGATATTTCCTTTTTCACCATAGCCCTCTAAGGGCTTCCAAATATCATTTTGCAAATTCCACAAGAACAGTTTTATAGAAAGGCCTCTTGAGGGGAAAGCTGTAACTCTGAGAGATGAATTAACAGAACACAAAGCAGTTTCTCATAAAGCTTCTTTCCAGTTTTTAACAGAAGATATTTCCTTTTTCACCTTAGCCCTCTCTGGGCTTCCGAATATCACTTTGCAAATTCCACAACAGTCTTAGTGAAAGCCTTCTTGAGAGGAAAGCTATAACTCTGTGAGATGAATTAACAGTACCCAAAGCAGTTTCTCATAAAGCTTCTTTTCAGTTTTTATCTTAGGATATTTAATTTTTCACCTTAGCCCTCCATGGGCTTCCAAATATCACCTTTTAAATTCCACAAGAACATTCTTAGGGAAAGGCTTCTTGAGGGCAAAGCTGTAACTCTGTGAGATGAATTAACAGAACACAAAGCCGTTTCTCATAAAGGATCTTTCCAGCTTTTAACGGAATTGATTTCCTTTTTCACCTTAGCCCTCTATGGGCTTCCAAATATTACTTTGCAAATTCCACAAGAACAGGCTTAGCAAAAGGCTTTTGAGGGGAAAGCTGTAACTCTGTGAGATGAATTAAGAGAACACAAAGCCGTTTCTCAGAAAGCTTCTTTCCAGTTTTTAACGGAAGATATTTCCTTTCTCACCATAGCCCACTATGGGCTTCCAAATATCACTTTTTAAATTCCACAAGAACAGTCTTAGCGAAAGGCTTCTTTTTTGGAATGTTGTAACTCTGTGAGATGAATTAACAGAACACAAAGAAGTTTCTCAGAAAGCTCCTTTCCAGTTTTTAACTGAAGATATTTCCTTTTTCACTTTAGCCTTCTATGGGCCTCCAAATATCACTTTTTAAACTCCACAAGAACAGTCTAAGCAAAAGAATACTTGAGAGGAAAGCTATAACTCTCTCAGATGAATTAACAGAACACAAAGCAATTTATCAAAAATATTTTTTTCAGTTTTTATCTTAGGATATTTCCTTTTTCACCTTAGCCCTCTATGGGTTTCCAAGTATCACTTTTTAAATTCCACAAGAACAGTCTTAGAGAAAGGCTTTTGAGGGGAAAGCAGTAACTCTATGAGATGAATTAACAGAACACAAAGCATTTTCTCAGAAAGCTTCTTTCCAGTTCTTAACTGAATATATTTCCTTTTTCTCCATAGCCCTCTATGGGCTTCGAAATATCACTTTGCAAATTCCACAAGAACAGTCTTAGCGAAAGGCTTCTTGAGGTGAAAGCTGTAACTCTGTGAGATGAACTGATAAAACACAATGCAGTTTCTCAAAAAACGTCTTTCCAGTTTTTATCTGAAGATATTTAGTTTTTCACCATAGCCCTCTATGGGCTTCCAAATATCAATTTGCAAATTCCACAAGAACAGCCTTAGCGAAAGGCTTCTTGAGGGGAAAGCTGCAACTCTGTGAGATGAATTAGTAGAATACAAAGCAGTTTCTCAGAAAGATTCTTTCCATTTTTTAACTGAAGATATTTTCTTTTTCACCATAGCCCTCTAAGGACTTCCAAATATGATTTTGCAAATTCCAAAGAACAGTCTTAGCGAAATGCTTCTTGAGGGGAAAGCTGTAACTCTGTGAGATGAATTAAAAGAACACAAAGCCGTTTCGCAGAAAGCTTCTTTCCAGTTTTTAACGGAAGAGATTTACTTTTTCACCATAGCCTTCTATGGGCTTCCAAATATCACTTTGCAAATCCCACAACAACAGTCTTAGCAAAAGGGTTCTTGAGGGGAATGCTGTAACTCTGTGAGATGAAATAAGAGAACACAAATCCGTTTCTCAGAAAGCTTCTTTCCACTTTTTAACTAAAGTGATTTCCATTTTAAGCATAGCCCTCTATGGGCTTCCAAATATCACTTTGCCAATTACACAATAACTTTCTTAGCGAAAGGCTTCCTGAGGGGAAAGGTGTAACTCTGTGAGATGAATTAACAGAACCCAAAGCACTTTCTCAAAAACCTTCTTTCCAGTTTTTAACTGAAGTTATTTTCTTTTTCACTGTAGCCCTCTATGGACTTCCAAATATTACTTTGCAAATTTCACAAGAACAGTCGTAGCAAAAAGTTTCTTGATAGGAACGCTATAACACTGTGAGATGAATTAACAGAACACAAAACAGTTTCTCAGAAAGATTCTTTCCAGTTTTTAACTGAAGATATTTTCTTTTTGACCATAACCCTCTATGGGCATCCAAATATCATTTTGCATGTTCCACAAGAACAGTCTTAGCCAAAGGTTTCTTGAGGGGAAAGCTGTAACTCTCTGAGGTGAATTAACAGAACACAAAGCAGTTTCTCAGAAAGCTTCTTTTCAGTTTTTATCTTAGGATATTGCTTTTTCACCATATCCCTTCATGGGCTTCCAAATATCACTTTCCAAATTCCACAAAAACAGTGTTAGCGAAAGGCTTCTTGAGGGGAAAGTTGCAACTCTGTGAGATGTATTAACAGAACCAAAAGCAGTTTCTCAGAAATCTTCTTTCCAGTTTTCTACTGAAGATATTTCCTTTTTTACCGTAGCCCTCTATGGGCTTCCAAATATCACTTTGCAAATTCCACAAGAACTGTCTCAGGGAAAGGCTTCTTGAGGGGAGAGCTGTAATTCTGTGAGATGAATTAAGAGAACACAAAGCAGTTTCTCAGAAAACTTCTTTCCAGTTTTTAACGGAAGAAATTTCCCTTTTCACCATAGCCCACTATGGGCTTCCAAATATTACTTTGCAAATTTCACAAGAACAGTCTTAGCGAAAGGCTTCTTGAGAAAGGCTTCTTGCGGGGAAAGCTGTAACTCTCTGAATTGAATTCACAGAACACAAAGCAGTTTCTCAGAAAGCTTCTTTTCAGGTTTTATATTAGGATAATTCCTTTTTCACCATAGCCCTCTATGGGCTTCCAAATATCACTTTGCAAAATCCACAAGAACAGTCTTAGCGAAAGGCTTCTTGAGGAGAAAGTTGTAACTCTGTGAGATGAATTAATAGAACACAAAGCAGTTTCTCAGAAAGCTTCTTTCAAGTAGTTAACTCAAGATATTTCCTTTTTGACCATAGCCCTCTACGGGCTTCGAAATATCACTTACCAAATTCCACAAGAGCAACCTTAGTGAAAGACTTCTTGAGGAGAACGCTGTAATTCTGTGAGATGAATTAACAGAACACAAAGCAGTTTCTCAGAAAGCTTCTTTCCAGTTTTTATCTGAAGATGTTTCCTTTTTCACCGTAGCCCTCTATGGCTTCCAAATATCACTTTGCAAATATCACAAGAACAGTCTTCATGAAAGGTTCCTTGAGGGGAAAACTGTAACTCTGGAGATGAATTAACAGATCACAAAGCAGTTTCTCAGAAAGCTTCTTTTCGGTTTTTATCTTAGGATATTTCCATTTTCACCATAGCCCTCTATGGGCTTCTAAATATCACTTTGCAAATTCCACAAGAACAGTCCTAGCGAAATGCTTCTTGAGGAGAAAGCTTTAACTCTGTGAGTTGAATTAACAGAACACAAAGCTGTTTCTCAGAAAGCTTCTTTTCAGTTTTTATCCCAGGATATTTCCTTTTTCACCATAGCCCTCTATGGGCTTCCATATATCACTTTGAAAATTCCACAGGAGTAGTCTTAGTGAACGGCTTCTTGAAGGGAAAGCTGAAACTCTGTGAGATGAATTATCAGAGCATGAAGCAGTTTCTCTGAAAGATTCTTTCCAGTTTTTAACTTAAGCTATTTCCTTTTTCAATATAGACCTATAAGGGCTTCGAAATATCACCTTGCAAATTCCACAGAAACAGACTTAATGAATGACTTCTTGAGGGGAAAGCTATAACTCTGTGAGATGAATTAAGAGAACACATTACAGTTTCTCAGAAAGCTTCTTTTCGATTTTTATCTTAGGATATTTCCCTTTCCGCCACAACCCTCTATCGGCTTGCAATATCACTTTCCAAATTCCACAAGAACAGTCTCAGTGAATGGCTTCTTGACGGGAAAGCTGTAACTGTGTGAGATGAATTAACAGTTCACAAATCAGTTTCTCAGAAAGCTTCTTTTCAGTTTTTATCTTAGAACATATCCTTTTTCACCATAGCCCTCTATGGGCTTCCAAATACCACTTTGCAAATACCGCAAGGACAGACTTAGCGAAAGGCTTCTTCAGGGAAAGCTGTAACTCTGTGAGATGAATTAACAGAACACAAAGCAGATTCTAGGAAAGATTCTTTCCAGTTTTTTACAGAAGATATTTCAGTTTTCACCGTAGCCCTCTAAGGGCTTTCAAATATCACTTTGCAAATTCCAAAACAACAGTCTTAGTGAAAGGCTTCTTGAGGGTACAGCTGTGACTCTGTGAGATGAATTAACTGAACACAAAGTAGTTTCTCAGAAAGCTTCTTTCCAGTTTTAAACAGAAGGTATTTCCTTTCTCACCATAGCCCTCTATAGGCTTCCAAATATCACTTTGCAAATTCCACAAGAACAGCCTTAGCGGAAGGCTTCCTGAGGGGAAAGCTGTAACTCTGTGAGATCAATTAACAGAACGCAAAGCAGTTTCTCAGAAAGCTTCTTTTCAATTTTTATCTTAGCATATTTCCTTTTTCACCATAGCCCTCTACGTGCTTCCAAATATCACTTAGCAAATTCCACAAGAACAGCCTTAGTGAAAGGCTTCTTGAGCAGAACGCTGTAACTCTGTGAGATGAATTAACAGAACACAAAGCAGTTTCTCAGAAAGCTTCTTTCCACTTTGTAACTGAAGTTGTTTCGTTTTTCACCATAGCCTCCTATGGGCTCCCAAATATCACTATGCAATTTCCACAAGAACAGTCTCAGCGAAAGGACTCTTGAGGGGAAAGCTGTAACTCTGTGAGATGAATTAACAGAACACAAAGCAGTTTCTCAGAAAGCTTCTTTTCAGTTTTTATCTTAGGATATTTCCTTTTTTCATAGCCCTCTAAGGGCTTCTAAATATCACTTTGCAAATTTCACAAGAGCAGTCTTAGCGAAAGGCTTCTCCAGGGGAAAGCTGTAACTCTGAGAGATGAATTAACAGAACGCAAAGGAGTTTCTCAGAAAGCTTCTTTCCAGTTTTTAACTGCAGATATTTCCTTCTTTACCATAGCCCTCTATAGGCTTCCAAATATCACTTTGCAAATTCCACAAGAACAGCCTTAGCGAAAGGCTTCTTGAGGGAAAAGCTGTAACTCCGTGAGATCAATTAACAGAACACAAGGCAGTTTCTCAGAAAGCTTCTTTTCAGTTTCTATGTTAGGATATTTCCTTTTTCACCATAACCCTCTACGGGTTTCCAAATATCACTTTGCAAATTCCACAAGAACAATCTTACCGAAAGGCTTCTTGGGGTGAAATCTATAACTCTGTGAGATGAATTAACAGAACACAAAGCAGTTTCTCAGAAAGCTTCTTTCCAGTTTTTCATGGAAGACAGTTACTTTTTCAACATAGCCCTCTACTTGCTTCAAAATATCACTCTGCTAATTCTACCAGAACAGTCTTTGTGAAAGACTTCTTGAGGGGAAAGTTGTAACACTGTGTGATCAATTAACGGAAAACAAACCAGTCACTCAGAACGTTTCTTTCCAGTTTTTAACGTAAGTTATTTCCTTTTTCACCATAGTCCTCTATGGACTTCCAAATATCACTTTGGAAATCCCACAAGAAAAGTCTTAACAAAAGGCTTCATGAGGGGAAACTGTAACTCTGTAAGATGATTTAACAGAACACAAAGCAGTTTCTCAGAAAGCTTCTTTCCAGTTTGTAACCGAACATATTTCGTTTTTCACCATAGCCCCCTATGGGCTTCCAAATATCACTTTGAATATTCCACCGGAACAGTCTTAGCGAAAGGCTTCTTGAGGGGAAAGCGGTAACTCTGTGAGATGAATTAACAGAACACAAAGCAGTTTCTCTGAAAGCTTCTTTCCGGTTTTTAACGAAAGAGATTTCCTTTTTCACCATAGCCCTCTGTGGACTTCCAAATATCACTTTGCCAATCCCACAAGAACAGTCTTAGCGAATGGCTTCATGAGGGGAAAACTGTAACTCTGTAAGATGATTTAACAGAACACAAAGCAGTTTCTCAGAAAGCTTCTTTTCGGTTTTTATCTTAGGATATATCCCTTTTCGCCATAACCCTCTATCGGCTTCCAATATCACTTTGCAAATTCCACAAGAACAGTCTTATCGAAAGTCTTCTTGAGGGGAAAGGTGTAACTCTGTGGAATGAATTAACAGAACACAAAGCAGTTTCTCAGAAGGATTCTTTCCAGTTTTTAAATAAATATATTTCCTATATCACCATAGACCTCTATGGGCTTCCAAATCTCACTTTGTAAATTTCGCAAGAAGAGTCTTAGCGAAAGGTTTCTTGAGGGGAAAGCTGTGTCTCTGTGAGTTGAATTAACAGAACACAAAGCAGTTTTCCCAAAAGCTTCTTTTCAGTATTTATCTAAGTATATTTCCTTTTTCACCACAGCACCCTATGGGCATCCAAATATCACTTTTTAAATTCCACAAGAACAGTCTTAGCGAAAGGCTTCTCCAGGGGAAAGCTGTAACACTTTTAGATGAATTAACAGAACACAAAACAGTTTCTCAGAAAGCTTCTCTCCGGTTTTTAAATTAAGATATCACCTTTTTCAGCATAGACCTCTATAGGCTTCCAAATATCACTTTGAAAATTCCACAAGAACAGTCTTAGCAAAAGGCTTCTTGAGGATAAAGCCTTAACTCTGTGAGATGAATTAACAGAACACAAAGCCGTTTCTCAGAAAGCTTCTTTCCAGTTTTTAACTGAAGATAATTCCTTTTTCACAATATCCCTCTTTAGGCTTACAAATATCACTTTGCAAATTCCACAAGAACAGTCCTAGCGAAAGACTTCTTGAGGTGAAAGTTGTAACTCTGTGACATAAATTGACAGAACACAAAGCAGTTTCTCAGAAAGCTTCTTTCCAGTTTTTAACAGAAGATATTTCCTTTTTCACTTTAGCCCTCTATGGGCTTCCAAATATCAGTTTGCTAATTACACTAGAACAGTCTTAGCGAAAGGCTTCTTGAGGGGAGAGATGTAACTTTGTGAGATGAATTAACAGAACACAAAGCAGTTTCTCAGAAAGCGTCTTTCCAGTTTTTAACTGAAGATATTTCCTTTTTCACCATAGCCCTCTACGCGCTTCCAAATATCACTTTCCAAATTCCACAAGAACAGTCTTAGCGAAAGGCTTCTAGAGGGGAAAGCTGTTACTCTGTGAGATGAATTATGAGAACACAAAGCCGTTTTTCAGAAAGCTTCTTTCCAGTTTTTAAATGAAGATATATCCTTTTCAACCATAGCCCTCTAGGGGCTTCCGAATATCACTTTGCAAATTCCACAAAAACAGTCTTAGTGAAAGGCTACTTGAAGGGAAAGCTGTAACTCAGTGAGATGAATTAACAGAACACAAAGCAGTTTCTCAAAAACCTTCTTTTCAGCTTTTATCTTAGGATATTTTCTTTTTCACCACAGCTCTCTATGGGCATCCAAATATCACTTTTAAAATTCCACAAGAACAGTCTTAGTGAAAGGCTTCTTGAGGGGAAAGCTTAACTCTGTGAGATGAATTAACAGAACACAAAACAGTTTCTCAGAAAGATTCTTTCCTGTTTTTAACTGAAGATATTTACTTTTTCACCATAGCCCTCTATGGGCTTCCAAATATCACTTTATAAATTCCACAAAAAGAGTCTTAGCCAAAGGCTTCTTGAGGGGAAAGCTGTAACTCTCTCAGATGAATTAACAGAACACAAAGCCGTTTCTCAGAAAGCTTTTTTTCCAGTTTTTATCGGAAGAGATTTCCTTTGTCACCATAGCCCACATTGGGCTTCCAAATATCACTTTGGAAATTTCACAAGATCAGTCTTAGCGAAAGGCTTCTTGAGGGGAAAGCTGTAATTCTGTGAGATGAATTAAGAGAACACAAAGCCATTTCTCAGAAAGCTTCTTTGCAGTTTTTAACTGAAGATATTTCCTTTTTCACCATCGCCCTCTATGGGCTTCCAAATATCACTTTTTAAATTCCACCAGAGCAGTCTTAGCGAAAGGCTTCTTGAGGTGAAAGCAGTAAGTATGTGAGATGCATTGACAGTTCACAAAGCAGTTTCTCAAAAAGCTAATTTCCACTTGTTAACTGAAGACATTTCCTTTTTCACCATAGCCGTCTATGGGGTTCCAAATATCACTTTGCAAATTCCACAAGAACAGTCTTAGCGAAAGGTTTCTTGAGGGAAAAGCTGTAACTCTGTGAGATGAATTAACAGAACAAAAAGGAGTTTCTCAGAAAGCTTCTTTCCAGTTTTTAACGGAAGAGATTTTCTTTTTCACCATAGCCCTCTGTGGGCATCCAAATATCACTTTGCAAATTCCACAAGAACAATCTTAGAGAAAGGCTTCTTGAGGGGAAAGCTTTAACTCTGTGAGATAAATTAACAGAACACAAAGAAGGTTCTCAGAAAGCTTCTTTCCAGTTTTGAAATGAAGATATTTCCTTTTTCACCATAGCCCTCTCTGGGCTTCCAAATATCACTTTGCAAATTTCACAACAACAGTCTTAGCGAAAGGCTTCTTGAGGGGAAAGTTGTAGCTCTGTGAGATGAATTAACAGAACACAAAGCAGTTTCTCATAAAGCTTCTTTCCAGTTTTTAACTGAAGATATTTCCTTTTTCACCATAGCCCTCTAAGGGCTTCCAAATATCATTTTGCAAATTCCACAAGAACAGTTTTATAGAAAGGCCTCTTGAGGGGAAAGCTGTAACTCTGAGAGATGAATTAACAGAACACAAAGCAGTTTCTCATAAAGCTTCTTTCCAGTTTTTAACAGAAGATATTTCCTTTTTCACCTTAGCCCTCTCTGGGCTTCCGAATATCACTTTGCAAATTCCACAACAGTCTTAGTGAAAGGCTTCTTGAGAGGAAAGCTATAACTCTGTGAGATGAATTAACAGTACCCAAAGCAGTTTCTCATAAAGCTTCTTTTCAGTTTTTATCTTAGGATATTTAATTTTTCACCTTAGCCCTCCATGGGCTTCCAAATATCACCTTTTAAATTCCACAAGAACATTCTTAGGGAAAGGCTTCTTGAGGGCAAAGCTGTAACTCTGTGAGATGAATTAACAGAACACAAAGCCGTTTCTCATAAAGGATCTTTCCAGCTTTTAACGGAATTGATTTCCTTTTTCACCTTAGCCCTCTATGGGCTTCCAAATATTACTTTGCAAATTCCACAAGAACAGGCTTAGCAAAAGGCTTTTGAGGGGAAAGCTGTAACTCTGTGAGATGAATTAAGAGAACACAAAGCCGTTTCTCAGAAAGCTTCTTTCCAGTTTTTAACGGAAGATATTTCCTTTCTCACCATAGCCCTCTATGGGCTTCCAAATATCACTTTTTAAATTCCACAAGAACAGTCTTAGCGAAAGGCTTCTTGTTTGGAATGTTGTAACTCTGTGAGATGAATTAACAGAACACAAAGAAGTTTCTCAGAAAGCTCCTTTCCAGTTTTTAACTGAAGATATTTCCTTTTTCACTTTAGCCTTCTATGGGCCTCCAAATATCACTTTTTAAACTCCACAAGAACAGTCTAAGCGAAAGAATACTTGAGAGGAAAGCTATAACTCTCTCAGATGAATTAACAGAACACAAAGCAATTTATCAAAAATCTTTTTTTCAGTTTTTATCTTAGGATATTTCCTTTTTCACCTTAGCCCTCTATGGGTTTCCAAGTATCACTTTTTAAATTCCACAAGAACAGTCTTAGAGAAAGGCTTTTGAGGGGAAAGCAGTAACTCTATGAGATGAATTAACAGAACACAAAGCATTTTCTCAGAAAGCTTCTTTCCAGTTCTTAACTGAATATATTTCCTTTTTCTCCATAGCCCTCTATGGGCTTCGAAATATCACTTTGCAAATTCCACAAGAACAGTCTTAGCGAAAGGCTTCTTGAGGTGAAAGCTGTAACTCTGTGAGATGAACTGATAAAACACAATGCAGTTTCTCAAAAAACGTCTTTCCAGTTTTTATCTGAAGATATTTAGTTTTTCACCATAGCCCTCTATGGGCTTCCAAATATCAATTTGCAAATTCCACAAGAACAGCCTTAGCGAAAGGCTTCTTGAGGGGAAAGCTGCAACTCTGTGAGATGAATTAGTAGAATACAAAGCAGTTTCTCAGAAAGATTCTTTCCATTTTTTAACTGAAGATATTTTCTTTTTCACCATAGCCCTCTAAGGACTTCCAAATATCATTTTGCAAATTCCAAAGAACAGTCTTAGCGAAATGCTTCTTGAGGGGAAAGCTGTAACTCTGTGAGATGAATTAAAAGAACACAAAGCCGTTTCGCAGAAAGCTTCTTTCCAGTTTTTAACGGAAGAGATTTACTTTTTCACCATAGCCCTCTATGGGCTTCCAAATATCACTTTGCAAATCCCACAAGAACAGTCTTAGCAAAAGGGTTCTTGAGGGGAATGCTGTAACTCTGTGAGATGAAATAAGAGAACACAAATCCGTTTCTCAGAAAGCTTCTTTCCACTTTTTAACTAAAGTGATTTCCATTTTAAGCATAGCCCTCTATGGGCTTCCAAATATCACTTTGCCAATTACACAATAACTTTCTTAGCGAAAGGCTTCCTGAGGGGAAAGGTGTAACTCTGTGAGATGAATTAACAGAACACAAAGCAGTTTCTCAAAAACCTTCTTTCCAGTTTTTAACTGAAGTTATTTTCTTTTTCACTGTAGCCCTCTATGGACTTCCAAATATTACTTTGCAAATTTCACAAGAACAGTCGTAGCAAAAAGTTTCTTGATAGGAACGCTATAACACTGTGAGATGAATTAACAGAACACAAAACAGTTTCTCAGAAAGATTCTTTCCAGTTTTTAACTGAAGATATTTTCTTTTTGACCATAACCCTCTATGGGCATCCAAATATCATTTTGCATGTTCCACAAGAACAGTCTTAGCCAAAGGTTTCTTGAGGGGAAAGCTGTAACTCTCTGAGGTGAATTAACAGAACACAAAGCAGTTTCTCAGAAAGCTTCTTTTCAGTTTTTATCTTAGGATATTGCTTTTTCACCATATCCCTTCATGGGCTTCCAAATATCACTTTGCAAATTCCAAAAAAACAGTGTTAGCGAAAGGCTTCTTGAGGGGAAAGTTGCAACTCTGTGAGATGTATTAACAGAACCAAAAGCAGTTTCTCAGAAATCTTCTTTCCAGTTTTCTACTGAAGATATTTCCTTTTTTACCGTAGCCCTCTATGGGCTTCCAAATATCACTTTGCAAATTCCACAAGAACTGTCTCAGGGAAAGGCTTCTTGAGGGGAGAGCTGTAATTCTGTGAGATGAATTAAGAGAACACAAAGCAGTTTCTCAGAAAACTTCTTTCCAGTTTTTAACGGAAGAAATTTCCCTTTTCACCATAGCCCACTATGGGCTTCCAAATATTACTTTGCAAATTTCACAAGAACAGTCTTAGCGAAAGGCTTCTTGAGAAAGGCTTCTTGCGGGGACAGCTGTAACTCTCTGAATTGAATTCACAGAACACAAAGCAGTTTCTCAGAAAGCTTCTTTTCAGGTTTTATATTAGGATAATTCCTTTTTCACCATAGCCCTCTATGGGCTTCCAAATATCACTTTGCAAAATCCACAAGAACAGTCTTAGCGAAAGGCTTCTTGAGGAGAAAGTTGTAACTCTGTGAGATGAATTAATAGAACACAAAGCAGTTTCTCAGAAAGCTTCTTTCAAGTAGTTAACTCAAGATATTTCCTTTTTGACCATAGCCCTCTACGGGCTTCGAAATATCACTTACCAAATTCCACAAGAGCAACCTTAGTGAAAGACTTCTTGAGGAGAACGCTGTAATTCTGTGAGATGAATTAACAGAACACAAAGCAGTTTCTCAGAAAGCTTCTTTCCAGTTTTTATCTGAAGATGTTTCCTTTTTCACCGTAGCCCTCTATGGCTTCCAAATATCACTTTGCAAATATCACAAGAACAGTCTTCATGAAAGGTTCCTTGAGGGGAAAACTGTAACTCTGGAGATGAATTAACAGATCACAAAGCAGTTTCTCAGAAAGCTTCTTTTCGGTTTTTATCTTAGGATATTTCCATTTTCACCATAGCCCTCTATGGGCTTCTAAATATCACTTTGCAAATTCCACAAGAACAGTCCTAGCGAAATGCTTCTTGAGGAGAAAGCTTTAACTCTGTGAGTTGAATTAACAGAACACAAAGCTGTTTCTCAGAAAGCTTCTTTTCAGTTTTTATCCCAGGATATTTCCTTTTTCACCATAGCCCTCTATGGGCTTCCATATATCACTTTGAAAATTCCACAGGAGTAGTCTTAGTGAACGGCTTCTTGAAGGGAAAGCTGAAACTCTGTGAGATGAATTATCAGAGCATGAAGCAGTTTCTCTGAAAGATTCTTTCCAGTTTTTAACTTAAGCTATTTCCTTTTTCAATATAGACCTATAAGGGCTTCGAAATATCACCTTGCAAATTCCACAGAAACAGACTTAATGAATGACTTCTTGAGGGGAAAGCTATAACTCTGTGAGATGAATTAAGAGAACACATTACAGTTTCTCAGAAAGCTTCTTTTCGATTTTTATCTTAGGATATTTCCCTTTCCGCCACAACCCTCTATCGGCTTGCAATATCACTTTCCAAATTCCACAAGAACAGTCTCAGTGAATGGCTTCTTGACGGGAAAGCTGTAACTGTGTGAGATGAATTAACAGTTCACAAATCAGTTTCTCAGAAAGCTTCTTTTCAGTTTTTATCTTAGAACATATCCTTTTTCACCATAGCCCTCTATGGGCTTCCAAATACCACTTTGCAAATACCACAAGAACAGACTTAGCGAAAGGCTTCTTCAGGGGAAAGCTGTAACTCTGTGAGATGAATTAACAGAACACAAAGCAGATTCTAGGAAAGATTCTTTCCAGTTTTTTACAGAAGATATTTCAGTTTTCACCGTAGCCCTCTAAGGGCTTTCAAATATCACTTTGCAAATTCCAAAACAACAGTCTTAGCGAAAGGCTTCTTGAGGGTACAGCTGTGACTCTGTGAGATGAATTAACTGAACACAAAGTAGTTTCTCAGAAAGCTTCTTTCCAGTTTTAAACAGAAGGTATTTCCTTTCTCACCATAGCCCTCTATAGGCTTCCAAATATCACTTTGCAAATTCCACAAGAACAGCCTTAGCGGAAGGCTTCCTGAGGGGAAAGCTGTAACTCTGTGAGATCAATTAACAGAACGCAAAGCAGTTTCTCAGAAAGCTTCTTTTCAATTTTTATCTTAGCATATTTCCTTTTTCACCATAGCCTTCTACGTGCTTCCAAATATCACTTAGCAAATTCCACAAGAACAGCCTTAGCGAAAGGCTTCTTGAGCAGAACGCTGTAACTCTGTGAGATGAATTAACAGAACACAAAGCAGTTTCTCAGAAAGCTTCTTTCCACTTTGTAACTGAAGTTGTTTCGTTTTTCACCATAGCCTCCTATGGGCTCCCAAATATCACTATGCAATTTCCACAAGAACAGTCTCAGCGAAAGGACTCTTGAGGGGAAAGCTGTAACTCTGTGAGATGAATTAACAGAACACAAAGCAGTTTCTCAGAAAGCTTCTTTTCAGTTTTTATCTTAGGATATTTCCTTTTTTCATAGCCCTCTAAGGGCTTCTAAATATCACTTTGCAAATTTCACAAGAGCAGTCTTAGCGAAAGGCTTCTCCAGGGGAAAGCTGTAACTCTGAGAGATGAATTAACAGAACGCAAAGGAGTTTCTCAGAAAGCTTCTTTCCAGTTTTTAACTGCAGATATTTCCTTCTTTACCATAGCCCTCTATAGGCTTCCAAATATCACTTTGCAAATTCCACAAGAACAGCCTTAGCGAAAGGCTTCTTGAGGGAAAAGCTGTAACTCCGTGAGATCAATTAACAGAACACAAGGCAGTTTCTCAGAAAGCTTCTTTTCAGTTTCTATGTTAGGATATTTCCTTTTTCACCATAACCCTCTACGGGTTTCCAAATATCACTTTGCAAATTCCACAAGAACAATCTTACCGAAAGGCTTCTTGGGGTGAAATCTATAACTCTGTGAGATGAATTAACAGAACACAAAGCAGTTTCTCAGAAAGCTTCTTTCCAGTTTTTCATGGAAGACAGTTACTTTTTCAACATAGCCCTCTACTTGCTTCAAAATATCACTCTGCTAATTCTACCAGAACAGTCTTTGTGAAAGACTTCTTGAGGGGAAAGTTGTAACACTGTGTGATCAATTAACGGAAAACAAACCAGTCACTCAGAACGTTTCTTTCCAGTTTTTAACGTAAGTTATTTCCTTTTTCACCATAGTCCTCTATGGACTTCCAAATATCACTTTGGAAATCCCACAAGAAAAGTCTTAACAAAAGGCTTCATGAGGGGAAACTGTAACTCTGTAAGATGATTTAACAGAACACAAAGCAGTTTCTCAGAAAGCTTCTTTCCAGTTTGTAACCGAACATATTTCGTTTTTCACCATAGCCCCCTATGGGCTTCCAAATATCACTTTGAATATTCCACCGGAACAGTCTTAGCGAAAGGCTTCTTGAGGGGAAAGCGGTAACTCTGTGAGATGAATTAACAGAACACAAAGCAGTTTCTCTGAAAGCTTCTTTCCGGTTTTTAACGAAAGAGATTTCCTTTTTCACCATAGCCCTCTGTGGACTTCCAAATATCACTTTGCCAATCCCACAAGAACAGTCTTAGCGAATGGCTTCATGAGGGGAAAACTGTAACTCTGTAAGATGATTTAACAGAACACAAAGCAGTTTCTCAGAAAGCTTCTTTTCGGTTTTTATCTTAGGATATATCCCTTTTCGCCATAACCCTCTATCGGCTTCCAATATCACTTTGCAAATTCCACAAGAACAGTCTCAGTGAACGGCTTCTTGACGGGAAAGCTGTAACTGTGTGAGATGAATTAACGAACAAAGCAGTTTCTCAGAAAGCTTCTTTTCAGTTTGTATTTTAGGACAATTTCTTTTTCACCATAGCCCTATATGGGCTTCCAAATATCACTTTGCAAATTCCACAAGAACAGAGTTAGCGAAAGGCTTCTTCAGGGGAAAGCTGTAACTCTGTGAGATGAATTAACAGAACACAAAGCAGTTTCTCAGAAAGCTTCTTTCCAGTTTTTTACTGAAGATATTTCAGTTTTCACCAGAGCCCTCAAAGGGTTTCCAAATATCACTTTGCAAATTCCAAAGCAACAGTCTTAGCGAAAGGATTCTTGAGGGGAAAGCTGTAAACCTTTGAGATGAATTAACAGAACACAATCAGTTTCTCAGAAATCTTCTTTTCAGTTTTTATCTTAGGATATTTCCTTTTTCCCATAGCCTTATAAGGGCTTCGAAATATCACTTTGCAAATTTCACAAAAACAGTCTTAGCGAAAGGCTTTTTGAGGGGACAGCTGTGACTCTGTGAGATGAATTAGCAGAACACAAAGCAGTTTATCAGAAAGCTTCTTTCCAGTTTTTAACTGAAGGTATTTCCTTTCTCACCATACCCCTCTATAGGCTTCCAAATATCAAATTGCAAATTCCACAAGATCAGCTTTAGCAGAAGGCTTCTTGAGGGGAAAGTTGTAACTCTGTGAGATCAATTAACAGAACGCAAGGCATTTTCTCAGAGAGGTTCTTTTCAGTTTTTATCTTAGCATATTTCCTTTTTCACCATAGCCCTCTATGGATTTCCAAATATCACTTTGCAAATTCCACAAGAACAGTCTTAGTGAACGGCTTCTTGAGGGAAAAGCTGTAACGCAGTGAGATGAATTAACAGAACACAAAGCAGTTTCTCATAAAGCTTCTTTCCAGTTATTAACAGAAGATATTTCCTTTTTCACCTTAGCCCTCTCTGGGCTTCCGAATATCACTTTGCAAATTCCACAACAGTCTTAGTGAAAGGCTTCTTGAGAGGAAAGCTATAACTCTGTGAGATGAATTAACAGTACCCAAAGCAGTTTCTCATAAAGCTTCTTTTCAGTTTTTATCTTAGGATATTTAATTTTTCACCTTAGCCCTCCATGGGCTTCCAAATATCACCTTTTAAATTCCACAAGAACATTCTTAGGGAAAGGCTTCTTGAGGGCAAAGCTGTAACTCTCTGAGATGAATTAAGAGAACACAAAGCCGTTTCTCATAAAGGATCTTTCCAGCTTTTAACGGAATTGATTTCCTTTTTCACCTTAGCCCTCTATGGGCTTCCAAATATTACTTTGCAAATTCCACAAGAACAGGCTTAGCAAAAGGCTTTTGAGGGGAAAGCTGTAACTCTGTGAGATGAATTAAGAGAACACAAAGCCGTTTCTCAGAAAGCTTCTTTCCAGTTTTTAACGGAAGATATTTCCTTTCTCACCATAGCCCTCTATGGGCTTCCAAATATCACTTTTTAAATTCCACAAGAACAGTCTTAGCGAAAGGCTTCTTGTTTAGAATGTTGTAACTCTGTGAGATGAATTAACAGAACACAAAGAAGTTTCTCAGAAAGCTCCTTTCCAGTTTTTAACTGAAGATATTTCCTTTTTCACTTTAGCCTTCTATGGGCCTCCAAATATCACTTTTTAAATTCCACAAGAACAGTCTAAGCGAAAGAATACTTGAGAGGAAAGCTATAACTCTCTGAGATGAATTAACAGAACACAAAGCAATTTATCAAAAATCTTTTTTTTCAGTTTTTATCTTAGGATATTTCCTTTTTCACCTTAGCCCTCTATGGGTTTCCAAATATCACTTTTGAAATTCCACAAGAACAGTCTTAGAGAAAGACTTTTGAGGGGAAAGCAGTAACTCTATGAGATGAATTAACAGAACACAAAGCATTTTCTCAGAAAGCTTCTTTCCAGTTCTTAACTGAATATATTTCCTTTTTCTCCATAGCCCTCTATGGGCTTCGAAATATCACTTTGCAAATTCCACAAGAACAGTCTTAGCGAAAGGCTTCTTGAGGTGAAAGCTGTAACTCTGTGAGATGAACTGATAAAACACAATGCAGTTTCTCAAAAAACGTCTTTCCAGTTTTTATCTGAAGATATTTAGTTTTTCACCATAGCCCTCTATGGGCTTCCAAATATCAATTTGCAAATTCCACAAGAACAGCCTTAGCCAAAGGCTTCTTGAGGGGAAAGCTGCAACTCTGTGAGATGAATTAGTAGAATACAAAGCAGTTTCTCAGAAAGATTCTTTCCATTTTTTAACTGAAGATATTTTCTTTTTCACCATAGCCCTCTAAGGACTTCCAAATATCATTTTGCAAATTCCAAAGAACAGTCTTAGCGAAATGCTTCTTGAGGGGAAAGCTGTAACTCTGTGAGATGAATTAAAAGAACACAAAGCCGTTTCGCAGAAAGCTTCTTTCCAGTTTTTAACGGAAGAGATTTACTTTTTCACCATAGCCCTCTATGGGCTTCCAAATATCACTTTGCAAATCCCACAAGAACAGTCTTAGCAAAAGGGTTCTTGAGGGGAATGCTGTAACTCTGTGAGATGAAATAAGAGAACACAAATCCGTTTCTCAGAAAGCTTCTTTCCACTTTTTAACTAAAGTGATTTCCTTTTTCAGCATAGCCCTCTATGGGCTTCCAAATATCACTTTGCAAATCCCACAAGAACAGTCTTAGCAAAAGGGTTCTTGAGGGGAATGCTGTAACTCTGTGAGATGAAATAAGAGAACACAAATCCGTTTCTCAGAAAGCTTCTTTCCACTTTTTAACTAAAGTGATTTCCTTTTTCAGCATAGCCCTCTATGGGCTTCCAAATATCACTTTGCCAATTACACAATAACTTTCTTAGCGAAAGGCTTCCTGAGGGGAAAGGTGTAACTCTGTGAGATGAATTAACAGAACCCAAAGCAGTTTCTCAAAAACCTTCTTTCCAGTTTTTAACTGAAGTTATTTTCTTTTTCACTGTAGCCCTCTATGGACTTCCAAATATTACTTTGCAAATTTCACAAGAACCGTCGTAGCCAAAAGGTTTTGATAGGAACGCTATAACACTGTGAGATGAATTAACAGAACACAAAACAGTTTCTCAGAAAGATTCTTTCCAGTTTTTAACTGAAGATATTTTCTTTTTGACCATAACCCTCTATGGGCATCCAAATATCATTTTGCATGTTCCACAAGAACAGTCTTAGCCAAAGGTTTCTTGAGGGGAAAGCTGTAACTCTCTGAGGTGAATTAACAGAACACAAAGCAGTTTCTCAGAAAGCTTCTTTTCAGTTTTTATCTTAGGATATTGCTTTTTCACCATATCCCTTCATGGGCTTCCAAATATCACTTTGCAAATTCCACAAAAACAGTGTTAGCGAAAGGCTTCTTGAGGGGAACGTTGCAACTCTGTGAGATGTATTAACAGAACCGAAAGCAGTTTCTCAGAAATCTTCTTTCCAGTTTTCTACTGAAGATATTTCCTTTTTTACCGTAGCCCTCTATGGGCTTCCAAATATCACTTTGCACATTCCACAAGAACTGTCTCAGGGAAAGGCTTCTTGAGGGGAGAGCTGTAATTCTGTGAGATGAATTAAGAGAACACAAAGCAGTTTCTCAGAAAACTTCTTTCCAGTTTTTAACGGAAGAAATTTCCCTTTTCACCATAGCCCACTATGGGCTTCCAAATATTACTTTGCAACTTTCACAAGAACAGTCTTAGCGAAAGGCTTCTTGAGAAAGGCTTCTTGAGGGGAAAGCTGTAACTCTCTGAATTGAATTCACAGAACACAAAGCAGTTTCTCAGAAAGCTTCTTTTCAGGTTTTATATTAGGATAATTCCTTTTTCACCATAGCCCTCTATGGGCTTCCAAATATCACTTTGCAAAATCCACAAGAACTGTCTTAGCGAAAGGCTTCTTGAGGAGAAAGTTGTAACTCTGTGAGATGAATTAATAGAACACAAAGCAGTTTCTCAGAAAGCTTCTTTCAAGTAGTTAACTCAAGATATTTCCTTTTTGACCATAGCCCTCTACGGGCTTCGAAATATCACTTACCAAATTCCACAAGAGCAACCTTAGTGAAAGACTTCTTGAGGAGAACGCTGTAATTCTGTGAGATGAATTAACAGAACACAAAGCAGTTTCTCAGAAAGCTTCTTTCCAGTTTTTATCTGAAGATGTTTCCTTTTTCACCGTAGCCCTCTATGGCTTCCAAATATCACTTTGCAAATATCACAAGAACAGTCTTCATGAAAGGTTTCTTGAGGGGAAAACTGTAACTCTGGAGATGAATTAACAGATCACAAAGCAGTTTCTCAGAAAGCTTCTTTTCGGTTTTTATCTTAGGATATTTCCATTTTCACCATAGCCCTCTATGGGCTTCTAAATATCACTTTGCAAATTCCACAAGAACAGTCCTAGCGAAATGCTTCTTGAGGAGAAAGCTTTAACTCTGTGAGTTGAATTAACAGAACACAAAGCTGTTTCTCAGAAAGCTTCTTTTCAGTTTTTATCCCAGGATATTTCCTTTTTCACCATAGCCCTCTATGGGCTTCCATATATCACTTTGAAAATTCCACAGGAGTAGTCTTAGTGAACGGCTTCTTGAAGGGAAAGCTGAAACTCTGTGAGATGAATTATCAGAGCATGAAGCAGTTTCTCTGAAAGATTCTTTCCAGTTTTTAACTTAAGCTATTTCCTTTTTCAATATAGACCTATAAGGGCTTCGAAATATCACCTTGCAAATTCCACAGAAACAGACTTAATGAATGACTTCTTGAGGGGAAAGCTATAACTCTGTGAGATGAATTAAGAGAACACATTACAGTTTCTCAGAAAGCTTCTTTTCGATTTTTATCTTAGGATATTTCCCTTTCCGCCACAACCCTCTATCGGCTTGCAATATCACTTTCCAAATTCCACGAGAACAGTCTCAGTGAATGGCTTCTTGACGGGAAAGCTGTAACTGTGTGAGATGAATTAACAGTTCACAAATCAGTTTCTCAGAAAGCTTCTTTTCAGTTTTTATCTTAGAACATATCCTTTTTCACCATAGCCCTCTATGGGCTTCCAAATACCACTTTGCAAATACCACAAGGACAGACTTAGCGAAAGGCTTCTTCAGGGGAAAGCTGTAACTCTGTGAGATGAATTAACAGAACACAAAGCAGATTCTAGGAAAGATTCTTTCCAGTTTTTTACAGAAGATATTTCAGTTTTCACCGTAGCCCTCTAAGGGCTTTCAAATATCACTTTGCAAATTCCAAAACAACAGTCTTAGCGAAAGGCTTCTTGAGTGTACAGCTGTGACTCTGTGAGATGAATTAACTGAACACAAAGTAGTTTCTCAGAAAGCTTCTTTCCAGTTTTAAACAGAAGGTATTTCCTTTCTCACCATAGCCCTCTATAGGCTTCCAAATATCACTTTGCAAATTCCACAAGAACAGCCTTAGCGGAAGGCTTCCTGAGGGGAAAGCTGTAACTCTGTGAGATCAATTAACAGAACGCAAAGCAGTTTCTCAGAAAGCTTCTTTTCAATTTTTATCTTAGCATATTTCCTTTTTCACCATAGCCCTCTACGTGCTTCCAAATATCACTTAGCAAATTCCACAAGAACAGCCTTAGCGAAAGGCTTCTTGAGCAGAACGCTGTAACTCTGTGAGATGAATTAACAGAACACAAAGCAGTTTCTCAGAAAGCTTCTTTCCACTTTGTAACTGAAGTTGTTTCGTTTTTCACCATAGCCTCCTATGGGCTCCCAAATATCACTATGCAATTTCCACAAGAACAGTCTCAGCGAAAGGACTCTTGAGGGGAAAGCTGTAACTCTGTGAGATGAATTAACAGAACACAAAGCAGTTTCTCAGAAAGCTTCTTTTCAGTTTTTATCTTAGGATATTTCCTTTTTTCATAGCCCTCTAAGGGCTTCTAAATATCACTTTGCAAATTTCACAAGAGCAGTCTTAGCGAAAGGCTTCTCCAGGGGAAAGCTGTAACTCTGAGAGATGAATTAACAGAACGCAAAGGAGTTTCTCAGAAAGCTTCTTTCCAGTTTTTAACTGCAGATATTTCCTTCTTTACCATAGCCCTCTATAGGCTTCCAAATATCACTTTGCAAATTCCACAAGAACAGCCTTAGCGAAAGGCTTCTTGAGGGAAAAGCTGTAACTCCGTGAGATCAATTAACAGAACACAAGGCAGTTTCTCAGAAAGCTTCTTTTCAGTTTCTATGTTAGGATATTTCCTTTTTCACCATAACCCTCTACGGGTTTCCAAATATCACTTTGCAAATTCCACAAGAACAATCTTACCGAAAGGCTTCTTGGGGTGAAATCTATAACTCTGTGAGATGAATTAACAGAACACAAAGCAGTTTCTCAGAAAGCTTCTTTCCAGTTTTTCATGGAAGACAGTTACTTTTTCAACATAGCCCTCTACTTGCTTCAAAATATCACTCTGCTAATTCTACCAGAACAGTCTTTGTGAAAGACTTCTTGAGGGGAAAGTTGTAACACTGTGTGATCAATTAACGGAAAACAAACCAGTCACTCAGAACGTTTCTTTCCAGTTTTTAACGTAAGTTATTTCCTTTTTCACCATAGTCCTCTATGGACTTCCAAATATCACTTTGGAAATCCCACAAGAAAAGTCTTAACAAAAGGCTTCATGAGGGGAAACTGTAACTCTGTAAGATGATTTAACAGAACACAAAGCAGTTTCTCAGAAAGCTTCTTTCCAGTTTGTAACCGAACATATTTCGTTTTTCACCATAGCCCCCTATGGGCTTCCAAATATCACTTTGAATATTCCACCGGAACAGTCTTAGCGAAAGGCTTCTTGAGGGGAAAGCGGTAACTCTGTGAGATGAATTAACAGAACACAAAGCAGTTTCTCTGAAAGCTTCTTTCCGGTTTTTAACGAAAGAGATTTCCTTTTTCACCATAGCCCTCTGTGGACTTCCAAATATCACTTTGCCAATCCCACAAGAACAGTCTTAGCGAATGGCTTCATGAGGGGAAAACTGTAACTCTGTAAGATGATTTAACAGAACACAAAGCAGTTTCTCAGAAAGCTTCTTTTCGGTTTTTATCTTAGGATATATCCCTTTTCACCATAACCCTCTATCGGCTTCCAATATCACTTTGCAAATTCCACAAGGACAGTCTCAGTGAACGGCTTCTTGACGGGAAAGCTGTAACTGTGTGAGATGAATTAACGAACAAAGCAGTTTCTCAGAAAGCTTCTTTTCAGTTTTTATTTTAGGACAATTTCTTTTTCACCATAGCCCTATATGGGCTTCCAAATATCACTTTGCAAATTCCACAAGAACAGAGTTAGCGAAAGGCTTCTTCAGGGGAAAGCTGTAACTCTGTGAGATGAATTAACAGAACACAAAGCAGTTTCTCAGAAAGCTTCTTTCCAGTTTTTTACTGAAGATATTTCAGTTTTCACCAGAGCCCTCAAAGGGCTTCCAAATATCACTTTGCAAATTCCAAAGCAACAGTCTTAGCGAAAGGATTCTTGAGGGGAAAGCTGTAAATCTTTGAGATGAATTAACAGAACACAATCAGTTTCTCAGAAATCTTCTTTTCAGTTTTTATCTTAGGATATTTCCTTTTTCCCATAGCCTTATAAGGGCTTCGAAATATCACTTTGCAAATTTCACAAAAACAGTCTTAGCGAAAGGCTTTTTGAGGGGACAGCTGTGACTCTGTGAGATGAATTAGCAGAACACAAAGCAGTTTATCAGAAAGCTTCTTTCCAGTTTTTAACTGAAGGTATTTCCTTTCTCACCATACCCCTCTATAGGCTTCCAAATATCAAATTGCAAATTCCACAAGATCAGCTTTAGCAGAAGGCTTCTTGAGGGGAAAGTTGTAACTCTGTGAGATCAATTAACAGAACGCAAGGCATTTTCTCAGAGAGGTTCTTTTCAGTTTTTATCTTAGCATATTTCCTTTTTCACCATAGCCCTCTATGGATTTCCAAATATCACTTTGCAAATTCCACAAGAACAGTCTTAGTGAACGGCTTCTTGAGGGAAAAGCTGTAACGCAGTGAGATGAATTAACAGAACACAAAGCAGTTTCTCATAAAGCTTCTTTCCAGTTTTTAACAGAAGATATTTCCTTTTTCACCTTAGCCCTCTCTGGGCTTCCGAATATCACTTTGCAAATTCCACAACAGTCTTAGTGAAAGGCTTCTTGAGAGGAAAGCTATAACTCTGTGAGATGAATTAACAGAACCCAAAGCAGTTTCTCATAAAGCTTCTTTTCAGTTTTTATCTTAGGATATTTCCTTTTTCACCTTAGCCCTCCATGGGCTTCCAAATATCACTTTTTAAATTCCACAAAAACAGTCTTAGGGAAAGGCTTCTTGAGGGCAAAGCTGTAACTCTCTGAGATGAATTAAGAGAACACAAAGCCGTTTCTCATAAAGGTTCTTTCCAGTTTTTAACGGAATTGATTTCCTTTTTCACCTTAGCCCTCTATGGGCTTCCAAATATTACTTTGCAAATTCCACAAGAACAGGCTTAGCAAAAGGCTTTTGAGGGGAAAGCTGTAACTCTGTGAGATGAATTAAGAGAACACAAAGCCGTTTCTCAGAAAGCTTCTTTTCAGTTTTTAACGGAAGATATTTCCTTTCTCACCATAGCCCTCTATGGGCTTCCAAATATCACTTTTTAAATTCCACAAGAACAGTCTTAGCGAAAGGCTTCTTGTTTAGAATGTTGTAACTCTGTGAGATGAATTAACAGAACACAAAGAAGTTTCTCAGAAAGCTCCTTTCCAGTTTTTAACTGAAGATATTTCCTTTTTCACTTTAGCCTTCTATGGGCCTCCAAATATCACTTTTTAAATTCCACAAGAACAGTCTAAGCGAAAGAATACTTGAGAGGAAAGCTATAACTCTCTGAGATGAATTAACAGAACACAAAGCAATTTATCAAAAATCTTTTTTTTCAGTTTTTATCTTAGGATATTTCCTTTTTCACCTTAGCCCTCTATGGGTTTCCAAATATCACTTTTGAAATTCCACAAGAACAGTCTTAGAGAAAGACTTTTGAGGGGAAAGCAGTAACTCTATGAGATGAATTAACAGAACACAAAGCATTTTCTCAGAAAGCTTCTTTCCAGTTCTTAACTGAATATATTTCCTTTTTCTCCATAGCCCTCTATGGGCTTCGAAATATCACTTTGCAAATTCCACAAGAACAGTCTTAGCGAAAGGCTTCTTGAGGTGAAAGCTGTAACTCTGTGAGATGAACTGATAAAACACAATGCAGTTTCTCAAAAAACGTCTTTCCAGTTTTTATCTGAAGATATTTAGTTTTTCACCATAGCCCTCTATGGGCTTCCAAATATCAATTTGCAAATTCCACAAGAACAGCCTTAGCGAAAGGCTTCTTGAGGGGAAAGCTGTAACTCTGTGAGATGAATTAATAGAATACAAAGCAGTTTCTCAGAAAGATTCTTTCCACTTTTTAACTGAAGATATTTCCTTTTTCACCATAGCCCTCTAAGGACTTCCAAATATCATTTTGCAAATTCCAAAGAACAGTCTTAGCGAAATGCTTCTTGAGGGGAAAGCTGTAACTCTGTGAGATGAATTAAAAGAACACAAAGCCGTTTCGCAGAAAGCTTCTTTCCAGTTTTTAACGGAAGAGATTTACTTTTTCACCATAGCCCTCTATGGGCTTCCAAATATCACTTTGCAAATCCCACAAGAACAGTCTTAGCAAAAGGGTTCTTGAGGGGAATGCTGTAACTATGTGAGATGAAATAAGAGAACACAAATCCGTTTCTCAGAAAGCTTCTTTCCACTTTTTAACTAAAGTGATTTCCTTTTTCAGCATAGCCCTCTATGGGCTTCCAAATATCACTTTGCCAATTACACAATAACTTTCTTAGCGAAAGGCTTCCTGAGGGGAAAGGTGTAACTCTGTGAGATGAATTAACAGAACCCAAAGCAGTTTCTCAAAAACCTTCTTTCCAGTTTTTAACTGAAGTTATTTTCTTTTTCACCGTAGCCCTCTATGGACTTCCAAATATTACTTTGCAAATTTCGCAAGAACAGTCGTAGCAAAAAGGTTCTTGATAGGAACGCTATAACACTGTGAGATGAATTAACAGAACACAAAACAGTTTCTCAGAAAGATTCTTTCCAGTTTTTAACTGAAGATATTTTCTTTTGGACCATAACCCTCTATGGGCATCCAAATATCATTTTGCATGTTCCACAAGAACAGTCTTAGCCAAAGGTTTCTTGAGGGGAAAGCTGTAACTCTCTGAGGTGAATTAACAGAACACAAAGCAGTTTCTCAGAAAGCTTCTTTTCAGTTTTTATCTTAGGATATTGCTTTTTCACCATATCCCTTCATGGGCTTCCAAATATCACTTTCCAAATTCCACAAAAACAGTGTTAGCGAAAGGCTTCTTGAGGGGAAAGTTGCAACTCTGTGAGATGTATTAACAGAACCGAAAGCAGTTTCTCAGAAATCTTCTTTCCAGTTTTCTACTGAAGATATTTCCTTTTTTACCGTAGCCCTCTATGGGCTTCCAAATATCACTTTGCACATTCCACAAGAACTGTCTCAGGGAAAGGCTTCTTGAGGGGAGAGCTGTAATTCTGTGAGATGAATTAAGAGAACACAAAGCAGTTTCTCAGAAAACTTCTTTCCAGTTTTTAACGGAAGAAATTTCCCTTTTCACCATAGCCCACTATGGGCTTCCAAATATTACTTTGCAACTTTCACAAGAACAGTCTTAGCGAAAGGCTTCTTGAGAAAGGCTTCTTGAGGGGAAAGCTGTAACTCTCTGAATTGAATTCACAGAACACAAAGCAGTTTCTCAGAAAGCTTCTTTTCAGGTTTTATATTAGGATAATTCCTTTTTCACCATAGCCCTCTATGGGCTTCCAAATATCACTTTGCAAAATCCACAAGAACTGTCTTAGCGAAAGGCTTCTTGAGGAGAAAGTTGTAACTCTGTGAGATGAATTAATAGATCACAAAGCAGTTTCTCAGAAAGCTTCTTTCAAGTCGTTAACTCAAGATATTTCCTTTTTGACCATAGCCCTCTACGGGCTTCGAAATATCACTTACCAAATTCCACAAGAGCAACCTTAGTGAAAGACTTCTCGAGGAGAACGCTGTAATTCTGTGAGATGAATTAACAGAACACAAAGCAGTTTCTCAGAAAGCTTCTTTCCAGTTTTTATCTGAAGATGTTTCCTTTTTCACCGTAGCCCTCTATGGCTTCCAAATATCACTTTGCAAATATCACAAGAACAGTCTTCATGAAAGGTTTCTTGAGGGGAAAACTGTAACTCTGGAGATGAATTAACAGATCACAAAGCAGTTTCTCAGAAAGCTTCTTTTCGGTTTTTATCTTAGGATATTTCCATTTTCACCATAGCCCTCTATGGGCTTCTAAATATCACTTTGCAAATTCCACAAGAACAGTCCTAGCGAAATGCTTCTTGAGGAGAAAGCTTTAACTCTGTGAGTTGAATTAACAGAACACAAAGCTGTTTCTCAGAAAGCTTCTTTTCAGTTTTTATCCCAGGATATTTCCTTTTTCACCATAGCCCTCTATGGGCTTCCATATATCACTTTGAAAATTCCACAGGAGTAGTCTTAGTGAACGGCTTCTTGAAGGGAAAGCTGAAACTCTGTGAGATGAATTATCAGAGCATGAAGCAGTTTCTCTGAAAGATTCTTTCCAGTTTTTAACTTAAGCTATTTCCTTTTTCAATATAGACCTATAAGGGCTTCGAAATATCACCTTGCAAATTCCACAGAAACAGACTTAATGAATGACTTCTTGAGGGGAAAGCTATAACTCTGTGAGATGAATTAAGAGAACACAATACAGTTTCTCAGAAAGCTTCTTTTCGATTTTTATCTTAGGATATTTCCCTTTCCGCCACAACCCTCTATCGGCTTGCCATATCACTTTCCAAATTCCACAAGAACAGTCTCAGTGAATAGCTTCTTGACGGGAAAGCTGTAACTGTGTGAGATGAATTAACAGTTCACAAATCAGTTTCTCAGAAAGCTTCTTTTCAGTTTTTATCTTAGAACATATCCTTTTTCACCATAGCCCTCTATGGGCTTCCAAATACCACTTTGCAAATACCACAAGAACAGACTTAGCGAAAGGCTTCTTCAGGGGAAAGCTGTAACTCTGTGAGATGAATTAACAGAACACAAAGCAGATTCTAGGAAAGATTCTTTCCAGTTTTTTACAGAAGATATTTCAGTTTTCACCGTAGCCCTCTAAGGGCTTTCAAATATCACTTTGCAAATTCCAAAACAACAGTCTTAGCGAAAGGCTTCTTGAGGGTACAGCTGTGACTCTGTGAGATGAATTAACTGAACACAAAGTAGTTTCTCAGAAAGCTTCTTTCCAGTTTTAAACAGAAGGTATTTCCTTTCTCACCATAGCCCTCTATAGGCTTCCAAATATCACTTTGCAAATTCCACAAGAACAGCCTTAGCGGAAGGCTTCCTGAGGGGAAAGCTGTAACTCTGTGAGATCAATTAACAGAACGCAAAGCAGTTTCTCAGAAAGCTTCTTTTCAATTTTTATCTTAGCATATTTCCTTTTTCACCATAGCCCTCTACGTGCTTCCAAATATCACTTAGCAAATTCCACAAGAACAGCCTTAGCGAAAGGCTTCTTGAGCAGAACGCTGTAACTCTGTGAGACGAATTAACAGAACACAAAGCAGTTTCTCAGAAAGCTTCTTTCCACTTTGTAACTGAAGTTGTTTCGTTTTTCACCATAGCCTCCTATGGGCTCCCAAATATCACTATGCAATTTCCACAAGAACAGTCTCAGCGAAAGGACTCTTGAGGGGAAAGCTGTAACTCTGTGAGATGAATTAACAGAACACAAAGCAGTTTCTCAGAAAGCTTCTTTTCAGTTTTTATCTTAGGATATTTCCTTTTTTCATAGCCCTCTAAGGGCTTCTAAATATCACTTTGCAAATTTCACAAGAGCAGTCTTAGCGAAAGGCTTCTCCAGGGGAAAGCTGTAACTCTGAGAGATGAATTAACAGAACGCAAAGGAGTTTCTCAGAAAGCTTCTTTCCAGTTTTTAACTGCAGATATTTCCTTCTTTACCATAGCCCTCTATAGGCTTCCAAATATCACTTTGCAAATTCCACAAGAACAGCCTTAGCGAAAGGCTTCTTGAGGGAAAAGCTGTAACTCCGTGAGATCAATTAACAGAACACAAGGCAGTTTCTCAGAAAGCTTCTTTTCAGTTTCTATGTTAGGATATTTCCTTTTTCACCATAACCCTCTACGGGTTTCCAAATATCACTTTGCAAATTCCAAAAGAACAATCTTACCGAAAGGCTTCTTGGGGTGAAATCTATAACTCTGTGAGATGAATTAACAGAACACAAAGCAGTTTCTCAGAAAGCTTCTTTCCAGTTTTTCATGGAAGACAGTTACTTTTTCAACATAGCCCTCTACTTGCTTCAAAATATCACTGTGCTAATTCTACCAGAACAGTCTTTGTGAAAGACTTCTTGAGGGGAAAGTTGTAACACTGTGTGATCAATTAACGGAAAACAAACCAGTCACTCAGAACGTTTCTTTCCAGTTTTTAACGTAAGTTATTTCCTTTTTCACCATAGTCCTCTATGGACTTCCAAATATCACTTTGGAAATCCCACAAGAAAAGTCTTAACAAAAGGCTTCATGAGGGGAAACTGTAACTCTGTAAGATGATTTAACAGAACACAAAGCAGTTTCTCAGAAAGCTTCTTTCCAGTTTGTAACCGAACATATTTCGTTTTTCACCATAGCCCCCTATGGGCTTCCAAATATCACTTTGAATATTCCACCGGAACAGTCTTAGCGAAAGGCTTCTTGAGGGGAAAGCGGTAACTCTGTGAGATGAATTAACAGAACACAAAGCAGTTTCTCTGAAAGCTTCTTTCCGGTTTTTAACGAAAGAGATTTCCTTTTTCACCATAGCCCTCTGTGGACTTCCAAATATCACTTTGCCAATCCCACAAGAACAGTCTTAGCGAATGGCTTCATGAGGGGAAAACTGTAACTCTGTAAGATGATTTAACAGAACACAAAGCAGTTTCTCAGAAAGCTTCTTTTCGGTTTTTATCTTAGGATATATCCCTTTTCGCCATAACCCTCTATCGGCTTCCAATATCACTTTGCAAATTCCACAAGGACAGTCTCAGTGAACGGCTTCTTGACGGGAAAGCTGTAACTGTGTGAGATGAATTAACGAACAAAGCAGTTTCTCAGAAAGCTTCTTTTCAGTTTGTATTTTAGGACAATTTCTTTTTCACCATAGACCTCTATGGGCTTCCAAATATCACTTTGCAAATTCCACAAGAACAGAGTTAGCGAAAGGCTTCTTCAGGGGAAAGCTGTAACTCTGTGAGATGAATTAACAGAACACAAAGCAGTTTCTCAGAAAGCTTCTTTCCAGTTTTTTACTGAAGATATTTCAGTTTTCACCATAGCCCTCAAAGGGCTTCCAAATATCACTTTGCAAATTCCAAAGCAACAGTCTTAGCGAAAGGATTCTTGAGGGGAAAGCTGTAAACCTTTGAGATGAATTAACAGAACACAATCAGTTTCTCAGAAATCTTCTTTTCAGTTTTTATCTTAGGATATTTCCTTTTTCCCATAGCCTTATAAGGGCTTCGAAATATCACTTTGCAAATTTCACAAAAACAGTCTTAGCGAAAGGCTTTTTGAGGGGACAGCTGTGACTCTGTGAGATGAATTAGCAGAACACAAAGCAGTTTATCAGAAAGCTTCTTTCCAGCTTTTAACTGAAGGTATTTCCTTTCTCACCATACCCCTCTATAGGCTTCCAAATATCAAATTGCAAATTCCACAAGATCAGCTTTAGCAGAAGGCTTCTTGAGGGGAAAGTTGTAACTCTGTGAGATCAATTAACAGAACGCAAGGCATTTTCTCAGAGAGGTTCTTTTCAGTTTTTATCTTAGCATATTTCCTTTTTCACCATAACCCTCTATGGATTTCCAAATATCACTTTGCAAATTCCACAAGAACAGTCTTAGTGAACGGCTTCTTGAGGGAAAAGCTGTAACGCAGTGAGATGAATTAACAGAACACAAAGCAGTTTCTCATAAAGCTTCTTTCCAGTTTTTAACAGAAGATATTTCCTTTTTCACCTTAGCCCTCTCTGGGCTTCCGAATATCACTTTGCAAATTCCACAACAGTCTTAGTGAAAGGCTTCTTGAGAGGAAAGCTATAACTCTGTGAGATGAATTAACAGAACCAAAAGCAGTTTCTCATAAAGCTTCTTTTCAGTTTTTATCTTAGGATATTTCCTTTTTCACCTTAGCCCTCCATGGGCTTCCAAATATCACTTTTTAAATTCCACAAAACAGTCTTAGGGAAAGACTTCTTGAGGGCAAAGCTGTAACTCTCTGAGATGAATTAACAGAACACAAAGCCGTTTCTCAGAAAGCTTCTTTCCAGTTTTTAACGGAATTGATTTCCTTTTTCACCTTAGCCCTCTATGGGCTTCCAAATATTACTTTGCAAATTCCACAAGAACAGGCTTAGCAAAAGGCTTTTGAGGGGAAAGCTGTAACTCTGTGAGATGAATTAAGAGAACACAAAGCCGTTTCTCAGAAAGCTTCTTTCCAGTTTTTAACGGAATTGATTTCCTTTTTCACCTTAGCCCTCTATGGGCTTCCAAATATTACTTTGCAAATTCCACAAGAACAGGCTTAGCAAAAGGCTTTTGAGGGGAAAGCTGTAACTCTGTGAGATGAATTAAGAGAACACAAAGCCGTTTCTCAGAAAGCTTCTTTCCAGTTTTTAACGGAAGATATTTCCTTTCTCACCATAGCCCTCTATGGGCTTCCAAATATCACTTTTTAAATTCCACAAGAACAGTCTTAGCGAAAGGCTTCTTGTTTGGAATTTTGTAACTCTGTGAGATGAATTAACAGAACACAAAGAAGTTTCTCAGAAAGCTCCTTTCCAGTTTTTAACTGAAGATATTTCCTTTTTCACTTTAGCCTTCTATGGGCCTCCAAATATCACTTTTTAAATTCCACAAGAACAGTCTAAGCGAAAGAATACTTAAGAGGAAAGCTATAACTCTCTGAGATGAATTAACAGAACACAAAGCAATTTATCAAAAATCTTTTTTTTCAGTTTTATCTTAGGATATTTCCTTTTTCACCTTAGCCCTCTATGGGTTTCCAAATATCACTTTTGAAATTCCACAAGAACAGTCTTAAAGAATGGCTTTTGAGGGGAAAGCAGTAACTCTATGAGATGAATTAACAGAACACAAAGCATTTTCTCAGAAAGCTTCTTTCCAGTTCTTAACTGAATATATTTCCTTTTTCTCCATAGCCCTCTATGGGCTTCGAAATATCACTTTGAAAATTCCACAAGAACAGTCTTAGCGAAAGGCTTCTTGAGGTGAAAGCTGTAACTCTGTGAGATGAACTGATAAAACACAATGCAGTTTCTCAAAAAACGTCTTTCCAGTTTTTATCTGAAGATATTTAGTTTTTCACCATAGCCCTCTAAGGGCTTCCAAATATCAATTTGCAAATTCCACAAGAACAGCCTTAGCGAAAGGCTTCTTGAGGGGAAAGCTGTAACTCTGTGAGATGAATTAATAGAATACAAAGCAGTTTCTCAGAAAGATTCTTTCCACTTTTTAACTGAAGATATTTCCTTTTTCACCATAGCCCTCTAAGGACTTCCAAATATCATTTTGCAAATTCCAAAGAACAGTCTTAGCGAAATGCTTCTTGAGGGGAAAGCTGTAACTCTGTGAGATGAATTAAAAGAACACAAAGCCGTTTCGCAGAAAGCTTCTTTCCAGTTTTTAACGGAAGAGATTTACTTTTTCACCATAGCCCTCTATGGGCTTCCAAATATCACTTTGCAAATCCCACAAGAACAGTCTTAGCAAAAGGGTTCTTGAGGGGAATGCTGTAACTCTGTGAGATGAAATAAGAGAACACAAATCCGTTTCTCAGAAAGCTTCTTTCCACTTTTTAACTAAAGTGATTTCCTTTTTCAGCATAGCCCTCTATGGGCTTCCAAATATCACTTTGCCAATTACACAATAACTTTCTTAGCGAAAGGCTTCCTTAGGGGAAAGGTGTAACTCTGTGAGATGAATTAACAGAACCCAAAGCACTTTCTCAAAAACCTTCTTTCCAGTTTTTAACTGAAGTTATTTTCTTTTTCACCGTAGCCCTCTATGGACTTCCAAATATTACTTTGCAAATTTCACAAGAACAGTCGTAGCCAAAAGGTTCTTGATAGGAACGCTATAACACTGTGAGATGAATTAACAGAACACAAAACAGTTTCTCAGAAAGATTCTTTCCAGTTTTTAACTGAAGATATTTTCTTTTTGACCATAACCCTCTATGGGCATCCAAATATCATTTTGCATGTTCCACAAGAACAGTCTTAGCCAAAGGTTTCTTGAGGGGAAAGCTGTAACTCTCTGAGGTGAATTAACAGAACACAAAGCAGTTTCTCAGAAAGCTTCTTTTCAGTTTTTATCTTAGGATATTGCTTTTTCACCATATCCCTTCATGGGCTTCCAAATATCACTTTGCAAATTCCACAAAAACAGTGTTAGCGAAAGGCTTCTTGAGGGGAACGTTGCAACTCTGTGAGATGTATTAACAGAACCGAAAGCAGTTTCTCAGAAATCTTCTTTCCAGTTTTCTACTGAAGATATTTCCTTTTTTACCGTAGCCCTCTATGGGCTTCCAAATATCACTTTGCAAATTCCACAAGAACTGTCTCAGGGAAAGGCTTCTTGAGGGGAGAGCTGTAATTCTGTGAGATGAATTAAGAGAACACAAAGCAGTTTCTCAGAAAACTTCTTTCCAGTTTTTAACGGAAGAAATTTCCCTTTTCACCATAGCCCACTATGGGCTTCCAAATATTACTTTGCAACTTTCACAAGAACAGTCTTAGCGAAAGGCTTCTTGAGAAAGGCTTCTTGAGGGGAAAGCTGTAACTCTCTGAATTCAATTCACAGAACACAAAGCAGTTTCTCAGAAAGCTTCTTTTCAGGTTTTATATTAGGATAATTCCTTTTTCACCATAGCCCTCTATGGGCTTCCAAATATCACTTTGCAAAATCCACAAGAACAGTCTTAGCGAAAGGCTTCTTGAGGAGAAAGTTGTAACTCTGTGAGATGAATTAATAGAACACAAAGCAGTTTCTCAGAAAGCTTCTTTCAAGTCGTTAACTCAAGATATTTCCTTTTTGACCATAGCCCTCTACGGGCTTCGAAATATCACTTACCAAATTCCACAAGAGCAACCTTAGTGAAAGACTTCTTGAGGAGAACGCTGTAATTCTGTGAGATGAATTAACAGAACACAAAGCAGTTTCTCAGAAAGCTTCTTTCCAGTTTTTATCTGAAGATGTTTCCTTTTTCACCGTAGCCCTCTATGGCTTCCAAATATCACTTTGCAAATATCACAAGAACAGTCTTCATGAAAGGTTTCTTGAGGGGAAAACTGTAACTCTGGAGATGAATTAACAGATCACAAAGCAGTTTCTCAGAAAGCTTCTTTTCGGTTTTTATCTTAGGATATTTCCATTTTCACCATAGCCCTCTATGGGCTTCTAAATATCACTTTGCAAATTCCACAAGAACAGTCCTAGCGAAATGCTTCTTGAGGAGAAAGCTTTAACTCTGTGAGTTGAATTAACAGAACACAAAGCTGTTTCTCAGAAAGCTTCTTTTCAGTTTTTATCCCAGGATATTTCCTTTTTCACCATAGCCCTCTATGGGCTTCCATATATCACTTTGAAAATTCCACAGGAGTAGTCTTAGTGAACGGCTTCTTGAAGGGAAAGCTGAAACTCTGTGAGATGAATTATCAGAGCATGAAGCAGTTTCTCTGAAAGATTCTTTCCAGTTTTTAACTTAAGCTATTTCCTTTTTCAATATAGACCTATAAGGGCTTCGAAATATCACCTTGCAAATTCCACAGAAACAGACTTAATGAATGACTTCTTGAGGGGAAAGCTATAACTCTGTGAGATGAATTAAGAGAACACAATACAGTTTCTCAGAAAGCTTCTTTTCGATTTTTATCTTAGGATATTTCCCTTTCCGCCACAACCCTCTATCGGCTTGCCATATCACTTTCCAAATTCCACAAGAACAGTCTCAGTGAATGGCTTCTTGACGGGAAAGCTGTAACTGTGTGAGATGAATTAACAGTTCACAAATCAGTTTCTCAGAAAGCTTCTTTTCAGTTTTTATCTTAGAACATATCCTTTTTCACCATAGCCCTCTATGGGCTTCCAAATACCACTTTGCAAATACCACAAGAACAGACTTAGCGAAAGGCTTCTTCAGGGGAAAGCTGTAACTCTGTGAGATGAATTAACAGAACACAAAGCAGATTCTAGGAAAGATTCTTTCCAGTTTTTTACAGAAGATATTTCAGTTTTCACCGTAGCCCTCTAAGGGCTTTCAAATATCACTTTGCAAATTCCAAAACAACAGTCTTAGCGAAAGGCTTCTTGAGGGTACAGCTGTGACTCTGTGAGATGAATTAACTGAACACAAAGTAGTTTCTCAGAAAGCTTCTTTCCAGTTTTAAACAGAAGGTATTTCCTTTCTCACCATAGCCCTCTATAGGCTTCCAAATATCACTTTGCAAATTCCACAAGAACAGCCTTAGCGGAAGGCTTCCTGAGGGGAAAGCTGTAACTCTGTGAGATCAATTAACAGAACGCAAAGCAGTTTCTCAGAAAGCTTCTTTTCAATTTTTATCTTAGCATATTTCCTTTTTCACCATAGCCCTCTACGTGCTTCCAAATATCACTTAGCAAATTCCACAAGAACAGCCTTAGCGAAAGGCTTCTTGAGCAGAACGCTGTAACTCTGTGAGATGAATTAACAGAACACAAAGCAGTTTCTCAGAAAGCTTCTTTCCACTTTGTAACTGAAGTTGTTTCGTTTTTCACCATAGCCTCCTATGGGCTCCCAAATATCACTATGCAATTTCCACAAGAACAGTCTCAGCGAAAGGACTCTTGAGGGGAAAGCTGTAACTCTGTGAGATGAATTAACAGAACACAAAGCAGTTTCTCAGAAAGCTTCTTTTCAGTTTTTATCTTAGGATATTTCCTTTTTTCATAGCCCTCTAAGGGCTTCTAAATATCACTTTGCAAATTTCACAAGAGCAGTCTTAGCGAAAGGCTTCTCCAGGGGAAAGCTGTAACTCTGAGAGATGAATTAACAGAACGCAAAGGAGTTTCTCAGAAAGCTTCTTTCCAGTTTTTAACTGCAGATATTTCCTTCTTTACCATAGCCCTCTATAGGCTTCCAAATATCACTTTGCAAATTCCACAAGAACAGCCTTAGCGAAAGGCTTCTTGAGGGAAAAGCTGTAACTCCGTGAGATCAATTAACAGAACACAAGGCAGTTTCTCAGAAAGCTTCTTTTCAGTTTCTATGTTAGGATATTTCCTTTTTCACCATAACCCTCTACGGGTTTCCAAATATCACTTTGCAAATTCCACAAGAACAATCTTACCGAAAGGCTTCTTGGGGTGAAATCTATAACTCTGTGAGATGAATTAACAGAACACAAAGCAGTTTCTCAGAAAGCTTCTTTCCAGTTTTTCATGGAAGACAGTTACTTTTTCAACATAGCCCTCTACTTGCTTCAAAATATCACTCTGCTAATTCTACCAGAACAGTCTTTGTGAAGGACTTCTTGAGGGGAAAGTTGTAACACTGTGTGATCAATTAACGGAAAACAAACCAGTCACTCAGAACGTTTCTTTCCAGTTTTTAACGTAAGTTATTTCCTTTTTCACCATAGTCCTCTATGGACTTCCAAATATCACTTTGGAAATCCCACAAGAAAAGTCTTAACAAAAGGCTTCATGAGGGGAAACTGTAACTCTGTAAGATGATTTAACAGAACACAAAGCAGTTTCTCAGAAAGCTTCTTTCCAGTTTGTAACCGAACATATTTCGTTTTTCACCATAGCCCCCTATGGGCTTCCAAATATCACTTTGAATATTCCACCGGAACAGTCTTAGCGAAAGGCTTCTTGAGGGGAAAGCGGTAACTCTGTGAGATGAATTAACAGAACACAAAGCAGTTTCTCTGAAAGCTTCTTTCCGGTTTTTAACGAAAGAGATTTCCTTTTTCACCATAGCCCTCTGTGGACTTCCAAATATCACTTTGCCAATCCCACAAGAACAGTCTTAGCGAATGGCTTCATGAGGGGAAAACTGTAACTCTGTTAGATGATTTAACAGAACACAAAGCAGTTTCTCAGAAAGCTTCTTTTCGGTTTTTATCTTAGGATATATCCCTTTTCGCCATAACCCTCTATCGGCTTCCAATATCACTTTGCAAATTCCACAAGGACAGTCTCAGTGAACGGCTTCTTTACGGGAAAGCTGTAACCGTGTGAGATGAATTAACGAACAAAGCAGTTTCTCAGAAAGCTTCTTTTCAGTTTGTATTTTAGGACAATTTCTTTTTCACCATAGCCCTATATGGGCTTCCAAATATCACTTTGCAAATTCCACAAGAACAGAGTTAGCGAAAGGCTTCTTCAGGGGAAAGCTGTAACTCTGTGAGATGAATTAACAGAACACAAAGCAGTTTCTCAGAAAGCTTCTTTCCAGTTTTTTACTGAAGATATTTCAGTTTTCACCAGAGCCCTCAAAGGGCTTCCAAATATCACTTTGCAAATTCCAAAGCAACAGTCTTAGCGAAAGGATTCTTGAGGGGAAAGCTGTAAATCTTTGAGATGAATTAACAGAACACAATCAGTTTCTCAGAAATCTTCTTTTCAGTTTTTATCTTAGGATATTTCCTTTTTCCCATAGCCTTATAAGGGCTTCGAAATATCACTTTGCAAATTTCACAAAAACAGTCTTAGCGAAAGGCTTTTTGAGGGGACAGCTGTGACTCTGTGAGATGAATTAGCAGAACACAAAGCAGTTTATCAGAAAGCTTCTTTCCAGCTTTTAACTGAAGGTATTTCCTTTCTCACCATACCCCTCTATAGGCTTCCAAATATCAAATTGCAAATTCCACAAGATCAGCTTTAGCAGAAGGCTTCTTGAGGGGAAAGTTGTAACTCTGTGAGATCAATTAACAGAACGCAAGGCATTTTCTCAGAGAGGTTCTTTTCAGTTTTTATCTTAGCATATTTCCTTTTTCACCATAGCCCTCTATGGATTTCCAAATATCACTTTGCAAATTCCACAAGAACAGTCTTAGTGAACGGCTTCTTGAGGGAAAAGCTGTAACGCAGTGAGATGAATTAACAGAACACAAAGCAGTTTCTCATAAAGCTTCTTTCCAGTTTTTAACAGAAGATATTTCCTTTTTCACCTTAGCCCTCTCTGGGCTTCCGAATATCACTTTGCAAATTCCACAACAGTCTTAGTGAAAGGCTTCTTGAGAGGAAAGCTATAACTCTGTGAGATGAATTAACAGAACCAAAAGCAGTTTCTCATAAAGCTTCTTTTCAGTTTTTATCTTAGGATATTTCCTTTTTCACCTTAGCCCTCCATGGGCTTCCAAATATCACTTTTTAAATTCCACAAAAACAGTCTTAGGGAAAGACTTCTTGAGGGCAAAGCTGTAACTCTCTGAGATGAATTAACAGAACACAAAGCCGTTTCTCAGAAAGCTTCTTTCCAGTTTTTAACGGAATTGATTTCCTTTTTCACCTTAGCCCTCTATGGGCTTCCAAATATTACTTTGCAAATTCCACAAGAACAGGCTTAGCAAAAGGCTTTTGAGGGGAAAGCTGTAACTCTGTGAGATGAATTAAGAGAACACAAAGCCGTTTCTCAGAAAGCTTCTTTCCAGTTTTTAACGGAATTGATTTCCTTTTTCACCTTAGCCCTCTATGGGCTTCCAAATATTACTTTGCAAATTCCACAAGAACAGGCTTAGCAAAAGGCTTTTGAGGGGAAAGCTGTAACTCTGTGAGATGAATTAAGAGAACACAAAGCCGTTTCTCAGAAAGCTTCTTTCCAGTTTTTAACGGAAGATATTTCCTTTCTCACCATAGCCCTCTATGGGCTTCCAAATATCACTTTTTAAATTCCACAAGAACAGTCTTAGCGAAAGTCTTCTTGTTTGGAATGTTGTAACTCTGTGAGATGAATTAACAGAACACAAAGAAGTTTCTCAGAAAGCTCCTTTCCAGTTTTTAACTGAAGATATTTCCTTTTTCACTTTAGCCTTCTATGGGCCTCCAAATATCACTTTTTAAATTCCACAAGAACAGTCTAAGCGAAAGAATACTTGAGAGGAAAGCTATAACTCTCTGAGATGAATTAACAGAACACAAAGAAATTTATCAAAAATCTTTTTTTTCAGTTTTTATCTTAGGATATTTCCTTTTTCACCTTAGCCCTCTATGGGTTTCCAAATATCACTTTTGAAATTCCACAAGAACAGTCTTAGAGAAAGGCTTTTGAGGGGAAAGCAGTAACTCTATGAGATGAATTAACAGAACACAAAGCATTTTCTCAGAAAGCTTCTTTCCAGTTCTTAACTGAATATATTTCCTTTTTCTCCATAGCCCTCTATGGGCTTCGAAATATCACTTTGCAAATTCCACAAGAACAGTCTTAGCGAAAGGCTTCTTGAGGTGAAAGCTGTAACTCTGTGAGATGAACTGATAAAACACAATGCAGTTTCTCAAAAAACGTCTTTCCAGTTTTTATCTGAAGATATTTAGTTTTTCACCATAGCCCTCTATGAGCTTCCAAATATCAATTTGCAAATTCCACAAGAACAGCCTTAGCGAAAGGCTTCTTGAGGGGAAAGCTGTAACTCTGTGAGATGAATTAATAGAATACAAAGCAGTTTCTCAGAAAGATTCTTTCCACTTTTTAACTGAAGATATTTCCTTTTTCACCATAGCCCTCTAAGGACTTCCAAATATCATTTTGCAAATTCCAAAGAACAGTCTTAGCGAAATGCTTCTTGAGGGGAAAGCTGTAACTCTGTGAGATGAATTAAAAGAACACAAAGCCGTTTCGCAGAAAGCTTCTTTCCAGTTTTTAACGGAAGAGATTTACTTTTTCACCATAGCCCTCTATGGGCTTCCAAATATCACTTTGCAAATCCCACAAGAACAGTCTTAGCAAAAGGGTTCTTGAGGGGAATGCTGTAACTCTGTGAGATGAAATAAGAGAACACAAATCCGTTTCTCAGAAAGCTTCTTTCCACTTTTTAACTAAAGTGATTTCCTTTTTCAGCATAGCCCTCTATGGGCTTCCAAATATCACTTTGCCAATTACACAATAACTTTCTTAGCGAAAGGCTTCCTGAGGGGAAAGGTGTAACTCTGTGAGATGAATTAACAGAACCCAAAGCAGTTTCTCAAAAACCTTCTTTCCAGTTTTTAACTGAAGTTATTTTCTTTTTCACCGTAGCCCTCTATGGACTTCCAAATATTACTTTGCAAATTTCACAAGAACCGTCGTAGCCAAAAGGTTCTTGATAGGAACGCTATAACACTGTGAGATGAATTAACAGAACACAAAACAGTTTCTCAGAAAGATTCTTTCCAGTTTTTAACTGAAGATATTTTCTTTTGGACCATAACCCTCTATGGGCATCCAAATATCATTTTGCATGTTCCACAAGAACAGTCTTAGCCAAAGGTTTCTTGAGGGGAAAGCTGTAACTCTCTGAGGTGAATTAACAGAACACAAAGCAGTTTCTCAGAAAGCTTCTTTTCAGTTTTTATCTTAGGATATTGCTTTTTCACCATATCCCTTCATGGGCTTCCAAATATCACTTTGCAAATTCCACAAAAACAGTGTTAGCGAAAGGCTTCTTGAGGGGAACGTTGCAACTCTGTGAGATGTATTAACAGAACCGAAAGCAGTTTCTCAGAAATCTTCTTTCCAGTTTTCTACTGAAGATATTTCCTTTTTTAACCGTAGCCCTCTATGGGCTTCCAAATATCACTTTGCAAATTCCACAAGAACTGTCTCAGGGAAAGGCTTCTTGAGGGGAGAGCTGTAATTCTGTGAGATGAATTAAGAGAACACAAAGCAGTTTCTCAGAAAACTTCTTTCCAGTTTTTAACGGAAGAAATTTCCCTTTTCACCATAGCCCACTATGGGCTTCCAAATATTACTTTGCAACTTTCACAAGAACAGTCTTAGCGAAAGGCTTCTTGAGAAAGGCTTCTTGAGGGGAAAGCTGTAACTCTCTGAATTGAATTCACAGAACACAAAGCAGTTTCTCAGAAAGCTTCTTTTCAGGTTTTATATTAGGATAATTCCTTTTTCACCATAGCCCTCTATGGGCTTCCAAATATCACTTTGCAAAATCCACAAGAACAGTCTTAGCGAAAGGCTTCTTGAGGAGAAAGTTGTAACTCTGTGAGATGAATTAATAGAACACAAAGCAGTTTCTCAGAAAGCTTCTTTCAAGTCGTTAACTCAAGATATTTCCTTTTTGACCATAGCCCTCTACGGGCTTCGAAATATCACTTACCAAATTCCACAAGAGCAACCTTAGTGAAAGACTTCTTGAGGAGAACGCTGTAATTCTGTGAGATGAATTAACAGAACACAAAGCAGTTTCTCAGAAAGCTTCTTTCCAGTTTTTATCTGAAGATGTTTCCTTTTTCACCGTAGCCCTCTATGGCTTCCAAATATCACTTTGCAAATATCACAAGAACAGTCTTCATGAAAGGTTTCTTGAGGGGAAAACTGTAACTCTGGAGATGAATTAACAGATCACAAAGCAGTTTCTCAGAAAGCTTCTTTTCGGTTTTTATCTTAGGATATTTCCATTTTCACCATAGCCCTCTATGGGCTTCTAAATATCACTTTGCAAATTCCACAAGAACAGTCCTAGCGAAATGCTTCTTGAGGAGAAAGCTTTAACTCTGTGAGTTGAATTAACAGAACACAAAGCTGTTTCTCAGAAAGCTTCTTTTCAGTTTTTATCCCAGGATATTTCCTTTTTCACCATAGCCCTCTATGGGCTTCCATATATCACTTTGAAAATTCCACAGGAGTAGTCTTAGTGAACGGCTTCTTGAAGGGAAAGCTGAAACTCTGTGAGATGAATTATCAGAGCATGAAGCAGTTTCTCTGAAAGATTCTTTCCAGTTTTTAACTTAAGCTATTTCCTTTTTCAATATAGACCTATAAGGGCTTCGAAATATCACCTTGCAAATTCCACAGAAACAGACTTAATGAATGACTTCTTGAGGGGAAAGCTATAACTCTGTGAGATGAATTAAGAGAACACAATACAGTTTCTCAGAAAGCTTCTTTTCGATTTTTATCTTAGGATATTTCCCTTTCCGCCACAACCCTCTATCGGCTTGCAATATCACTTTCCAAATTCCACAAGAACAGTCTCAGTGAATGGCTTCTTGACGGGAAAGCTGTAACTGTGTGAGATGAATTAACAGTTCACAAATCAGTTTCTCAGAAAGCTTCTTTTCAGTTTTTATCTTAGAACATATCCTTTTTCACCATAGCCCTCTATGGGCTTCCAAATACCACTTTGCAAATACCACAAGAACAGACTTAGCGAAAGGCTTCTTCAGGGGAAAGCTGTAACTCTGTGAGATGAATTAACAGAACACAAAGCAGATTCTAGGAAAGATTCTTTCCAGTTTTTTACAGAAGATATTTCAGTTTTCACCGTAGCCCTCTAAGGGCTTTCAAATATCACTTTGCAAATTCCAAAACAACAGTCTTAGCGAAAGGCTTCTTGAGGGTACAGCTGTGACTCTGTGAGATGAATTAACTGAACACAAAGTAGTTTCTCAGAAAGCTTCTTTCCAGTTTTAAACAGAAGGTATTTCCTTTCTCACCATAGCCCTCTATAGGCTTCCAAATATCACTTTGCAAATTCCACAAGAACAGCCTTAGCGGAAGGCTTCCTGAGGGGAAAGCTGTAACTCTGTGAGATCAATTAACAGAACGCAAAGCAGTTTCTCAGAAAGCTTCTTTTCAATTTTTATCTTAGCATATTTCCTTTTTCACCATAGCCCTCTACGTGCTTCCAAATATCACTTAGCAAATTCCACAAGAACAGCCTTAGCGAAAGGCTTCTTGAGCAGAACGCTGTAACTCTGTGAGATGAATTAACAGAACACAAAGCAGTTTCTCAGAAAGCTTCTTTCCACTTTGTAACTGAAGTTGTTTCGTTTTTCACCATAGCCTCCTATGGGCTCCCAAATATCACTATGCAATTTCCACAAGAACAGTCTCAGCGAAAGGACTCTTGAGGGGAAAGCTGTAACTCTGTGAGATGAATTAACAGAACACAAAGCAGTTTCTCAGAAAGCTTCTTTTCAGTTTTTATCTTAGGATATTTCCTTTTTTCATAGCCCTCTAAGGGCTTCTAAATATCACTTTGCAAATTTCACAAGAGCAGTCTTAGCGAAAGGCTTCTCCAGGGGAAAGCTGTAACTCTGAGAGATGAATTAACAGAACGCAAAGGAGTTTCTCAGAAAGCTTCTTTCCAGTTTTTAACTGCAGATATTTCCTTCTTTACCATAGCCCTCTATAGGCTTCCAAATATCACTTTGCAAATTCCACAAGAACAGCCTTAGCGAAAGGCTTCTTGAGGGAAAAGCTGTAACTCCGTGAGATCAATTAACAGAACACAAGGCAGTTTCTCAGAAAGCTTCTTTTCAGTTTCTATGTTAGGATATTTCCTTTTTCACCATAACCCTCTACGGGTTTCCAAATATCACTTTGCAAATTCCAAAAGAACAATCTTACCGAAAGGCTTCTTGGGGTGAAATCTATAACTCTGTGAGATGAATTAACAGAACACAAAGCAGTTTCTCAGAAAGCTTCTTTCCAGTTTTTCATGGAAGACAGTTACTTTTTCAACATAGCCCTCTACTTGCTTCAAAATATCACTCTGCTAATTCTACCAGAACAGTCTTTGTGAAGGACTTCTTGAGGGGAAAGTTGTAACACTGTGTGATCAATTAACGAAAAACAAACCAGTCACTCAGAACGTTTCTTTCCAGTTTTTAACGTAAGTTATTTCCTTTTTCACCATAGTCCTCTATGGACTTCCAAATATCACTTTGGAAATCCCACAAGAAAAGTCTTAACAAAAGGCTTCATGAGGGGAAACTGTAACTCTGTAAGATGATTTAACAGAACACAAAGCAGTTTCTCAGAAAGCTTCTTTCCAGTTTGTAACCGAACATATTTCGTTTTTCACCATAGCCCCCTATGGGCTTCCAAATATCACTTTGAATATTCCACCGGAACAGTCTTAGCGAAAGGCTTCTTGAGGGGAAAGCGGTAACTCTGTGAGATGAATTAACAGAACACAAAGCAGTTTCTCTGAAAGCTTCTTTCCGGTTTTTAACGAAAGAGATTTCCTTTTTCACCATAGCCCTCTGTGGACTTCCAAATATCACTTTGCCAATCCCACAAGAACAGTCTTAGCGAATGGCTTCATGAGGGGAAAACTGTAACTCTGTAAGATGATTTAACAGAACACAAAGCAGTTTCTCAGAAAGCTTCTTTTCGGTTTTTATCTTAGGATATATCCCTTTTCGCCATAACCCTCTATCGGCTTCCAATATCACTTTGCAAATTCCACAAGGACAGTCTCAGTGAACGGCTTCTTGACGGGAAAGCTGTAACTGTGTGAGATGAATTAACGAACAAAGCAGTTTCTCAGAAAGCTTCTTTTCAGTTTGTATTTTAGGACAATTTCTTTTTCACCATAGCCCTATATGGGCTTCCAAATATCACTTTGCAAATTCCACAAGAACAGAGTTAGCGAAAGGCTTCTTCAGGGGAAAGCTGTAACTCTGTGAGATGAATTAACAGAACACAAAGCAGTTTCTCAGAAAGCTTCTTTCCAGTTTTTTACTGAAGATATTTCAGTTTTCACCATAGCCCTCAAAGGGCTTCCAAATATCACTTTGCAAATTCCAAAGCAACAGTCTTAGCGAAAGGATTCTTGAGGGGAAAGCTGTAAATCTTTGAGATGAATTAACAGAACACAATCAGTTTCTCAGAAATCTTCTTTTCAGTTTTTATCTTAGGATATTTCCTTTTTCCCATAGCCTTATAAGGGCTTCGAAATATCACTTTGCAAATTTCACAAAAACAGTCTTAGCGAAAGGCTTTTTGAGGGGACAGCTGTGACTCTGTGAGATGAATTAGCAGAACACAAAGCAGTTTATCAGAAAGCTTCTTTCCAGCTTTTAACTGAAGGTATTTCCTTTCTCACCATACCCCTCTATAGGCTTCCAAATATCAAATTGCAAATTCCACAAGATCAGCTTTAGCAGAAGGCTTCTTGAGGGGAAAGTTGTAACTCTGTGAGATCAATTAACAGAACGCAAGGCATTTTCTCAGAGAGGTTCTTTTCAGTTTTTATCTTAGCATATTTCCTTTTTCACCATAGCCCTCTATGGATTTCCAAATATCACTTTGCAAATTCCACAAGAACAGTCTTAGTGAACGGCTTCTTGAGGGAAAAGCTGTAACGCAGTGAGATGAATTAACAGAACACAAAGCAGTTTCTCATAAAGCTTCTTTCCAGTTTTTAACAGAAGATATTTCCTTTTTCACCTTAGCCCTCTCTGGGCTTCCGAATATCACTTTGCAAATTCCACAACAGTCTTAGTGAAAGGCTTCTTGAGAGGAAAGCTATAACTCTGTGAGATGAATTAACAGAACCCAAAGCAGTTTCTCATAAAGCTTCTTTTCAGTTTTTATCTTAGGATATTTCCTTTTTCACCTTAGCCCTCCATGGGCTTCCAAATATCACTTTTTAAATTCCACAAAAACAGTCTTAGGGAAAGGCTTCTTGAGGGCAAAGCTGTAACTCTCTGAGATGAATTAACAGAACACAAAGCCGTTTCTCATAAAGGTTCTTTCCAGTTTTTAACGGAATTGATTTCCTTTTTCACCTTAGCCCTCTATGGGCTTCCAAATATTACTTTGCAAATTCCACAAGAACAGGCTTAGCAAAAGGCTTTTGAGGGGAAAGCTGTAACTCTGTGAGATGAATTAAGAGAACACAAAGCCGTTTCTCAGAAAGCTTCTTTCCAGTTTTTAACGGAAGATATTTCCTTTCTCACCATAGCCCTCTATGGGCTTCCAAATATCACTTTTTAAATTCCACAAGAACAATCTTAGCGAAAGGCTTCTTGTTTGGAATGTTGTAACTCTGTGAGATGAATTAACAGAACACAAAGAAGTTTCTCAGAAAGCTCCTTTCCAGTTTTTAACTGAAGATATTTCCTTTTTCACTTTAGCCTTCTATGGGCCTCCAAATATCACTTTTTAAATTCCACAAGAACAGTCTAAGCGAAAGAATACTTGAGAGGAAAGCTATAACTCTCTGAGATGAATTAACAGAACACAAAGCAATTTATCAAAAATCTTTTTTTTCAGTTTTTATCTTAGGATATTTCCTTTTTCACCTTAGCCCTCTATGGGTTTCCAAATATCACTTTTGAAATTCCACAAGAACAGTCTTAAAGAATGGCTTTTGAGGGGAAAGCAGTAACTCTATGAGATGAATTAACAGAACACAAAGCATTTTCTCAGAAAGCTTCTTTCCAGTTCTTAACTGAATATATTTCCTTTTTCTCCATAGCCCTCTATGGGCTTCGAAATATCACTTTGCAAATTCCACAAGAACAGTCTTAGCGAAAGGCTTCTTGAGGTGAAAGCTGTAACTCTGTGAGATGAACTGATAAAACACAATGCAGTTTCTCAAAAAACGTCTTTCCAGTTTTTATCTGAAGATATTTAGTTTTTCACCATAGCCCTCTATGGGCTTCCAAATATCAATTTGCAAATTCCACAAGAACAGCCTTAGCGAAAGGCTTCTTGAGGGGAAAGCTGTAACTCTGTGAGATGAATTAATAGAATACAAAGCAGTTTCTCAGAAAGATTCTTTCCACTTTTTAACTGAAGATATTTCCTTTTTCACCATAGCCCTCTAAGGACTTCCAAATATCATTTTGCAAATTCCAAAGAACAGTCTTAGCGAAATGCTTCTTGAGGGGAAAGCTGTAACTCTGTGAGATGAATTAAAAGAACACAAAGCCGTTTCGCAGAAAGCTTCTTTCCAGTTTTTAACGGAAGAGATTTACTTTTTCACCATAGCCCTCTATGGGCTTCCAAATATCACTTTGCAAATCCCACAAGAACAGTCTTAGCAAAAGGGTTCTTGAGGGGAATGCTGTAACTCTGTGAGATGAAATAAGAGAACACAAATCCGTTTCTCAGAAAGCTTCTTTCCACTTTTTAACTAAAGTGATTTCCTTTTTCAGCATAGCCCTCTATGGGCTTCCAAATATCACTTTGCCAATTACACAATAACTTTCTTAGCGAAAGGCTTCCTGAGGGGAAAGGTGTAACTCTGTGAGATGAATTAACAGAACCCAAAGCAGTTTCTCAAAAACCTTCTTTCCAGTTTTTAACTGAAGTTATTTTCTTTTTCACCGTAGCCCTCTATGGACTTCCAAATATTACTTTGCAAATTTCACAAGAACCGTCGTAGCCAAAAGGTTCTTGATAGGAACGCTATAACACTGTGAGATGAATTAACAGAACACAAAACAGTTTCTCAGAAAGATTCTTTCCAGTTTTTAACTGAAGATATTTTCTTTTGGACCATAACCCTCTATGGGCATCCAAATATCATTTTGCATGTTCCACAAGAACAGTCTTAGCCAAAGGTTTCTTGAGGGGAAAGCTGTAACTCTCTGAGGTGAATTAACAGAACACAAAGCAGTTTCTCAGAAAGCTTCTTTTCAGTTTTTATCTTAGGATATTGCTTTTTCACCATATCCCTTCATGGGCTTCCAAATATCACTTTGCAAATTCCACAAAAACAGTGTTAGCGAAAGGCTTCTTGAGGGGAACGTTGCAACTCTGTGAGATGTATTAACAGAACCGAAAGCAGTTTCTCAGAAATCTTCTTTCCAGTTTTCTACTGAAGATATTTCCTTTTTTACCGTAGCCCTCTATGGGCTTCCAAATATCACTTTGCAAATTCCACAAGAACTGTCTCAGGGAAAGGCTTCTTGAGGGGAGAGCTGTAATTCTGTGAGATGAATTAAGAGAACACAAAGCAGTTTCTCAGAAAACTTCTTTCCAGTTTTTAACGGAAGAAATTTCCCTTTTCACCATAGCCCACTATGGGCTTCCAAATATTACTTTGCAACTTTCACAAGAACAGTCTTAGCGAAAGGCTTCTTGAGAAAGGCTTCTTGAGGGGAAAGCTGTAACTCTCTGAATTGAATTCACAGAACACAAAGCAGTTTCTCAGAAAGCTTCTTTTCAGGTTTTATATTAGGATAATTCCTTTTTCACCATAGCCCTCTATGGGCTTCCAAATATCACTTTGAAAATCCACAAGAACAGTCTTAGCGAAAGGCTTCTTGAGGAGAAAGTTGTAACTCTGTGAGATGAATTAATAGAACACAAAGCAGTTTCTCAGAAAGCTTCTTTCAAGTCGTTAACTCAAGATATTTCCTTTTTGACCATAGCCCTCTACGGGCTTCGAAATATCACTTACCAAATTCCACAAGAGCAACCTTAGTGAAAGACTTCTTGAGGAGAACGCTGTAATTCTGTGAGATGAATTAACAGAACACAAAGCAGTTTCTCAGAAAGCTTCTTTCCAGTTTTTATCTGAAGATGTTTCCTTTTTCACCGTAGCCCTCTATGGCTTCCAAATATCACTTTGCAAATATCACAAGAACAGTCTTCATGAAAGGTTTCTTGAGGGGAAAACTGTAACTCTGGAGATGAATTAACAGATCACAAAGCAGTTTCTCAGAAAGCTTCTTTTCGGTTTTTATCTTAGGATATTTCCATTTTCACCATAGCCCTCTATGGGCTTCTAAATATCGCTTTGCAAATTCCACAAGAACAGTCCTAGCGAAATGCTTCTTGAGGAGAAAGCTTTAACTCTGTGAGTTGAATTAACAGAACACAAAGCTGTTTCTCAGAAAGCTTCTTTTCAGTTTTTATCCCACGATATTTCCTTTTTCACCATAGCCCTCTATGGGCTTCCATATATCACTTTGAAAATTCCACAGGAGTAGTCTTAGTGAACGGCTTCTTGAAGGGAAAGCTGAAACTCTGTGAGATGAATTATCAGAGCATGAAGCAGTTTCTCTGAAAGATTCTTTCCAGTTTTTAACTTAAGCTATTTCCTTTTTCAATATAGACCTATAAGGGCTTCGAAATATCACCTTGCAAATTCCACAGAAACAGACTTAATGAATGACTTCTTGAGGGGAAAGCTATAACTCTGTGAGATGAATTAAGAGAACACAATACAGTTTCTCAGAAAGCTTCTTTTCGATTTTTATCTTAGGATATTTCCCTTTCCGCCACAACCCTCTATCGGCTTGCAATATCACTTTCCAAATTCCACAAGAACAGTCTCAGTGAATGGCTTCTTGACGGGAAAGCTGTAACTGTGTGAGATGAATTAACAGTTCACAAATCAGTTTCTCAGAAAGCTTCTTTTCAGTTTTTATCTTAGAACATATCCTTTTTCACCATAGCCCTCTATGGGCTTCCAAATACCACTTTGCAAATACCACAAGAACAGACTTAGCGAAAGGCTTCTTCAGGGGAAAGCTGTAACTCTGTGAGATGAATTAACAGAACACAAAGCAGATTCTAGGAAAGATTCTTTCCAGTTTTTTACAGAAGATATTTCAGTTTTCACCGTAGCCCTCTAAGGGCTTTCAAATATCACTTTGCAAATTCCAAAACAACAGTCTTAGCGAAAGGCTTCTTGAGGGTACAGCTGTGACTCTGTGAGATGAATTAACTGAACACAAAGTAGTTTCTCAGAAAGCTTCTTTCCAGTTTTAAACAGAAGGTATTTCCTTTCTCACCATAGCCCTCTATAGGCTTCCAAATATCACTTTGCAAATTCCACAAGAACAGCCTTAGCGGAAGGCTTCCTGAGGGGAAAGCTGTAACTCTGTGAGATCAATTAACAGAACGCAAAGCAGTTTCTCAGAAAGCTTCTTTTCAATTTTTATCTTAGCATATTTCCTTTTTCACCATAGCCCTCTACGTGCTTCCAAATATCACTTAGCAAATTCCACAAGAACAGCCTTAGCGAAAGGCTTCTTGAGCAGAACGCTGTAACTCTGTGAGATGAATTAACAGAACACAAAGCAGTTTCTCAGAAAGCTTCTTTCCACTTTGTAACTGAAGTTGTTTCGTTTTTCACCATAGCCTCCTATGGGCTCCCAAATATCACTATGCAATTTCCACAAGAACAGTCTCAGCGAAAGGACTCTTGAGGGGAAAGCTGTAACTCTGTGAGATGAATTAACAGAACACAAAGCAGTTTCTCAGAAAGCTTCTTTTCAGTTTTTATCTTAGGATATTTCCTTTTTTCATAGCCCTCTAAGGGCTTCTAAATATCACTTTGCAAATTTCACAAGAGCAGTCTTAGCGAAAGGCTTCTCCAGGGGAAAGCTGTAACTCTGAGAGATGAATTAACAGAACGCAAAGGAGTTTCTCAGAAAGCTTCTTTCCAGTTTTTAACTGCAGATATTTCCTTCTTTACCATAGCCCTCTATAGGCTTCCAAATATCACTTTGCAAATTCCACAAGAACAGCCTTAGCGAAAGGCTTCTTGAGGGAAAAGCTGTAACTCCGTGAGATCAATTAACAGAACACAAGGCAGTTTCTCAGAAAGCTTCTTTTCAGTTTCTATGTTAGGATATTTCCTTTTTCACCATAACCCTCTACGGGTTTCCAAATATCACTTTGCAAATTCCACAAGAACAATCTTACCGAAAGGCTTCTTGGGGTGAAATCTATAACTCTGTGAGATGAATTAACAGAACACAAAGCAGTTTCTCAGAAAGCTTCTTTCCAGTTTTTCATGGAAGACAGTTACTTTTTCAACATAGCCCTCTACTTGCTTCAAAATATCACTCTGCTAATTCTACCAGAACAGTCTTTGTGAAAGACTTCTTGAGGGGAAAGTTGTAACACTGTGTGATCAATTAACGGAAAACAAACCAGTCACTCAGAACGTTTCTTTCCAGTTTTTAACGTAAGTTATTTCCTTTTTCACCATAGTCCTCTATGGACTTCCAAATATCACTTTGGAAATCCCACAAGAAAAGTCTTAACAAAAGGCTTCATGAGGGGAAACTGTAACTCTGTAAGATGATTTAACAGAACACAAAGCAGTTTCTCAGAAAGCTTCTTTCCAGTTTGTAACCGAACATATTTCGTTTTTCACCATAGCCCCCTATGGGCTTCCAAATATCACTTTGAATATTCCACCGGAACAGTCTTAGCGAAAGGCTTCTTGAGGGGAAAGCGGTAACTCTGTGAGATGAATTAACAGAACACAAAGCAGTTTCTCTGAAAGCTTCTTTCCGGTTTTTAACGAAAGAGATTTCCTTTTTCACCATAGCCCTCTGTGGACTTCCAAATATCACTTTGCCAATCCCACAAGAACAGTCTTAGCGAATGGCTTCATGAGGGGAAAACTGTAACTCTGTAAGATGATTTAACAGAACACAAAGCAGTTTCTCAGAAAGCTTCTTTTCGGTTTTTATCTTAGGATATATCCCTTTTCGCCATAACCCTCTATCGGCTTCCAATATCACTTTGCAAATTCCACAAGGACAGTCTCAGTGAACGGCTTCTTGACGGGAAAGCTGTAACTGTGTGAGATGAATTAACGAACAAAGCAGTTTCTCAGAAAGCTTCTTTTCAGTTTTTATTTTAGGACAATTTCTTTTTCACCATAGCCCTATATGGGCTTCCAAATATCACTTTGCAAATTCCACAAGAACAGAGTTAGCGAAAGGCTTCTTCAGGGGAAAGCTGTAACTCTGAGAGATGAATTAACAGAACACAAAGCAGTTTCTCAGAAAGCTTCTTTCCAGTTTTTTACTGAAGATATTTCAGTTTTCACCATAGCCCTCAAAGGGCTTCCAAATATCACTTTGCAAATTCCAAAGCAACAGTCTTAGCGAAAGGATTCTTGAGGGGAAAGCTGTAAATCTTTGAGATGAATTAACAGAACACAATCAGTTTCTCAGAAATCTTCTTTTCAGTTTTTATCTTAGGATATTTCCTTTTTCCCATAGCCTTATAAGGGCTTCGAAATATCACTTTGCAAATTTCACAAAAACAGTCTTAGCGAAAGGCTTTTTGAGGGGACAGCTGTGACTCTGTGAGATGAATTAGCAGAACACAAAGCAGTTTATCAGAAAGCTTCTTTCCAGTTTTTAACTGAAGGTATTTCCTTTCTCACCATACCCCTCTATAGGCTTCCAAATATCAAATTGCAAATTCCACAAGATCAGCTTTAGCAGAAGGCTTCTTGAGGGGAAAGTTGTAACTCTGTGAGATCAATTAACAGAACGCAAGGCATTTTCTCAGAGAGGTTCTTTTCAGTTTTTATCTTAGCATATTTCCTTTTTCACCATAGCCCTCTATGGATTTCCAAATATCACTTTGCAAATTCCACAAGAACAGTCTTAGTGAACGGCTTCTTGAGGGAAAAGCTGTAACGCAGTGAGATGAATTAACAGAACACAAAGCAGTTTCTCATAAAGCTTCTTTCCAGTTTTTAACAGAAGATATTTCCTTTTTCACCTTAGCCCTCTCTGGGCTTCCGAATATCACTTTGCAAATTCCACAACAGTCTTAGTGAAAGGCTTCTTGAGAGGAAAGCTATAACTCTGTGAGATGAATTAACAGAACCAAAAGCAGTTTCTCATAAAGCTTCTTTTCAGTTTTTATCTTAGGATATTTCCTTTTTCACCTTAGCCCTCCATGGGCTTCCAAATATCACTTTTTAAATTCCACAAAAACAGTCTTAGGGAAAGACTTCTTGAGGGCAAAGCTGTAACTCTCTGAGATGAATTAACAGAACACAAAGCCGTTTCTCAGAAAGCTTCTTTCCAGTTTTTAACGGAATTGATTTCCTTTTTCACCTTAGCCCTCTATGGGCTTCCAAATATTACTTTGCAAATTCCACAAGAACAGGCTTAGCAAAAGGCTTTTGAGGGGAAAGCTGTAACTCTGTGAGATGAATTAAGAGAACACAAAGCCGTTTCTCAGAAAGCTTCTTTCCAGTTTTTAACGGAATTGATTTCCTTTTTCACCTTATCCCTCTATGGGCTTCCAAATATTACTTTGCAAATTCCACAAGAACAGGCTTAGCAAAAGGCTTTTGAGGGGAAAGCTGTAACTCTGTGAGATGAATTAAGAGAACACAAAGCCGTTTCTCAGAAAGCTTCTTTCCAGTTTTTAACGGAAGATATTTCCTTTCTCACCATAGCCCTCTATGGGCTTCCAAATATCACTTTTTAAATTCCACAAGAACAGTCTTAGCGAAAGGCTTCTTGTTTGGAATGTTGTAACTCTGTGAGATGAATTAACAGAACACAAAGAAGTTTCTCAGAAAGCTCCTTTCCAGTTTTTAACTGAAGATATTTCCTTTTTCACTTTAGCCTTCTATGGGCCTCCAAATATCACTTTTTAAATTCCACAAGAACAGTCTAAGCGAAAGAATACTTGAGAGGAAAGCTATAACTCTCTGAGATGAATTAACAGAACACAAAGCAATTTATCAAAAATCTTTTTTTTCAGTTTTTATCTTAGGATATTTCCTTTTTCACCTTAGCCCTCTATGGGTTTCCAAATATCACTTTTGAAATTCCACAAGAACAGTCTTAGAGAAAGGCTTTTGAGGGGAAAGCAGTAACTCTATGAGATGAATTAACAGAACACAAAGCATTTTCTCAGAAAGCTTCTTTCCAGTTCTTAACTGAATATATTTCCTTTTTCTCCATAGCCCTCTATGGGCTTCGAAATATCACTTTGCAAATTCCACAAGAACAGTCTTAGCGAAAGGCTTCTTGAGGTGAAAGCTGTAACTCTGTGAGATGAACTGATAAAACACAATGCAGTTTCTCAAAAAACGTCTTTCCAGTTTTTATCTGAAGATATTTAGTTTTTCACCATAGCCCTCTATGGGCTTCCAAATATCAATTTGCAAATTCCACAAGAACAGCCTTAGCGAAAGGCTTCTTGAGGGGAAAGCTGTAACTCTGTGAGATGAATTAATAGAATACAAAGCAGTTTCTCAGAAAGATTCTTTCCACTTTTTAACTGAAGATATTTCCTTTTTCACCATAGCCCTCTAAGGACTTCCAAATATCATTTTGCAAATTCCAAAGAACAGTCTTAGCGAAATGCTTCTTGAGGGGAAAGCTGTAACTCTGTGAGATGAATTAAAAGAACACAAAGCCGTTTCGCAGAAAGCTTCTTTCCAGTTTTTAACGGAAGAGATTTACTTTTTCACCATAGCCCTCTATGGGCTTCCAAATATCACTTTGCAAATCCCACAAGAACAGTCTTAGCAAAAGGGTTCTTGAGGGGAATGCTGTAATTCTGTGAGATGAAATAAGAGAACACAAATCCGTTTCTCAGAAAGCTTCTTTCCACTTTTTAACTAAAGTGATTTCCTTTTTCAGCATAGCCCTCTATGGGCTTCCAAATATCACTTTGCCAATTACACAATAACTTTCTTAGCGAAAGGCTTCCTGAGGGGAAAGGTGTAACTCTGTGAGATGAATTAACAGAACCCAAAGCACTTTCTCAAAAACCTTCTTTCCAGTTTTTAACTGAAGTTATTTTCTTTTTCACCGTAGCCCTCTATGGACTTCCAAATATTACTTTGCAAATTTCACAAGAACCGTCGTAGCCAAAAGGTTCTTGATAGGAACGCTATAACACTGTGAGATGAATTAACAGAACACAAAACAGTTTCTCAGAAAGATTCTTTCCAGTTTTTAACTGAAGATATTTTCTTTTTGACCATAACCCTCTATGGGCATCCAAATATCATTTTGCATGTTCCACAAGAACAGTCTTAGCCAAAGGTTTCTTGAGGGGAAAGCTGTAACTCTCTGAGGTGAATTAACAGAACACAAAGCAGTTTCTCAGAAAGCTTCTTTTCAGTTTTTATCTTAGGATATTGCTTTTTCACCATATCCCTTCATGGGCTTCCAAATATCACTTTGCAAATTCCACAAAAACAGTGTTAGCGAAAGGCTTCTTGAGGGGAAAGTTGCAACTCTGTGAGATGTATTAACAGAACCGAAAGCAGTTTCTCAGAAATCTTCTTTCCAGTTTTCTACTGAAGATATTTCCTTTTTTACCGTAGCCCTCTATGGGCTTCCAAATATCACTTTGCAAATTCCACAAAAACTGTCTCAGGGAAAGGCTTCTTGAGGGGAGAGCTGTAATTCTGTGAGATGAATTAAGAGAACACAAAGCAGTTTCTCAGAAAACTTCTTTCCAGTTTTTAACGGAAGAAATTTCCCTTTTCACCATAGCCCACTATGGGCTTCCAAATATTACTTTGCAACTTTCTCAAGAACAGTCTTAGCGAAAGGCTTCTTGAGAAAGGCTTCCTGAGGGGAAAGCTGTAACTCTCTGAATTGAATTCACAGAACACAAAGCAGTTTCTCAGAAAGCTTCTTTTCAGGTTTTATATTAGGATAATTCCTTTTTCACCATAGCCCTCTATGGGCTTCCAAATATCACTTTGCAAAATCCACAAGAACAGTCTTAGCGAAAGGCTTCTTGAGGAGAAAGTTGTAACTCTGTGAGATGAATTAATAGAACACAAAGCAGTTTCTCAGAAAGCTTCTTTCAAGTCGTTAACTCAAGATATTTCCTTTTTGACCATAGCCCTCTACGGGCTTCGAAATATCACTTACCAAATTCCACAAGAGCAACCTTAGTGAAAGACTTCTTGAGGAGAACGCTGTAATTCTGTGAGATGAATTAACAGAACACAAAGCAGTTTCTCAGAAAGCTTCTTTCCAGTTTTTATCTGAAGATGTTTCCTTTTTCACCGTAGCCCTCTATGGCTTCCAAATATCACTTTGCAAATATCACAAGAACAGTCTTCATGAAAGGTTTCTTGAGGGGAAAACTGTAACTCTGGAGATGAATTAACAGATCACAAAGCAGTTTCTCAGAAAGCTTCTTTTCGGTTTTTATCTTAGGATATTTCCATTTTCACCATAGCCCTCTATGGGCTTCTAAATATCACTTTGCAAATTCCACAAGAACAGTCCTAGCGAAATGCTTCTTGAGGAGAAAGCTTTAACTCTGTGAGTTGAATTAACAGAACACAAAGCTGTTTCTCAGAAAGCTTCTTTTCAGTTTTTATCCCAGGATATTTCCTTTTTCACCATAGCCCTCTATGGGCTTCCATATATCACTTTGAAAATTCCACAGGAGTAGTCTTAGTGAACGGCTTCTTGAAGGGAAAGCTGAAACTCTGTGAGATGAATTATCAGAGCATGAAGCAGTTTCTCTGAAAGATTCTTTCCAGTTTTTAACTTAAGCTATTTCCTTTTTCAATATAGACCTATAAGGGCTTCGAAATATCACCTTGCAAATTCCACAGAAACAGACTTAATGAATGACTTCTTGAGGGGAAAGCTATAACTCTGTGAGATGAATTAAGAGAACACAATACAGTTTCTCAGAAAGCTTCTTTTCGATTTTTATCTTAGGATATTTCCCTTTCCGCCACAACCCTCTATCGGCTTGCAATATCACTTTCCAAATTCCACAAGAACAGTCTCAGTGAATGGCTTCTTGACGGGAAAGCTGTAACTGTGTGAGATGAATTAACAGTTCACAAATCAGTTTCTCAGAAAGCTTCTTTTCAGTTTTTATCTTAGAACATATCCTTTTTCACCATAGCCCTCTATGGGCTTCCAAATACCACTTTGCAAATACCACAAGAACAGACTTAGCGAAAGGCTTCTTCAGGGGAAAGCTGTAACTCTGTGAGATGAATTAACAGAACACAAAGCAGATTCTAGGAAAGATTCTTTCCAGTTTTTTACAGAAGATATTTCAGTTTTCACCGTAGCCCTCTAAGGGCTTTCAAATATCACTTTGCAAATTCCAAAACAACAGTCTTAGCGAAAGGCTTCTTGAGGGTACAGCTGTGACTCTGTGAGATGAATTAACTGAACACAAAGTAGTTTCTCAGAAAGCTTCTTTCCAGTTTTAAACAGAAGGTATTTCCTTTCTCACCATAGCCCTCTATAGGCTTCCAAATATCACTTTGCAAATTCCACAAGAACAGCCTTAGCGGAAGGCTTCCTGAGGGGAAAGCTGTAACTCTGTGAGATCAATTAACAGAACGCAAAGCAGTTTCTCAGAAAGCTTCTTTTCAATTTTTATCTTAGCATATTTCCTTTTTCACCATAGCCCTCTACGTGCTTCCAAATATCACTTAGCAAATTCCACAAGAACAGCCTTAGCGAAAGGCTTCTTGAGCAGAACGCTGTAACTCTGTGAGACGAATTAACAGAACACAAAGCAGTTTCTCAGAAAGCTTCTTTCCACTTTGTAACTGAAGTTGTTTCGTTTTTCACCATAGCCTCCTATGGGCTCCCAAATATCACTATGCAATTTCCACAAGAACAGTCTCAGCGAAAGGACTCTTGAGGGGAAAGCTGTAACTCTGTGAGATGAATTAACAGAACACAAAGCAGTTTCTCAGAAAGCTTCTTTTCAGTTTTTATCTTAGGATATTTCCTTTTTTCATAGCCCTCTAAGGGCTTCTAAATATCACTTTGCAAATTTCACAAGAGCAGTCTTAGCGAAAGGCTTCTCCAGGGGAAAGCTGTAACTCTGAGAGATGAATTAACAGAACGCAAAGGAGTTTCTCAGAAAGCTTCTTTCCAGTTTTTAACTGCAGATATTTCCTTCTTTACCATAGCCCTCTATAGGCTTCCAAATATCACTTTGCAAATTCCACAAGAACAGCCTTAGCGAAAGGCTTCTTGAGGGAAAAGCTGTAACTCCGTGAGATCAATTAACAGAACACAAGGCAGTTTCTCAGAAAGCTTCTTTTCAGTTTCTATGTTAGGATATTTCCTTTTTCACCATAACCCTCTACGGGTTTCCAAATATCACTTTGCAAATTCCACAAGAACAATCTTACCGAAAGGCTTCTTGGGGTGAAATCTATAACTCTGTGAGATGAATTAACAGAACACAAAGCAGTTTCTCAGAAAGCTTCTTCCAGTTTTTCATGGAAGACAGTTACTTTTTCAACATAGCCCTCTACTTGCTTCAAAATATCACTCTGCTAATTCTACCAGAACAGTCTTTGTGAAGGACTTCTTGAGGGGAAAGTTGTAACACTGTGTGATCAATTAACGGAAAACCAACCAGTCACTCAGAACGTTTCTTTCCAGTTTTTAACGTAAGTTATTTCCTTTTTCACCATAGTCCTCTATGGACTTCCAAATATCACTTTGGAAATCCCACAAGAAAAGTCTTAACAAAAGGCTTCATGAGGGGAAACTGTAACTCTGTAAGATGATTTAACAGAACACAAAGCAGTTTCTCAGAAAGCTTCTTTCCAGTTTGTAACCGAACATATTTCGTTTTTCACCATAGCCCCCTATGGGCTTCCAAATATCACTTTGAATATTCCACCGGAACAGTCTTAGCGAAAGGCTTCTTGAGGGGAAAGCGGTAACTCTGTGAGATGAATTAACAGAACACAAAGCAGTTTCTCTGAAAGCTTCTTTCCGGTTTTTAACGAAAGAGATTTCCTTTTTCACCATAGCCCTCTGTGGACTTCCAAATATCACTTTGCCAATCCCACAAGAACAGTCTTAGCGAATGGCTTCATGAGGGGAAAACTGTAACTCTGTAAGATGATTTAACAGAACACAAAGCAGTTTCTCAGAAAGCTTCTTTTCAGTTTTTATTTTAGGACAATTTCTTTTTCACCATAGCCCTATATGGGCTTCCAAATATCACTTTGCAAATTCCACAAGAACAGAGTTAGCGAAAGGCTTCTTCAGGGGAAAGCTGTAACTCTGTGAGATGAATTAACAGAACACAAAGCAGTTTCTCAGAAAGCTTCTTTCCAGTTTTTTACTGAAGATATTTCTGTTTTCACCATAGCCCTCAAAGGGCTTCCAAATATCACTTTGCAAATTCCAAAGCAACAGTCTTAGCGAAAGGATTCTTGAGGGGAAAGCTGTAAATCTTTGAGATGAATTAACAGAACACAATCAGTTTCTCAGAAATCTTCTTTTCAGTTTTTATCTTAGGATATTTCCTTTTTCCCATAGCCTTATAAGGGCTTCGAAATATCACTTTGCAAATTTCACAAAAACAGTCTTAGCGAAAGGCTTTTTGAGGGGACAGCTGTGACTCTGTGAGATGAATTAGCAGAACACAAAGCAGTTTATCAGAAAGCTTCTTTCCAGTTTTTAACTGAAGGTATTTCCTTTCTCACCATACCCCTCTATAGGCTTCCAAATATCAAATTGCAAATTCCACAAGATCAGCTTTAGCAGAAGGCTTCTTGAGGGGAAAGTTGTAACTCTGTGAGATCAATTAACAGAACGCAAGGCGTTTTCTCAGAGAGGTTCTTTTCAGTTTTTATCTTAGCATATTTCCTTTTTCACCATAGCCCTCTATGGATTTCCAAATATCACTTTGCAAATTCCACAAGAACAGTCTTAGTGAACGGCTTCTTGAGGGAAAAGCTGTAACGCAGTGAGATGAATTAACAGAACACAAAGCAGTTTCTCATAAAGCTTCTTTCCAGTTTTTAACAGAAGATATTTCCTTTTTCACCTTAGCCCTCTCTGGGCTTCCGAATATCACTTTGCAAATTCCACAACAGTCTTAGTGAAAGGCTTCTTGAGAGGAAAGCTATAACTCTGTGAGATGAATTAACAGAACCCAAAGCAGTTTCTCATAAAGCTTCTTTTCAGTTTTTATCTTAGGATATTTCCTTTTTCACCTTAGCCCTCCATGGGCTTCCAAATATCACTTTTTAAATTCCACAAAAACAGTCTTAGGGAAAGACTTCTTGAGGGCAAAGCTGTAACTCTCTGAGATGAATTAACAGAACACAAAGCCGTTTCTCATAAAGGTTCTTTCCAGTTTTTAACGGAATTGATTTCCTTTTTCACCTTAGCCCTCTATGGGCTTCCAAATATTACTTTGCAAATTCCACAAGAACAGGCTTAGCAAAAGGCTTTTGAGGGGAAAGCTGTAACTCTGTGAGATGAATTAAGAGAACACAAAGCCGTTTCTCAGAAAGCTTCTTTCCAGTTTTTAACGGAAGATATTTCCTTTCTCACCATAGCCCTCTATGGGCTTCCAAATATCACTTTTTAAATTCCACAAGAACAGTCTTAGCGAAAGGCTTCTTGTTTGGAATGTTGTAACTCTGTGAGATGAATTAACAGAACACAAAGAAGTTTCTCAGAAAGCTCCTTTCCAGTTTTTAACTGAAGATATTTCCTTTTTCACTTTAGCCTTCTATGGGCCTCCAAATATCACTTTTTAAATTCCACAAGAACAGTCTAAGCGAAAGAATACTTGAGAGGAAAGCTATAACTCTCTGAGATGAATTAACAGAACACAAAGCAATTTATCAAAAATCTTTTATTTCAGTTTTTATCTTAGGATATTTCCTTTTTCACCTTAGCCCTCTATGGGTTTCCAAATATCACTTTTGAAATTCCACAAGAACAGTCTTAGAGAAAGGCTTTTGAGGGGAAAGCAGTAACTCTATGAGATGAATTAACCGAACACAAAGCATTTTCTCAGAAAGCTTCTTTCCAGTTCTTAACTGAATATATTTCCTTTTTCTCCATAGCCCTCTATGGGCTTCGAAATATCACTTTGCAAATTCCACAAGAACAGTCTTAGCGAAAGGCTTCTTGAGGTGAAAGCTGTAACTCTGTGAGATGAACTGATAAAACACAATGCAGTTTCTCAAAAAACGTCTTTCCAGTTTTTATCTGAAGATATTTAGTTTTTCACCATAGCACTCTATGGGCTTCCAAATATCAATTTGCAAATTCAACAAGAACAGCCTTAGCGAAAGGCTTCTTGAGGGGAAAGCTGTAACTCTGTGGGATGAATTAATAGAATACAAAGCAGTTTCTCAGAAAGATTCTTTCCACTTTTTAACTGAAGATATTTCCTTTTTCACCATAGCCCTCTAAGGACTTCCAAATATCATTTTGCAAATTCCAAAGAACAGTCTTAGCGAAATGCTTCTTGAGGGGAAAGCTGTAACTCTGTGAGATGAATTAAAAGAACACAAAGCCGTTTCGCAGAAAGCTTCTTTCCAGTTTTTATCGGAAGAGATTTACTTTTTCACCATAGCCCTCTATGGGCTTCCAAATATCACTTTGCAAATCCCACAAGAACAGTCTTAGCAAAAGGGTTCTTGAGGGGAATGCTGTAACTCTGTGAGATGAAATAAGAGAACACAAATCCGTTTCTCAGAAAGCTTCTTTCCACTTTTTAACTAAAGTGATTTCCTTTTTCAGCATAGCCCTCTATGGGCTTCCAAATATCACTTTGCCAATTACACAATAACTTTCTTAGCGAAAGGCTTCCTGAGGGGAAAGGTGTAACTCTGTGAGATGAATTAACAGAACCCAAAGCAGTTTCTCAAAAACCTTCTTTCCAGTTTTTAACTGAAGTTATTTTCTTTTTCACCGTAGCCCTCTATGGACTTCCAAATATTACTTTGCAAATTTCACAAGAACCGTCGTAGCAAAAAGGTTCTTGATAGGAACGCTATAACACTGTGAGATGAATTAACAGAACACAAAACAGTTTCTCAGAAAGATTCTTTCCAGTTTTTAACTGAAGATATTTTCTTTTGGACCATAACCCTCTATGGGCATCCAAATATCATTTTGCATGTTCCACAAGAACAGTCTTAGCCAAAGGTTTCTTGAGGGGAAAGCTGTAACTCTCTGAGGTGAATTAACAGAACACAAAGCAGTTTCTCAGAAAGCTTCTTTTCAGTTTTTATCTTAGGATATTGCTTTTTCACCATATCCCTTCATGGGCTTCCAAATATCACTTTGCAAATTCCACAAAAACAGTGTTAGCGAAAGGCTTCTTGAGGGGAAAGTTGCAACTCTGTGAGATGTATTAACAGAACCGAAAGCAGTTTCTCAGAAATCTTCTTTCCAGTTTTCTACTGAAGATATTTCCTTTTTTACCGTAGCCCTCTATGGGCTTCCAAATATCACTTTGCAAATTCCACAAGAACTGTCTCAGGGAAAGGCTTCTTGAGGGGAGAGCTGTAATTCTGTGAGATGAATTAAGAGAACACAAAGCAGTTTCTCAGAAAACTTCTTTCCAGTTTTTAACGGAAGAAATTTCCCTTTTCACCATAGCCCACTATGGGCTTCCAAATATTACTTTGCAACTTTCTCAAGAACAGTCTTAGCGAAAGGCTTCTTGAGAAAGGCTTCCTGAGGGGAAAGCTGTAACTCTCTGAATTGAATTCACAGAACACAAAGCAGTTTCTCAGAAAGCTTCTTTTCAGGTTTTATATTAGGATAATTCCTTTTTCACCATAGCCCTCTATGGGCTTCCAAATATCACTTTGCAAAATCCACAAGAACAGTCTTAGCGAAAGGCTTCTTGAGGAGAAAGTTGTAACTCTGTGAGATGAATTAATAGAACACAAAGCAGTTTCTCAGAAAGCTTCTTTCAAGTCGTTAACTCAAGATATTTCCTTTTTGACCATAGCCCTCTACGGGCTTCGAAATATCACTTACCAAATTCCACAAGAGCAACCTTAGTGAAAGACTTCTTGAGGAGAACGCTGTAATTCTGTGAGATGAATTAACAGAACACAAAGCAGTTTCTCAGAAAGCTTCTTTCCAGTTTTTATCTGAAGATGTTTCCTTTTTCACCGTAGCCCTCTATGGCTTCCAAATATCACTTTGCAAATATCACAAGAACAGTCTTCATGAAAGGTTTCTTGAGGGGAAAACTGTAACTCTGGAGATGAATTAACAGATCACAAAGCAGTTTCTCAGAAAGCTTCTTTTCGGTTTTTATCTTAGGATATTTCCATTTTCACCATAGCCCTCTATGGGCTTCTAAATATCACTTTGCAAATTCCACAAGAACAGTCCTAGCGAAATGCTTCTTGAGGAGAAAGCTTTAACTCTGTGAGTTGAATTAACAGAACACAAAGCTGTTTCTCAGAAAGCTTCTTTTCAGTTTTTATCCCAGGATATTTCCTTTTTCACCATAGCCCTCTATGGGCTTCCATATATCACTTTGAAAATTCCACAGGAGTAGTCTTAGTGAACGGCTTCTTGAAGGGAAAGCTGAAACTCTGTGAGATGAATTATCAGAGCATGAAGCAGTTTCTCTGAAAGATTCTTTCCAGTTTTTAACTTAAGCTATTTCCTTTTTCAATATAGACCTATAAGGGCTTCGAAATATCACCTTGCAAATTCCACAGAAACAGACTTAATGAATGACTTCTTGAGGGGAAAGCTATAACTCTGTGAGATGAATTAAGAGAACACAATACAGTTTCTCAGAAAGCTTCTTTTCGATTTTTATCTTAGGATATTTCCCTTTCCGCCACAACCCTCTATCGGCTTGCAATATCACTTTGCAAATTCCACAAGAACAGTCTCAGTGAATGGCTTCTTGACGGGAAAGCTGTAACTGTGTGAGATGAATTAACAGTTCACAAATCAGTTTCTCAGAAAGCTTCTTTTCAGTTTTTATCTTAGAACATATCCTTTTTCACCATAGCCCTCTATGGGCTTCCAAATACCACTTTGCAAATACCACAAGAACAGACTTAGCGAAAGGCTTCTTCAGGGGAAAGCTGTAACTCTGTGAGATGAATTAACAGAACACAAAGCAGATTCTAGGAAAGATTCTTTCCAGTTTTTTACAGAAGATATTTCAGTTTTCACCGTAGCCCTCTAAGGGCTTTCAAATATCACTTTGCAAATTCCAAAACAACAGTCTTAGCGAAAGGCTTCTTGAGGGTACAGCTGTGACTCTGTGAGATGAATTAACTGAACACAAAGTAGTTTCTCAGAAAGCTTCTTTCCAGTTTTAAACAGAAGGTATTTCCTTTCTCACCATAGCCCTCTATAGGCTTCCAAATATCACTTTGCAAATTCCACAAGAACAGCCTTAGCGGAAGGCTTCCTGAGGGGAAAGCTGTAACTCTGTGAGATCAATTAACAGAACGCAAAGCAGTTTCTCAGAAAGCTTCTTTTCAATTTTTATCTTAGCATATTTCCTTTTTCACCATAGCCCTCTACGTGCTTCCAAATATCACTTAGCAAATTCCACAAGAACAGCCTTAGCGAAAGGCTTCTTGAGCAGAACGCTGTAACTCTGTGAGATGAATTAACAGAACACAAAGCAGTTTCTCAGAAAGCTTCTTTCCACTTTGTAACTGAAGTTGTTTCGTTTTTCACCATAGCCTCCTATGGGCTCCCAAATATCACTATGCAATTTCCACAAGAACAGTCTCAGCGAAAGGACTCTTGAGGGGAAAGCTGTAACTCTGTGAGATGAATTAACAGAACACAAAGCAGTTTCTCAGAAAGCTTCTTTTCAGTTTTTATCTTAGGATATTTCCTTTTTTCATAGCCCTCTAAGGGCTTCTAAATATCACTTTGCAAATTTCACAAGAGCAGTCTTAGCGAAAGGCTTCTCCAGGGGAAAGCTGTAACTCTGAGAGATGAATTAACAGAACGCAAAGGAGTTTCTCAGAAAGCTTCTTTCCAGTTTTTAACTGCAGATATTTCCTTCTTTACCATAGCCCTCTATAGGCTTCCAAATATCACTTTGCAAATTCCACAAGAACAGCCTTAGCGAAAGGCTTCTTGAGGGAAAAGCTGTAACTCCGTGAGATCAATTAACAGAACACAAGGCAGTTTCTCAGAAAGCTTCTTTTCAGTTTCTATGTTAGGATATTTCCTTTTTCACCATAACCCTCTACGGGTTTCCAAATATCACTTTGCAAATTCCACAAGAACAATCTTACCGAAAGGCTTCTTGGGGTGAAATCTATAACTCTGTGAGATGAATTAACAGAACACAAAGCAGTTTCTCAGAAAGCTTCTTTCCAGTTTTTCATGGAAGACAGTTACTTTTTCAACATAGCCCTCTACTTGCTTCAAAATATCACTCTGCTAATTCTACCAGAACAGTCTTTGTGAAAGACTTCTTGAGGGGAAAGTTGTAACACTGTGTGATCAATTAACGGAAAACAAACCAGTCACTCAGAACGTTTCTTTCCAGTTTTTAACGTAAGTTATTTCCTTTTTCACCATAGTCCTCTATGGACTTCCAAATATCACTTTGGAAATCCCACAAGAAAAGTCTTAACAAAAGGCTTCATGAGGGGAAACTGTAACTCTGTAAGATGATTTAACAGAACACAAAGCAGTTTCTCAGAAAGCTTCTTTCCAGTTTGTAACCGAACATATTTCGTTTTTCACCATAGCCCCCTATGGGCTTCCAAATATCACTTTGAATATTCCACCGGAACAGTCTTAGCGAAAGGCTTCTTGAGGGGAAAGCGGTAACTCTGTGAGATGAATTAACAGAACACAAAGCAGTTTCTCTGAAAGCTTCTTTCCGGTTTTTAACGAAAGAGATTTCCTTTTTCACCATAGCCCTCTGTGGACTTCCAAATATCACTTTGCCAATCCCACAAGAACAGTCTTAGCGAATGGCTTCATGAGGGGAAAACTGTAACTCTGTAAGATGATTTAACAGAACACAAAGCAGTTTCTCAGAAAGCTTCTTTTCGGTTTTTATCTTAGGATATATCCCTTTTCGCCATAACCCTCTATCGGCTTCCAATATCACTTTGCAAATTCCACAAGGACAGTCTCAGTGAACGGCTTCTTGACGGGAAAGCTGTAACTGTGTGAGATGAATTAACGAACAAAGCAGTTTCTCAGAAAGCTTCTTTTCAGTTTTTATTTTAGGACAATTTCTTTTTCACCATAGCCCTATATGGGCTTCCAAATATCACTTTGCAAATTCCACAAGAACAGAGTTAGCGAAAGGCTTCTTCAGGGGAAAGCTGTAACTCTGAGAGATGAATTAACAGAACACAAAGCAGTTTCTCAGAAAGCTTCTTTCCAGTTTTTTACTGAAGATATTTCAGTTTTCACCATAGCCCTCAAAGGGCTTCCAAATATCACTTTGCAAATTCCAAAGCAACAGTCTTAGCGAAAGGATTCTTGAGGGGAAAGCTGTAAATCTTTGAGATGAATTAACAGAACACAATCAGTTTCTCAGAAATCTTCTTTTCAGTTTTTATCTTAGGATATTTCCTTTTTCCCATAGCCTTATAAGGGCTTCGAAATATCACTTTGCAAATTTCACAAAAACAGTCTTAGCGAAAGGCTTTTTGAGGGGACAGCTGTGACTCTGTGAGATGAATTAGCAGAACACAAAGCAGTTTATCAGAAAGCTTCTTTCCAGTTTTTAACTGAAGGTATTTCCTTTCTCACCATACCCCTCTATAGGCTTCCAAATATCAAATTGCAAATTCCACAAGATCAGCTTTAGCAGAAGGCTTCTTGAGGGGAAAGTTGTAACTCTGTGAGATCAATTAACAGAACGCAAGGCATTTTCTCAGAGAGGTTCTTTTCAGTTTTTATCTTAGCATATTTCCTTTTTCACCATAGCCCTCTATGGATTTCCAAATATCACTTTGCAAATTCCACAAGAACAGTCTTAGTGAACGGCTTCTTGAGGGAAAAGCTGTAACGCAGTGAGATGAATTAACAGAACACAAAGCAGTTTCTCATAAAGCTTCTTTCCAGTTTTTAACAGAAGATATTTCCTTTTTCACCTTAGCCCTCTCTGGGCTTCCGAATATCACTTTGCAAATTCCACAACAGTCTTAGTGAAAGGCTTCTTGAGAGGAAAGCTATAACTCTGTGAGATGAATTAACAGAACCAAAAGCAGTTTCTCATAAAGCTTCTTTTCAGTTTTTATCTTAGGATATTTCCTTTTTCACCTTAGCCCTCCATGGGCTTCCAAATATCACTTTTTAAATTCCACAAAAACAGTCTTAGGGAAAGACTTCTTGAGGGCAAAGCTGTAACTCTCTGAGATGAATTAACAGAACACAAAGCCGTTTCTCAGAAAGCTTCTTTCCAGTTTTTAACGGAATTGATTTCCTTTTTCACCTTAGCCCTCTATGGGCTTCCAAATATTACTTTGCAAATTCCACAAGAACAGGCTTAGCAAAAGGCTTTTGAGGGGAAAGCTGTAACTCTGTGAGATGAATTAAGAGAACACAAAGCCGTTTCTCAGAAAGCTTCTTTCCAGTTTTTAACGGAATTGATTTCCTTTTTCACCTTATCCCTCTATGGGCTTCCAAATATTACTTTGCAAATTCCACAAGAACAGGCTTAGCAAAAGGCTTTTGAGGGGAAAGCTGTAACTCTGTGAGATGAATTAAGAGAACACAAAGCCGTTTCTCAGAAAGCTTCTTTCCAGTTTTTAACGGAAGATATTTCCTTTCTCACCATAGCCCTCTATGGGCTTCCAAATATCACTTTTTAAATTCCACAAGAACAGTCTTAGCGAAAGGCTTCTTGTTTGGAATGTTGTAACTCTGTGAGATGAATTAACAGAACACAAAGAAGTTTCTCAGAAAGCTCCTTTCCAGTTTTTAACTGAAGATATTTCCTTTTTCACTTTAGCCTTCTATGGGCCTCCAAATATCACTTTTTAAATTCCACAAGAACAGTCTAAGCGAAAGAATACTTGAGAGGAAAGCTATAACTCTCTGAGATGAATTAACAGAACACAAAGCAATTTATCAAAAATCTTTTTTTTCAGTTTTTATCTTAGGATATTTCCTTTTTCACCTTAGCCCTCTATGGGTTTCCAAATATCACTTTTGAAATTCCACAAGAACAGTCTTAGAGAAAGGCTTTTGAGGGGAAAGCAGTAACTCTATGAGATGAATTAACAGAACACAAAGCATTTTCTCAGAAAGCTTCTTTCCAGTTCTTAACTGAATATATTTCCTTTTTCTCCATAGCCCTCTATGGGCTTCGAAATATCACTTTGCAAATTCCACAAGAACAGTCTTAGCGAAAGGCTTCTTGAGGTGAAAGCTGTAACTCTGTGAGATGAACTGATAAAACACAATGCAGTTTCTCAAAAAACGTCTTTCCAGTTTTTATCTGAAGATATTTAGTTTTTCACCATAGCCCTCTATGGGCTTCCAAATATCAATTTGCAAATTCCACAAGAACAGCCTTAGCGAAAGGCTTCTTGAGGGGAAAGCTGTAACTCTGTGAGATGAATTAATAGAATACAAAGCAGTTTCTCAGAAAGATTCTTTCCACTTTTTAACTGAAGATATTTCCTTTTTCACCATAGCCCTCTAAGGACTTCCAAATATCATTTTGCAAATTCCAAAGAACAGTCTTAGCGAAATGCTTCTTGAGGGGAAAGCTGTAACTCTGTGAGATGAATTAAAAGAACACAAAGCCGTTTCGCAGAAAGCTTCTTTCCAGTTTTTAACGGAAGAGATTTACTTTTTCACCATAGCCCTCTATGGGCTTCCAAATATCACTTTGCAAATCCCACAAGAACAGTCTTAGCAAAAGGGTTCTTGAGGGGAATGCTGTAATTCTGTGAGATGAAATAAGAGAACACAAATCCGTTTCTCAGAAAGCTTCTTTCCACTTTTTAACTAAAGTGATTTCCTTTTTCAGCATAGCCCTCTATGGGCTTCCAAATATCACTTTGCCAATTACACAATAACTTTCTTAGCGAAAGGCTTCCTGAGGGGAAAGGTGTAACTCTGTGAGATGAATTAACAGAACCCAAAGCACTTTCTCAAAAACCTTCTTTCCAGTTTTTAACTGAAGTTATTTTCTTTTTCACCGTAGCCCTCTATGGACTTCCAAATATTACTTTGCAAATTTCACAAGAACCGTCGTAGCCAAAAGGTTCTTGATAGGAACGCTATAACACTGTGAGATGAATTAACAGAACACAAAACAGTTTCTCAGAAAGATTCTTTCCAGTTTTTAACTGAAGATATTTTCTTTTTGACCATAACCCTCTATGGGCATCCAAATATCATTTTGCATGTTCCACAAGAACAGTCTTAGCCAAAGGTTTCTTGAGGGGAAAGCTGTAACTCTCTGAGGTGAATTAACAGAACACAAAGCAGTTTCTCAGAAAGCTTCTTTTCAGTTTTTATCTTAGGATATTGCTTTTTCACCATATCCCTTCATGGGCTTCCAAATATCACTTTGCAAATTCCACAAAAACAGTGTTAGCGAAAGGCTTCTTGAGGGGAAAGTTGCAACTCTGTGAGATGTATTAACAGAACCGAAAGCAGTTTCTCAGAAATCTTCTTTCCAGTTTTCTACTGAAGATATTTCCTTTTTTACCGTAGCCCTCTATGGGCTTCCAAATATCACTTTGCAAATTCCACAAAAACTGTCTCAGGGAAAGGCTTCTTGAGGGGAGAGCTGTAATTCTGTGAGATGAATTAAGAGAACACAAAGCAGTTTCTCAGAAAACTTCTTTCCAGTTTTTAACGGAAGAAATTTCCCTTTTCACCATAGCCCACTATGGGCTTCCAAATATTACTTTGCAACTTTCTCAAGAACAGTCTTAGCGAAAGGCTTCTTGAGAAAGGCTTCCTGAGGGGAAAGCTGTAACTCTCTGAATTGAATTCACAGAACACAAAGCAGTTTCTCAGAAAGCTTCTTTTCAGGTTTTATATTAGGATAATTCCTTTTTCACCATAGCCCTCTATGGGCTTCCAAATATCACTTTGCAAAATCCACAAGAACAGTCTTAGCGAAAGGCTTCTTGAGGAGAAAGTTGTAACTCTGTGAGATGAATTAATAGAACACAAAGCAGTTTCTCAGAAAGCTTCTTTCAAGTCGTTAACTCAAGATATTTCCTTTTTGACCATAGCCCTCTACGGGCTTCGAAATATCACTTACCAAATTCCACAAGAGCAACCTTAGTGAAAGACTTCTTGAGGAGAACGCTGTAATTCTGTGAGATGAATTAACAGAACACAAAGCAGTTTCTCAGAAAGCTTCTTTCCAGTTTTTATCTGAAGATGTTTCCTTTTTCACCGTAGCCCTCTATGGCTTCCAAATATCACTTTGCAAATATCACAAGAACAGTCTTCATGAAAGGTTTCTTGAGGGGAAAACTGTAACTCTGGAGATGAATTAACAGATCACAAAGCAGTTTCTCAGAAAGCTTCTTTTCGGTTTTTATCTTAGGATATTTCCATTTTCACCATAGCCCTCTATGGGCTTCTAAATATCACTTTGCAAATTCCACAAGAACAGTCCTAGCGAAATGCTTCTTGAGGAGAAAGCTTTAACTCTGTGAGTTGAATTAACAGAACACAAAGCTGTTTCTCAGAAAGCTTCTTTTCAGTTTTTATCCCAGGATATTTCCTTTTTCACCATAGCCCTCTATGGGCTTCCATATATCACTTTGAAAATTCCACAGGAGTAGTCTTAGTGAACGGCTTCTTGAAGGGAAAGCTGAAACTCTGTGAGATGAATTATCAGAGCATGAAGCAGTTTCTCTGAAAGATTCTTTCCAGTTTTTAACTTAAGCTATTTCCTTTTTCAATATAGACCTATAAGGGCTTCGAAATATCACCTTGCAAATTCCACAGAAACAGACTTAATGAATGACTTCTTGAGGGGAAAGCTATAACTCTGTGAGATGAATTAAGAGAACACAATACAGTTTCTCAGAAAGCTTCTTTTCGATTTTTATCTTAGGATATTTCCCTTTCCGCCACAACCCTCTATCGGCTTGCAATATCACTTTCCAAATTCCACAAGAACAGTCTCAGTGAATGGCTTCTTGACGGGAAAGCTGTAACTGTGTGAGATGAATTAACAGTTCACAAATCAGTTTCTCAGAAAGCTTCTTTTCAGTTTTTATCTTAGAACATATCCTTTTTCACCATAGCCCTCTATGGGCTTCCAAATACCACTTTGCAAATACCACAAGAACAGACTTAGCGAAAGGCTTCTTCAGGGGAAAGCTGTAACTCTGTGAGATGAATTAACAGAACACAAAGCAGATTCTAGGAAAGATTCTTTCCAGTTTTTTACAGAAGATATTTCAGTTTTCACCGTAGCCCTCTAAGGGCTTTCAAATATCACTTTGCAAATTCCAAAACAACAGTCTTAGCGAAAGGCTTCTTGAGGGTACAGCTGTGACTCTGTGAGATGAATTAACTGAACACAAAGTAGTTTCTCAGAAAGCTTCTTTCCAGTTTTAAACAGAAGGTATTTCCTTTCTCACCATAGCCCTCTATAGGCTTCCAAATATCACTTTGCAAATTCCACAAGAACAGCCTTAGCGGAAGGCTTCCTGAGGGGAAAGCTGTAACTCTGTGAGATCAATTAACAGAACGCAAAGCAGTTTCTCAGAAAGCTTCTTTTCAATTTTTATCTTAGCATATTTCCTTTTTCACCATAGCCCTCTACGTGCTTCCAAATATCACTTAGCAAATTCCACAAGAACAGCCTTAGCGAAAGGCTTCTTGAGCAGAACGCTGTAACTCTGTGAGATGAATTAACAGAACACAAAGCAGTTTCTCAGAAAGCTTCTTTCCACTTTGTAACTGAAGTTGTTTCGTTTTTCACCATAGCCTCCTATGGGCTCCCAAATATCACTATGCAATTTCCACAAGAACAGTCTCAGCGAAAGGACTCTTGAGGGGAAAGCTGTAACTCTGTGAGATGAATTAACAGAACACAAAGCAGTTTCTCAGAAAGCTTCTTTTCAGTTTTTATCTTAGGATATTTCCTTTTTTCATAGCCCTCTAAGGGCTTCTAAATATCACTTTGCAAATTTCACAAGAGCAGTCTTAGCGAAAGGCTTCTCCAGGGGAAAGCTGTAACTCTGAGAGATGAATTAACAGAACGCAAAGGAGTTTCTCAGAAAGCTTCTTTCCAGTTTTTAACTGCAGATATTTCCTTCTTTACCATAGCCCTCTATAGGCTTCCAAATATCACTTTGCAAATTCCACAAGAACAGCCTTAGCGAAAGGCTTCTTGAGGGAAAAGCTGTAACTCCGTGAGATCAATTAACAGAACACAAGGCAGTTTCTCAGAAAGCTTCTTTTCAGTTTCTATGTTAGGATATTTCCTTTTTCACCATAACCCTCTACGGGTTTCCAAATATCACTTTGCAAATTCCACAAGAACAATCTTACCGAAAGGCTTCTTGGGGTGAAATCTATAACTCTGTGAGATGAATTAACAGAACACAAAGCAGTTTCTCAGAAAGCTTCTTTCCAGTTTTTCATGGAAGACAGTTACTTTTTCAACATAGCCCTCTACTTGCTTCAAAATATCACTCTGCTAATTCTACCAGAACAGTCTTTGTGAAAGACTTCTTGAGGGGAAAGTTGTAACACTGTGTGATCAATTAACGGAAAACAAACCAGTCACTCAGAACGTTTCTTTCCAGTTTTTAACGTAAGTTATTTCCTTTTTCACCATAGTCCTCTATGGACTTCCAAATATCACTTTGGAAATCCCACAAGAAAAGTCTTAACAAAAGGCTTCATGAGGGGAAACTGTAACTCTGTAAGATGATTTAACAGAACACAAAGCAGTTTCTCAGAAAGCTTCTTTCCAGTTTGTAACCGAACATATTTCGTTTTTCACCATAGCCCCCTATGGGCTTCCAAATATCACTTTGAATATTCCACCGGAACAGTCTTAGCGAAAGGCTTCTTGAGGGGAAAGCGGTAACTCTGTGAGATGAATTAACAGAACACAAAGCAGTTTCTCTGAAAGCTTCTTTCCGGTTTTTAACGAAAGAGATTTCCTTTTTCACCATAGCCCTCTGTGGACTTCCAAATATCACTTTGCCAATCCCACAAGAACAGTCTTAGCGAATGGCTTCATGAGGGGAAAACTGTAACTCTGTAAGATGATTTAACAGAACACAAAGCAGTTTCTCAGAAAGCTTCTTTTCGGTTTTTATCTTAGGATATATCCCTTTTCGCCATAACCCTCTATCGGCTTCCAATATCACTTTGCAAATTCCACAAGGACAGTCTCAGTGAACGGCTTCTTGACGGGAAAGCTGTAACTGTGTGAGATGAATTAACGAACAAAGCAGTTTCTCAGAAAGCTTCTTTTCAGTTTTTATTTTAGGACAATTTCTTTTTCACCATAGCCCTATATGGGCTTCCAAATATCACTTTGCAAATTCCACAAGAACAGAGTTAGCGAAAGGCTTCTTCAGGGGAAAGCTGTAACTCTGAGAGATGAATTAACAGAACACAAAGCAGTTTCTCAGAAAGCTTCTTTCCAGTTTTTTACTGAAGATATTTCAGTTTTCACCATAGCCCTCAAAGGGCTTCCAAATATCACTTTGCAAATTCCAAAGCAACAGTCTTAGCGAAAGGATTCTTGAGGGGAAAGCTGTAAATCTTTGAGATGAATTAACAGAACACAATCAGTTTCTCAGAAATCTTCTTTTCAGTTTTTATCTTAGGATATTTCCTTTTTCCCATAGCCTTATAAGGGCTTCGAAATATCACTTTGCAAATTTCACAAAAACAGTCTTAGCGAAAGGCTTTTTGAGGGGACAGCTGTGACTCTGTGAGATGAATTAGCAGAACACAAAGCAGTTTATCAGAAAGCTTCTTTCCAGTTTTTAACTGAAGGTATTTCCTTTCTCACCATACCCCTCTATAGGCTTCCAAATATCAAATTGCAAATTCCACAAGATCAGCTTTAGCAGAAGGCTTCTTGAGGGGAAAGTTGTAACTCTGTGAGATCAATTAACAGAACGCAAGGCATTTTCTCAGAGAGGTTCTTTTCAGTTTTTATCTTAGCATATTTCCTTTTTCACCATAGCCCTCTATGGATTTCCAAATATCACTTTGCAAATTCCACAAGAACAGTCTTAGTGAACGGCTTCTTGAGGGAAAAGCTGTAACGCAGTGAGATGAATTAACAGAACACAAAGCAGTTTCTCATAAAGCTTCTTTCCAGTTTTTAACAGAAGATATTTCCTTTTTCACCTTAGCCCTCTCTGGGCTTCCGAATATCACTTTGCAAATTCCACAACAGTCTTAGTGAAAGGCTTCTTGAGAGGAAAGCTATAACTCTGTGAGATGAATTAACAGAACCAAAAGCAGTTTCTCATAAAGCTTCTTTTCAGTTTTTATCTTAGGATATTTCCTTTTTCACCTTAGCCCTCCATGGGCTTCCAAATATCACTTTTTAAATTCCACAAAAACAGTCTTAGGGAAAGACTTCTTGAGGGCAAAGCTGTAACTCTCTGAGATGAATTAACAGAACACAAAGCCGTTTCTCAGAAAGCTTCTTTCCAGTTTTTAACGGAATTGATTTCCTTTTTCACCTTAGCCCTCTATGGGCTTCCAAATATTACTTTGCAAATTCCACAAGAACAGGCTTAGCAAAAGGCTTTTGAGGGGAAAGCTGTAACTCTGTGAGATGAATTAAGAGAACACAAAGCCGTTTCTCAGAAAGCTTCTTTCCAGTTTTTAACGGAATTGATTTCCTTTTTCACCTTATCCCTCTATGGGCTTCCAAATATTACTTTGCAAATTCCACAAGAACAGGCTTAGCAAAAGGCTTTTGAGGGGAAAGCTGTAACTCTGTGAGATGAATTAAGAGAACACAAAGCCGTTTCTCAGAAAGCTTCTTTCCAGTTTTTAACGGAAGATATTTCCTTTCTCACCATAGCCCTCTATGGGCTTCCAAATATCACTTTTTAAATTCCACAAGAACAGTCTTAGCGAAAGGCTTCTTGTTTGGAATGTTGTAACTCTGTGAGATGAATTAACAGAACACAAAGAAGTTTCTCAGAAAGCTCCTTTCCAGTTTTTAACTGAAGATATTTCCTTTTTCACTTTAGCCTTCTATGGGCCTCCAAATATCACTTTTTAAATTCCACAAGAACAGTCTAAGCGAAAGAATACTTGAGAGGAAAGCTATAACTCTCTGAGATGAATTAACAGAACACAAAGCAATTTATCAAAAATCTTTTTTTTCAGTTTTTATCTTAGGATATTTCCTTTTTCACCTTAGCCCTCTATGGGTTTCCAAATATCACTTTTGAAATTCCACAAGAACAGTCTTAGAGAAAGGCTTTTGAGGGGAAAGCAGTAACTCTATGAGATGAATTAACAGAACACAAAGCATTTTCTCAGAAAGCTTCTTTCCAGTTCTTAACTGAATATATTTCCTTTTTCTCCATAGCCCTCTATGGGCTTCGAAATATCACTTTGCAAATTCCACAAGAACAGTCTTAGCGAAAGGCTTCTTGAGGTGAAAGCTGTAACTCTGTGAGATGAACTGATAAAACACAATGCAGTTTCTCAAAAAACGTCTTTCCAGTTTTTATCTGAAGATATTTAGTTTTTCACCATAGCCCTCTATGGGCTTCCAAATATCAATTTGCAAATTCCACAAGAACAGCCTTAGCGAAAGGCTTCTTGAGGGGAAAGCTGTAACTCTGTGAGATGAATTAATAGAATACAAAGCAGTTTCTCAGAAAGATTCTTTCCACTTTTTAACTGAAGATATTTCCTTTTTCACCATAGCCCTCTAAGGACTTCCAAATATCATTTTGCAAATTCCAAAGAACAGTCTTAGCGAAATGCTTCTTGAGGGGAAAGCTGTAACTCTGTGAGATGAATTAAAAGAACACAAAGCCGTTTCGCAGAAAGCTTCTTTCCAGTTTTTAACGGAAGAGATTTACTTTTTCACCATAGCCCTCTATGGGCTTCCAAATATCACTTTGCAAATCCCACAAGAACAGTCTTAGCAAAAGGGTTCTTGAGGGGAATGCTGTAATTCTGTGAGATGAAATAAGAGAACACAAATCCGTTTCTCAGAAAGCTTCTTTCCACTTTTTAACTAAAGTGATTTCCTTTTTCAGCATAGCCCTCTATGGGCTTCCAAATATCACTTTGCCAATTACACAATAACTTTCTTAGCGAAAGGCTTCCTGAGGGGAAAGGTGTAACTCTGTGAGATGAATTAACAGAACCCAAAGCACTTTCTCAAAAACCTTCTTTCCAGTTTTTAACTGAAGTTATTTTCTTTTTCACCGTAGCCCTCTATGGACTTCCAAATATTACTTTGCAAATTTCACAAGAACCGTCGTAGCCAAAAGGTTCTTGATAGGAACGCTATAACACTGTGAGATGAATTAACAGAACACAAAACAGTTTCTCAGAAAGATTCTTTCCAGTTTTTAACTGAAGATATTTTCTTTTTGACCATAACCCTCTATGGGCATCCAAATATCATTTTGCATGTTCCACAAGAACAGTCTTAGCCAAAGGTTTCTTGAGGGGAAAGCTGTAACTCTCTGAGGTGAATTAACAGAACACAAAGCAGTTTCTCAGAAAGCTTCTTTTCAGTTTTTATCTTAGGATATTGCTTTTTCACCATATCCCTTCATGGGCTTCCAAATATCACTTTGCAAATTCCACAAAAACAGTGTTAGCGAAAGGCTTCTTGAGGGGAAAGTTGCAACTCTGTGAGATGTATTAACAGAACCGAAAGCAGTTTCTCAGAAATCTTCTTTCCAGTTTTCTACTGAAGATATTTCCTTTTTTACCGTAGCCCTCTATGGGCTTCCAAATATCACTTTGCAAATTCCACAAAAACTGTCTCAGGGAAAGGCTTCTTGAGGGGAGAGCTGTAATTCTGTGAGATGAATTAAGAGAACACAAAGCAGTTTCTCAGAAAACTTCTTTCCAGTTTTTAACGGAAGAAATTTCCCTTTTCACCATAGCCCACTATGGGCTTCCAAATATTACTTTGCAACTTTCTCAAGAACAGTCTTAGCGAAAGGCTTCTTGAGAAAGGCTTCCTGAGGGGAAAGCTGTAACTCTCTGAATTGAATTCACAGAACACAAAGCAGTTTCTCAGAAAGCTTCTTTTCAGGTTTTATATTAGGATAATTCCTTTTTCACCATAGCCCTCTATGGGCTTCCAAATATCACTTTGCAAAATCCACAAGAACAGTCTTAGCGAAAGGCTTCTTGAGGAGAAAGTTGTAACTCTGTGAGATGAATTAATAGAACACAAAGCAGTTTCTCAGAAAGCTTCTTTCAAGTCGTTAACTCAAGATATTTCCTTTTTGACCATAGCCCTCTACGGGCTTCGAAATATCACTTACCAAATTCCACAAGAGCAACCTTAGTGAAAGACTTCTTGAGGAGAACGCTGTAATTCTGTGAGATGAATTAACAGAACACAAAGCAGTTTCTCAGAAAGCTTCTTTCCAGTTTTTATCTGAAGATGTTTCCTTTTTCACCGTAGCCCTCTATGGCTTCCAAATATCACTTTGCAAATATCACAAGAACAGTCTTCATGAAAGGTTTCTTGAGGGGAAAACTGTAACTCTGGAGATGAATTAACAGATCACAAAGCAGTTTCTCAGAAAGCTTCTTTTCGGTTTTTATCTTAGGATATTTCCATTTTCACCATAGCCCTCTATGGGCTTCTAAATATCACTTTGCAAATTCCACAAGAACAGTCCTAGCGAAATGCTTCTTGAGGAGAAAGCTTTAACTCTGTGAGTTGAATTAACAGAACACAAAGCTGTTTCTCAGAAAGCTTCTTTTCAGTTTTTATCCCAGGATATTTCCTTTTTCACCATAGCCCTCTATGGGCTTCCATATATCACTTTGAAAATTCCACAGGAGTAGTCTTAGTGAACGGCTTCTTGAAGGGAAAGCTGAAACTCTGTGAGATGAATTATCAGAGCATGAAGCAGTTTCTCTGAAAGATTCTTTCCAGTTTTTAACTTAAGCTATTTCCTTTTTCAATATAGACCTATAAGGGCTTCGAAATATCACCTTGCAAATTCCACAGAAACAGACTTAATGAATGACTTCTTGAGGGGAAAGCTATAACTCTGTGAGATGAATTAAGAGAACACAATACAGTTTCTCAGAAAGCTTCTTTTCGATTTTTATCTTAGGATATTTCCCTTTCCGCCACAACCCTCTATCGGCTTGCAATATCACTTTCCAAATTCCACAAGAACAGTCTCAGTGAATGGCTTCTTGACGGGAAAGCTGTAACTGTGTGAGATGAATTAACAGTTCACAAATCAGTTTCTCAGAAAGCTTCTTTTCAGTTTTTATCTTAGAACATATCCTTTTTCACCATAGCCCTCTATGGGCTTCCAAATACCACTTTGCAAATACCACAAGAACAGACTTAGCGAAAGGCTTCTTCAGGGGAAAGCTGTAACTCTGTGAGATGAATTAACAGAACACAAAGCAGATTCTAGGAAAGATTCTTTCCAGTTTTTTACAGAAGATATTTCAGTTTTCACCGTAGCCCTCTAAGGGCTTTCAAATATCACTTTGCAAATTCCAAAACAACAGTCTTAGCGAAAGGCTTCTTGAGGGTACAGCTGTGACTCTGTGAGATGAATTAACTGAACACAAAGTAGTTTCTCAGAAAGCTTCTTTCCAGTTTTAAACAGAAGGTATTTCCTTTCTCACCATAGCCCTCTATAGGCTTCCAAATATCACTTTGCAAATTCCACAAGAACAGCCTTAGCGGAAGGCTTCCTGAGGGGAAAGCTGTAACTCTGTGAGATCAATTAACAGAACGCAAAGCAGTTTCTCAGAAAGCTTCTTTTCAATTTTTATCTTAGCATATTTCCTTTTTCACCATAGCCCTCTACGTGCTTCCAAATATCACTTAGCAAATTCCACAAGAACAGCCTTAGCGAAAGGCTTCTTGAGCAGAACGCTGTAACTCTGTGAGACGAATTAACAGAACACAAAGCAGTTTCTCAGAAAGCTTCTTTCCACTTTGTAACTGAAGTTGTTTCGTTTTTCACCATAGCCTCCTATGGGCTCCCAAATATCACTATGCAATTTCCACAAGAACAGTCTCAGCGAAAGGACTCTTGAGGGGAAAGCTGTAACTCTGTGAGATGAATTAACAGAACACAAAGCAGTTTCTCAGAAAGCTTCTTTTCAGTTTTTATCTTAGGATATTTCCTTTTTTCATAGCCCTCTAAGGGCTTCTAAATATCACTTTGCAAATTTCACAAGAGCAGTCTTAGCGAAAGGCTTCTCCAGGGGAAAGCTGTAACTCTGAGAGATGAATTAACAGAACGCAAAGGAGTTTCTCAGAAAGCTTCTTTCCAGTTTTTAACTGCAGATATTTCCTTCTTTACCATAGCCCTCTATAGGCTTCCAAATATCACTTTGCAAATTCCACAAGAACAGCCTTAGCGAAAGGCTTCTTGAGGGAAAAGCTGTAACTCCGTGAGATCAATTAACAGAACACAAGGCAGTTTCTCAGAAAGCTTCTTTTCAGTTTCTATGTTAGGATATTTCCTTTTTCACCATAACCCTCTACGGGTTTCCAAATATCACTTTGCAAATTCCACAAGAACAATCTTACCGAAAGGCTTCTTGGGGTGAAATCTATAACTCTGTGAGATGAATTAACAGAACACAAAGCAGTTTCTCAGAAAGCTTCTTTCCAGTTTTTCATGGAAGACAGTTACTTTTTCAACATAGCCCTCTACTTGCTTCAAAATATCACTCTGCTAATTCTACCAGAACAGTCTTTGTGAAGGACTTCTTGAGGGGAAAGTTGTAACACTGTGTGATCAATTAACGGAAAACCAACCAGTCACTCAGAACGTTTCTTTCCAGTTTTTAACGTAAGTTATTTCCTTTTTCACCATAGTCCTCTATGGACTTCCAAATATCACTTTGGAAATCCCACAAGAAAAGTCTTAACAAAAGGCTTCATGAGGGGAAACTGTAACTCTGTAAGATGATTTAACAGAACACAAAGCAGTTTCTCAGAAAGCTTCTTTCCAGTTTGTAACCGAACATATTTCGTTTTTCACCATAGCCCCCTATGGGCTTCCAAATATCACTTTGAATATTCCACCGGAACAGTCTTAGCGAAAGGCTTCTTGAGGGGAAAGCGGTAACTCTGTGAGATGAATTAACAGAACACAAAGCAGTTTCTCTGAAAGCTTCTTTCCGGTTTTTAACGAAAGAGATTTCCTTTTTCACCATAGCCCTCTGTGGACTTCCAAATATCACTTTGCCAATCCCACAAGAACAGTCTTAGCGAATGGCTTCATGAGGGGAAAACTGTAACTCTGTAAGATGATTTAACAGAACACAAAGCAGTTTCTCAGAAAGCTTCTTTTCAGTTTTTATTTTAGGACAATTTCTTTTTCACCATAGCCCTATATGGGCTTCCAAATATCACTTTGCAAATTCCACAAGAACAGAGTTAGCGAAAGGCTTCTTCAGGGGAAAGCTGTAACTCTGTGAGATGAATTAACAGAACACAAAGCAGTTTCTCAGAAAGCTTCTTTCCAGTTTTTTACTGAAGATATTTCTGTTTTCACCATAGCCCTCAAAGGGCTTCCAAATATCACTTTGCAAATTCCAAAGCAACAGTCTTAGCGAAAGGATTCTTGAGGGGAAAGCTGTAAATCTTTGAGATGAATTAACAGAACACAATCAGTTTCTCAGAAATCTTCTTTTCAGTTTTTATCTTAGGATATTTCCTTTTTCCCATAGCCTTATAAGGGCTTCGAAATATCACTTTGCAAATTTCACAAAAACAGTCTTAGCGAAAGGCTTTTTGAGGGGACAGCTGTGACTCTGTGAGATGAATTAGCAGAACACAAAGCAGTTTATCAGAAAGCTTCTTTCCAGTTTTTAACTGAAGGTATTTCCTTTCTCACCATACCCCTCTATAGGCTTCCAAATATCAAATTGCAAATTCCACAAGATCAGCTTTAGCAGAAGGCTTCTTGAGGGGAAAGTTGTAACTCTGTGAGATCAATTAACAGAACGCAAGGCGTTTTCTCAGAGAGGTTCTTTTCAGTTTTTATCTTAGCATATTTCCTTTTTCACCATAGCCCTCTATGGATTTCCAAATATCACTTTGCAAATTCCACAAGAACAGTCTTAGTGAACGGCTTCTTGAGGGAAAAGCTGTAACGCAGTGAGATGAATTAACAGAACACAAAGCAGTTTCTCATAAAGCTTCTTTCCAGTTTTTAACAGAAGATATTTCCTTTTTCACCTTAGCCCTCTCTGGGCTTCCGAATATCACTTTGCAAATTCCACAACAGTCTTAGTGAAAGGCTTCTTGAGAGGAAAGCTATAACTCTGTGAGATGAATTAACAGAACCCAAAGCAGTTTCTCATAAAGCTTCTTTTCAGTTTTTATCTTAGGATATTTCCTTTTTCACCTTAGCCCTCCATGGGCTTCCAAATATCACTTTTTAAATTCCACAAAAACAGTCTTAGGGAAAGACTTCTTGAGGGCAAAGCTGTAACTCTCTGAGATGAATTAACAGAACACAAAGCCGTTTCTCATAAAGGTTCTTTCCAGTTTTTAACGGAATTGATTTCCTTTTTCACCTTAGCCCTCTATGGGCTTCCAAATATTACTTTGCAAATTCCACAAGAACAGGCTTAGCAAAAGGCTTTTGAGGGGAAAGCTGTAACTCTGTGAGATGAATTAAGAGAACACAAAGCCGTTTCTCAGAAAGCTTCTTTCCAGTTTTTAACGGAAGATATTTCCTTTCTCACCATAGCCCTCTATGGGCTTCCAAATATCACTTTTTAAATTCCACAAGAACAGTCTTAGCGAAAGGCTTCTTGTTTGGAATGTTGTAACTCTGTGAGATGAATTAACAGAACACAAAGAAGTTTCTCAGAAAGCTCCTTTCCAGTTTTTAACTGAAGATATTTCCTTTTTCACTTTAGCCTTCTATGGGCCTCCAAATATCACTTTTTAAATTCCACAAGAACAGTCTAAGCGAAAGAATACTTGAGAGGAAAGCTATAACTCTCTGAGATGAATTAACAGAACACAAAGCAATTTATCAAAAATCTTTTATTTCAGTTTTTATCTTAGGATATTTCCTTTTTCACCTTAGCCCTCTATGGGTTTCCAAATATCACTTTTGAAATTCCACAAGAACAGTCTTAGAGAAAGGCTTTTGAGGGGAAAGCAGTAACTCTATGAGATGAATTAACCGAACACAAAGCATTTTCTCAGAAAGCTTCTTTCCAGTTCTTAACTGAATATATTTCCTTTTTCTCCATAGCCCTCTATGGGCTTCGAAATATCACTTTGCAAATTCCACAAGAACAGTCTTAGCGAAAGGCTTCTTGAGGTGAAAGCTGTAACTCTGTGAGATGAACTGATAAAACACAATGCAGTTTCTCAAAAAACGTCTTTCCAGTTTTTATCTGAAGATATTTAGTTTTTCACCATAGCACTCTATGGGCTTCCAAATATCAATTTGCAAATTCAACAAGAACAGCCTTAGCGAAAGGCTTCTTGAGGGGAAAGCTGTAACTCTGTGGGATGAATTAATAGAATACAAAGCAGTTTCTCAGAAAGATTCTTTCCACTTTTTAACTGAAGATATTTCCTTTTTCACCATAGCCCTCTAAGGACTTCCAAATATCATTTTGCAAATTCCAAAGAACAGTCTTAGCGAAATGCTTCTTGAGGGGAAAGCTGTAACTCTGTGAGATGAATTAAAAGAACACAAAGCCGTTTCGCAGAAAGCTTCTTTCCAGTTTTTATCGGAAGAGATTTACTTTTTCACCATAGCCCTCTATGGGCTTCCAAATATCACTTTGCAAATCCCACAAGAACAGTCTTAGCAAAAGGGTTCTTGAGGGGAATGCTGTAACTCTGTGAGATGAAATAAGAGAACACAAATCCGTTTCTCAGAAAGCTTCTTTCCACTTTTTAACTAAAGTGATTTCCTTTTTCAGCATAGCCCTCTATGGGCTTCCAAATATCACTTTGCCAATTACACAATAACTTTCTTAGCGAAAGGCTTCCTGAGGGGAAAGGTGTAACTCTGTGAGATGAATTAACAGAACCCAAAGCAGTTTCTCAAAAACCTTCTTTCCAGTTTTTAACTGAAGTTATTTTCTTTTTCACCGTAGCCCTCTATGGACTTCCAAATATTACTTTGCAAATTTCACAAGAACCGTCGTAGCCAAAAGGTTCTTGATAGGAACGCTATAACACTGTGAGATGAATTAACAGAACACAAAACAGTTTCTCAGAAAGATTCTTTCCAGTTTTTAACTGAAGATATTTTCTTTTGGACCATAACCCTCTATGGGCATCCAAATATCATTTTGCATGTTCCACAAGAACAGTCTTAGCCAAAGGTTTCTTGAGGGGAAAGCTGTAACTCTCTGAGGTGAATTAACAGAACACAAAGCAGTTTCTCAGAAAGCTTCTTTTCAGTTTTTATCTTAGGATATTGCTTTTTCACCATATCCCTTCATGGGCTTCCAAATATCACTTTGCAAATTCCACAAAAACAGTGTTAGCGAAAGGCTTCTTGAGGGGAACGTTGCAACTCTGTGAGATGTATTAACAGAACCGAAAGCAGTTTCTCAGAAATCTTCTTTCCAGTTTTCTACTGAAGATATTTCCTTTTTTACCGTAGCCCTCTATGGGCTTCCAAATATCACTTTGCAAATTCCACAAGAACTGTCTCAGGGAAAGGCTTCTTGAGGGGAGAGCTGTAATTCTGTGAGATGAATTAAGAGAACACAAAGCAGTTTTTCAGAAAACTTCTTTCCAGTTTTTAACGGAAGAAATTTCCCTTTTCACCATAGCCCACTATGGGCTTCCAAATATTACTTTGCAACTTTCACAAGAACAGTCTTAGCGAAAGGCTTCTTGAGAAAGGCTTCTTGAGGGGAAAGCTGTAACTCTCTGAATTGAATTCACAGAACACAAAGCAGTTTCTCAGAAAGCTTCTTTTCAGGTTTTATATTAGGATAATTCCTTTTTCACCATAGCCCTCTATGGGCTTCCAAATATCACTTTGCAAAATCCACAAGAACAGTCTTAGCGAAAGGCTTCTTGAGGAGAAAGTTGTAACTCTGTGAGATGAATTAATAGAACACAAAGCAGTTTCTCAGAAAGCTTCTTTCAAGTCGTTAACTCAAGATATTTCCTTTTTGACCATAGCCCTCTACGGGCTTCGAAATATCACTTACCAAATTCCACAAGAGCAACCTTAGTGAAAGACTTCTTGAGGAGAACGCTGTAATTCTGTGAGATGAATTAACAGAACACAAAGCAGTTTCTCAGAAAGCTTCTTTCCAGTTTTTATCTGAAGATGTTTCCTTTTTCACCGTAGCCCTCTATGGCTTCCAAATATCACTTTGCAAATATCACAAGAACAGTCTTCATGAAAGGTTTCTTGAGGGGAAAACTGTAACTCTGGAGATGAATTAACAGATCACAAAGCAGTTTCTCAGAAAGCTTCTTTTCGGTTTTTATCTTAGGATATTTCCATTTTCACCATAGCCCTCTATGGGCTTCTAAATATCGCTTTGCAAATTCCACAAGAACAGTCCTAGCGAAATGCTTCTTGAGGAGAAAGCTTTAACTCTGTGAGTTGAATTAACAGAACACAAAGCTGTTTCTCAGAAAGCTTCTTTTCAGTTTTTATCCCAGGATATTTCCTTTTTCACCATAGCCCTCTATGGGCTTCCATATATCACTTTGAAAATTCCACAGGAGTAGTCTTAGTGAACGGCTTCTTGAAGGGAAAGCTGAAACTCTGTGAGATGAATTATCAGAGCATGAAGCAGTTTCTCTGAAAGATTCTTTCCAGTTTTTAACTTAAGCTATTTCCTTTTTCAATATAGACCTATAAGGGCTTCGAAATATCACCTTGCAAATTCCACAGAAACAGACTTAATGAATGACTTCTTGAGGGGAAAGCTATAACTCTGTGAGATGAATTAAGAGAACACAATACAGTTTCTCAGAAAGCTTCTTTTCGATTTTTATCTTAGGATATTTCCCTTTCCGCCACAACCCTCTATCGGCTTGCAATATCACTTTGCAAATTCCACAAGAACAGTCTCAGTGAATGGCTTCTTGACGGGAAAGCTGTAACTGTGTGAGATGAATTAACAGTTCACAAATCAGTTTCTCAGAAAGCTTCTTTTCAGTTTTTATCTTAGAACATATCCTTTTTCACCATAGCCCTCTATGGGCTTCCAAATACCACTTTGCAAATACCACAAGAACAGACTTAGCGAAAGGCTTCTTCAGGGGAAAGCTGTAACTCTGTGAGATGAATTAACAGAACACAAAGCAGATTCTAGGAAAGATTCTTTCCAGTTTTTTACAGAAGATATTTCAGTTTTCACCGTAGCCCTCTAAGGGCTTTCAAATATCACTTTGCAAATTCCAAAACAACAGTCTTAGCGAAAGGCTTCTTGAGGGTACAGCTGTGACTCTGTGAGATGAATTAACTGAACACAAAGTAGTTTCTCAGAAAGCTTCTTTCCAGTTTTAAACAGAAGGTATTTCCTTTCTCACCATAGCCCTCTATAGGCTTCCAAATATCACTTTGCAAATTCCACAAGAACAGCCTTAGCGGAAGGCTTCCTGAGGGGAAAGCTGTAACTCTGTGAGATCAATTAACAGAACGCAAAGCAGTTTCTCAGAAAGCTTCTTTTCAATTTTTATCTTAGCATATTTCCTTTTTCACCATAGCCCTCTACGTGCTTCCAAATATCACTTAGCAAATTCCACAAGAACAGCCTTAGCGAAAGGCTTCTTGAGCAGAACGCTGTAACTCTGTGAGATGAATTAACAGAACACAAAGCAGTTTCTCAGAAAGCTTCTTTCCACTTTGTAACTGAAGTTGTTTCGTTTTTCACCATAGCCTCCTATGGGCTCCCAAATATCACTATGCAATTTCCACAAGAACAGTCTCAGCGAAAGGACTCTTGAGGGGAAAGCTGTAACTCTGTGAGATGAATTAACAGAACACAAAGCAGTTTCTCAGAAAGCTTCTTTTCAGTTTTTATCTTAGGATATTTCCTTTTTTCATAGCCCTCTAAGGGCTTCTAAATATCACTTTGCAAATTTCACAAGAGCAGTCTTAGCGAAAGGCTTCTCCAGGGGAAAGCTGTAACTCTGAGAGATGAATTAACAGAACGCAAAGGAGTTTCTCAGAAAGCTTCTTTCCAGTTTTTAACTGCAGATATTTCCTTCTTTACCATAGCCCTCTATAGGCTTCCAAATATCACTTTGCAAATTCCACAAGAACAGCCTTAGCGAAAGGCTTCTTGAGGGAAAAGCTGTAACTCCGTGAGATCAATTAACAGAACACAAGGCAGTTTCTCAGAAAGCTTCTTTTCAGTTTCTATGTTAGGATATTTCCTTTTTCACCATAACCCTCTACGGGTTTCCAAATATCACTTTGCAAATTCCACAAGAACAATCTTACCGAAAGGCTTCTTGGGGTGAAATCTATAACTCTGTGAGATGAATTAAGAGAACACAAAGCAGTTTCTCAGAAAGCTTCTTTCCAGTTTTTCATGGAAGACAGTTACTTTTTCAACATAGCCCTCTACTTGCTTCAAAATATCACTCTGCTAATTCTACCAGAACAGTCTTTGTGAAAGACTTCTAGAGGGGAAAGTTGTAACACTGTGTGATCAATTAACGGAAAACAAACCAGTCACTCAGAACGTTTCTTTCCAGTTTTTAACGTAAGTTATTTCCTTTTTCACCATAGTCCTCTATGGACTTCCAAATATCACTTTGGAAATCCCACAAGAAAAGTCTTAACAAAAGGCTTCATGAGGGGAAACTGTAACTCTGTAAGATGATTTAACAGAACACAAAGCAGTTTCTCAGAAAGCTTCTTTCCAGTTTGTAACCGAACATATTTCGTTTTTCACCATAGCCCCCTATGGGCTTCCAAATATCACTTTGAATATTCCACCGGAACAGTCTTAGCAAAAGGCTTCTTGAGGGGAAAGCGGTAACTCTGTGAGATGAATTAACAGAACACAAAGCAGTTTCTCTGAAAGCTTCTTTCCGGTTTTTAACGAAAGAGATTTCCTTTTTCACCATAGCCCTCTGTGGACTTCCAAATATCACTTTGCCAATCCCACAAGAACAGTCTTAGCGAATGGCTTCATGAGGGGAAAACTGTAACTCTGTAAGATGATTTAACAGAACACAAAGCAGTTTCTCAGAAAGCTTCTTTTCGGTTTTTATCTTAGGATATATCCCTTTTCGCCATAACCCTCTATCGGCTTCCAATATCACTTTGCAAATTCCACAAGGACAGTCTCAGTGAACGGCTTCTTGACGGGAAAGCTGTAACTGTGTGAGATGAATTAACGAACAAAGCAGTTTCTCAGAAAGCTTCTTTTCAGTTTTTATTTTAGGACAATTTCTTTTTCACCATAGCCCTATATGGGCTTCCAAATATCACTTTGCCAATTCCACAAGAACAGAGTTAGCGAAAGGCTTCTTCAGGGGAAAGCTGTAACTCTGAGAGATGAATTAACAGAACACAAAGCAGTTTCTCAGAAAGCTTCTTTCCAGTTTTTTACTGAAGATATTTCAGTTTTCACCATAGCCCTCAAAGGGCTTCCAAATATCACTTTGCAAATTCCAAAGCAACAGTCTTAGCGAAAGGATTCTTGAGGGGAAAGCTGTAAATCTTTGAGATGAATTAACAGAACACAATCAGTTTCTCAGAAATCTTCTTTTCAGTTTTTATCTTAGGATATTTCCTTTTTCCCATAGCCTTATAAGGGCTTCGAAATATCACTTTGCAAATTTCACAAAAACAGTCTTAGCGAAAGGCTTTTTGAGGGGACAGCTGTGACTCTGTGAGATGAATTAGCAGAACACAAAGCAGTTTATCAGAAAGCTTCTTTCCAGTTTTTAACTGAAGGTATTTCCTTTCTCACCATACCCCTCTATAGGCTTCCAAATATCAAATTGCAAATTCCACAAGATCAGCTTTAGCAGAAGGCTTCTTGAGGGGAAAGTTGTAACTCTGTGAGATCAATTAACAGAACGCAAGGCATTTTCTCAGAGAGGTTCTTTTCAGTTTTTATCTTAGCATATTTCCTTTTTCACCATAGCCCTCTATGGATTTCCAAATATCACTTTGCAAATTCCACAAGAACAGTCTTAGTGAACGGCTTCTTGAGGGAAAAGCTGTAACGCAGTGAGATGAATTAACAGAACACAAAGCAGTTTCTCATAAAGCTTCTTTCCAGTTTTTAACAGAAGATATTTCCTTTTTCACCTTAGCCCTCTCTGGGCTTCCGAATATCACTTTGCAAATTCCACAACAGTCTTAGTGAAAGGCTTCTTGAGAGGAAAGCTATAACTCTGTGAGATGAATTAACAGAACCAAAAGCAGTTTCTCATAAAGCTTCTTTTCAGTTTTTATCTTAGGATATTTCCTTTTTCACCTTAGCCCTCCATGGGCTTCCAAATATCACTTTTTAAATTCCACAAAAACAGTCTTAGGGAAAGACTTCTTGAGGGCAAAGCTGTAACTCTCTGAGATGAATTAACAGAACACAAAGCCGTTTCTCAGAAAGCTTCTTTCCAGTTTTTAACGGAATTGATTTCCTTTTTCACCTTAGCCCTCTATGGGCTTCCAAATATTACTTTGCAAATTCCACAAGAACAGGCTTAGCAAAAGGCTTTTGAGGGGAAAGCTGTAACTCTGTGAGATGAATTAAGAGAACACAAAGCCGTTTCTCAGAAAGCTTCTTTCCAGTTTTTAACGGAATTGATTTCCTTTTTCACCTTATCCCTCTATGGGCTTCCAAATATTACTTTGCAAATTCCACAAGAACAGGCTTAGCAAAAGGCTTTTGAGGGGAAAGCTGTAACTCTGTGAGATGAATTAAGAGAACACAAAGCCGTTTCTCAGAAAGCTTCTTTCCAGTTTTTAACGGAAGATATTTCCTTTCTCACCATAGCCCTCTATGGGCTTCCAAATATCACTTTTTAAATTCCACAAGAACAGTCTTAGCGAAAGGCTTCTTGTTTGGAATGTTGTAACTCTGTGAGATGAATTAACAGAACACAAAGAAGTTTCTCAGAAAGCTCCTTTCCAGTTTTTAACTGAAGATATTTCCTTTTTCACTTTAGCCTTCTATGGGCCTCCAAATATCACTTTTTAAATTCCACAAGAACAGTCTAAGCGAAAGAATACTTGAGAGGAAAGCTATAACTCTCTGAGATGAATTAACAGAACACAAAGCAATTTATCAAAAATCTTTTTTTTCAGTTTTTATCTTAGGATATTTCCTTTTTCACCTTAGCCCTCTATGGGTTTCCAAATATCACTTTTGAAATTCCACAAGAACAGTCTTAGAGAAAGGCTTTTGAGGGGAAAGCAGTAACTCTATGAGATGAATTAACAGAACACAAAGCATTTTCTCAGAAAGCTTCTTTCCAGTTCTTAACTGAATATATTTCCTTTTTCTCCATAGCCCTCTATGGGCTTCGAAATATCACTTTGCAAATTCCACAAGAACAGTCTTAGCGAAAGGCTTCTTGAGGTGAAAGCTGTAACTCTGTGAGATGAACTGATAAAACACAATGCAGTTTCTCAAAAAACGTCTTTCCAGTTTTTATCTGAAGATATTTAGTTTTTCACCATAGCCCTCTATGGGCTTCCAAATATCAATTTGCAAATTCCACAAGAACAGCCTTAGCGAAAGGCTTCTTGAGGGGAAAGCTGTAACTCTGTGAGATGAATTAATAGAATACAAAGCAGTTTCTCAGAAAGATTCTTTCCACTTTTTAACTGAAGATATTTCCTTTTTCACCATAGCCCTCTAAGGACTTCCAAATATCATTTTGCAAATTCCAAAGAACAGTCTTAGCGAAATGCTTCTTGAGGGGAAAGCTGTAACTCTGTGAGATGAATTAAAAGAACACAAAGCCGTTTCGCAGAAAGCTTCTTTCCAGTTTTTAACGGAAGAGATTTACTTTTTCACCATAGCCCTCTATGGGCTTCCAAATATCACTTTGCAAATCCCACAAGAACAGTCTTAGCAAAAGGGTTCTTGAGGGGAATGCTGTAATTCTGTGAGATGAAATAAGAGAACACAAATCCGTTTCTCAGAAAGCTTCTTTCCACTTTTTAACTAAAGTGATTTCCTTTTTCAGCATAGCCCTCTATGGGCTTCCAAATATCACTTTGCCAATTACACAATAACTTTCTTAGCGAAAGGCTTCCTGAGGGGAAAGGTGTAACTCTGTGAGATGAATTAACAGAACCCAAAGCACTTTCTCAAAAACCTTCTTTCCAGTTTTTAACTGAAGTTATTTTCTTTTTCACCGTAGCCCTCTATGGACTTCCAAATATTACTTTGCAAATTTCACAAGAACCGTCGTAGCCAAAAGGTTCTTGATAGGAACGCTATAACACTGTGAGATGAATTAACAGAACACAAAACAGTTTCTCAGAAAGATTCTTTCCAGTTTTTAACTGAAGATATTTTCTTTTTGACCATAACCCTCTATGGGCATCCAAATATCATTTTGCATGTTCCACAAGAACAGTCTTAGCCAAAGGTTTCTTGAGGGGAAAGCTGTAACTCTCTGAGGTGAATTAACAGAACACAAAGCAGTTTCTCAGAAAGCTTCTTTTCAGTTTTTATCTTAGGATATTGCTTTTTCACCATATCCCTTCATGGGCTTCCAAATATCACTTTGCAAATTCCACAAAAACAGTGTTAGCGAAAGGCTTCTTGAGGGGAAAGTTGCAACTCTGTGAGATGTATTAACAGAACCGAAAGCAGTTTCTCAGAAATCTTCTTTCCAGTTTTCTACTGAAGATATTTCCTTTTTTACCGTAGCCCTCTATGGGCTTCCAAATATCACTTTGCAAATTCCACAAAAACTGTCTCAGGGAAAGGCTTCTTGAGGGGAGAGCTGTAATTCTGTGAGATGAATTAAGAGAACACAAAGCAGTTTCTCAGAAAACTTCTTTCCAGTTTTTAACGGAAGAAATTTCCCTTTTCACCATAGCCCACTATGGGCTTCCAAATATTACTTTGCAACTTTCTCAAGAACAGTCTTAGCGAAAGGCTTCTTGAGAAAGGCTTCCTGAGGGGAAAGCTGTAACTCTCTGAATTGAATTCACAGAACACAAAGCAGTTTCTCAGAAAGCTTCTTTTCAGGTTTTATATTAGGATAATTCCTTTTTCACCATAGCCCTCTATGGGCTTCCAAATATCACTTTGCAAAATCCACAAGAACAGTCTTAGCGAAAGGCTTCTTGAGGAGAAAGTTGTAACTCTGTGAGATGAATTAATAGAACACAAAGCAGTTTCTCAGAAAGCTTCTTTCAAGTCGTTAACTCAAGATATTTCCTTTTTGACCATAGCCCTCTACGGGCTTCGAAATATCACTTACCAAATTCCACAAGAGCAACCTTAGTGAAAGACTTCTTGAGGAGAACGCTGTCATTCTGTGAGATGAATTAACAGAACACAAAGCAGTTTCTCAGAAAGCTTCTTTCCAGTTTTTATCTGAAGATGTTTCCTTTTTCACCGTAGCCCTCTATGGCTTCCAAATATCACTTTGCAAATATCACAAGAACAGTCTTCATGAAAGGTTTCTTGAGGGGAAAACTGTAACTCTGGAGATGAATTAACAGATCACAAAGCAGTTTCTCAGAAAGCTTCTTTTCGGTTTTTATCTTAGGATATTTCCATTTTCACCATAGCCCTCTATGGGCTTCTAAATATCACTTTGCAAATTCCACAAGAACAGTCCTAGCGAAATGCTTCTTGAGGAGAAAGCTTTAACTCTGTGAGTTGAATTAACAGAACACAAAGCTGTTTCTCAGAAAGCTTCTTTTCAGTTTTTATCCCAGGATATTTCCTTTTTCACCATAGCCCTCTATGGGCTTCCATATATCACTTTGAAAATTCCACAGGAGTAGTCTTAGTGAACGGCTTCTTGAAGGGAAAGCTGAAACTCTGTGAGATGAATTATCAGAGCATGAAGCAGTTTCTCTGAAAGATTCTTTCCAGTTTTTAACTTAAGCTATTTCCTTTTTCAATATAGACCTATAAGGGCTTCGAAATATCACCTTGCAAATTCCACAGAAACAGACTTAATGAATGACTTCTTGAGGGGAAAGCTATAACTCTGTGAGATGAATTAAGAGAACACAATACAGTTTCTCAGAAAGCTTCTTTTCGATTTTTATCTTAGGATATTTCCCTTTCCGCCACAACCCTCTATCGGCTTGCAATATCACTTTCCAAATTCCACAAGAACAGTCTCAGTGAATGGCTTCTTGACGGGAAAGCTGTAACTGTGTGAGATGAATTAACAGTTCACAAATCAGTTTCTCAGAAAGCTTCTTTTCAGTTTTTATCTTAGAACATATCCTTTTTCACCATAGCCCTCTATGGGCTTCCAAATACCACTTTGCAAATACCACAAGAACAGACTTAGCGAAAGGCTTCTTCAGGGGAAAGCTGTAACTCTGTGAGATGAATTAACAGAACACAAAGCAGATTCTAGGAAAGATTCTTTCCAGTTTTTTACAGAAGATATTTCAGTTTTCACCGTAGCCCTCTAAGGGCTTTCAAATATCACTTTGCAAATTCCAAAACAACAGTCTTAGCGAAAGGCTTCTTGAGGGTACAGCTGTGACTCTGTGAGATGAATTAACTGAACACAAAGTAGTTTCTCAGAAAGCTTCTTTCCAGTTTTAAACAGAAGGTATTTCCTTTCTCACCATAGCCCTCTATAGGCTTCCAAATATCACTTTGCAAATTCCACAAGAACAGCCTTAGCGGAAGGCTTCCTGAGGGGAAAGCTGTAACTCTGTGAGATCAATTAACAGAACGCAAAGCAGTTTCTCAGAAAGCTTCTTTTCAATTTTTATCTTAGCATATTTCCTTTTTCACCATAGCCCTCTACGTGCTTCCAAATATCACTTAGCAAATTCCACAAGAACAGCCTTAGCGAAAGGCTTCTTGAGCAGAACGCTGTAACTCTGTGAGACGAATTAACAGAACACAAAGCAGTTTCTCAGAAAGCTTCTTTCCACTTTGTAACTGAAGTTGTTTCGTTTTTCACCATAGCCTCCTATGGGCTCCCAAATATCACTATGCAATTTCCACAAGAACAGTCTCAGCGAAAGGACTCTTGAGGGGAAAGCTGTAACTCTGTGAGATGAATTAACAGAACACAAAGCAGTTTCTCAGAAAGCTTCTTTTCAGTTTTTATCTTAGGATATTTCCTTTTTTCATAGCCCTCTAAGGGCTTCTAAATATCACTTTGCAAATTTCACAAGAGCAGTCTTAGCGAAAGGCTTCTCCAGGGGAAAGCTGTAACTCTGAGAGATGAATTAACAGAACGCAAAGGAGTTTCTCAGAAAGCTTCTTTCCAGTTTTTAACTGCAGATATTTCCTTCTTTACCATAGCCCTCTATAGGCTTCCAAATATCACTTTGCAAATTCCACAAGAACAGCCTTAGCGAAAGGCTTCTTGAGGGAAAAGCTGTAACTCCGTGAGATCAATTAACAGAACACAAGGCAGTTTCTCAGAAAGCTTCTTTTCAGTTTCTATGTTAGGATATTTCCTTTTTCACCATAACCCTCTACGGGTTTCCAAATATCACTTTGCAAATTCCACAAGAACAATCTTACCGAAAGGCTTCTTGGGGTGAAATCTATAACTCTGTGAGATGAATTAACAGAACACAAAGCAGTTTCTCAGAAAGCTTCTTTCCAGTTTTTCATGGAAGACAGTTACTTTTTCAACATAGCCCTCTACTTGCTTCAAAATATCACTCTGCTAATTCTACCAGAACAGTCTTTGTGAAAGACTTCTTGAGGGGAAAGTTGTAACACTGTGTGATCAATTAACGGAAAACAAACCAGTCACTCAGAACGTTTCTTTCCAGTTTTTAACGTAAGTTATTTCCTTTTTCACCATAGTCCTCTATGGACTTCCAAATATCACTTTGGAAATCCCACAAGAAAAGTCTTAACAAAAGGCTTCATGAGGGGAAACTGTAACTCTGTAAGATGATTTAACAGAACACAAAGCAGTTTCTCAGAAAGCTTCTTTCCAGTTTGTAACCGAACATATTTCGTTTTTCACCATAGCCCCCTATGGGCTTCCAAATATCACTTTGAATATTCCACCGGAACAGTCTTAGCGAAAGGCTTCTTGAGGGGAAAGCGGTAACTCTGTGAGATGAATTAACAGAACACAAAGCAGTTTCTCTGAAAGCTTCTTTCCGGTTTTTAACGAAAGAGATTTCCTTTTTCACCATAGCCCTCTGTGGACTTCCAAATATCACTTTGCCAATCCCACAAGAACAGTCTTAGCGAATGGCTTCATGAGGGGAAAACTGTAACTCTGTAAGATGATTTAACAGAACACAAAGCAGTTTCTCAGAAAGCTTCTTTTCGGTTTTTATCTTAGGATATATCCCTTTTCGCCATAACCCTCTATCGGCTTCCAATATCACTTTGCAAATTCCACAAGGACAGTCTCAGTGAACGGCTTCTTGACGGGAAAGCTGTAACTGTGTGAGATGAATTAACGAACAAAGCAGTTTCTCAGAAAGCTTCTTTTCAGTTTTTATTTTAGGACAATTTCTTTTTCACCATAGCCCTATATGGGCTTCCAAATATCACTTTGCAAATTCCACAAGAACAGAGTTAGCGAAAGGCTTCTTCAGGGGAAAGCTGTAACTCTGAGAGATGAATTAACAGAACACAAAGCAGTTTCTCAGAAAGCTTCTTTCCAGTTTTTTACTGAAGATATTTCAGTTTTCACCATAGCCCTCAAAGGGCTTCCAAATATCACTTTGCAAATTCCAAAGCAACAGTCTTAGCGAAAGGATTCTTGAGGGGAAAGCTGTAAATCTTTGAGATGAATTAACAGAACACAATCAGTTTCTCAGAAATCTTCTTTTCAGTTTTTATCTTAGGATATTTCCTTTTTCCCATAGCCTTATAAGGGCTTCGAAATATCACTTTGCAAATTTCACAAAAACAGTCTTAGCGAAAGGCTTTTTGAGGGGACAGCTGTGACTCTGTGAGATGAATTAGCAGAACACAAAGCAGTTTATCAGAAAGCTTCTTTCCAGTTTTTAACTGAAGGTATTTCCTTTCTCACCATACCCCTCTATAGGCTTCCAAATATCAAATTGCAAATTCCACAAGATCAGCTTTAGCAGAAGGCTTCTTGAGGGGAAAGTTGTAACTCTGTGAGATCAATTAACAGAACGCAAGGCATTTTCTCAGAGAGGTTCTTTTCAGTTTTTATCTTAGCATATTTCCTTTTTCACCATAGCCCTCTATGGATTTCCAAATATCACTTTGCAAATTCCACAAGAACAGTCTTAGTGAACGGCTTCTTGAGGGAAAAGCTGTAACGCAGTGAGATGAATTAACAGAACACAAAGCAGTTTCTCATAAAGCTTCTTTCCAGTTTTTAACAGAAGATATTTCCTTTTTCACCTTAGCCCTCTCTGGGCTTCCGAATATCACTTTGCAAATTCCACAACAGTCTTAGTGAAAGGCTTCTTGAGAGGAAAGCTATAACTCTGTGAGATGAATTAACAGAACCAAAAGCAGTTTCTCATAAAGCTTCTTTTCAGTTTTTATCTTAGGATATTTCCTTTTTCACCTTAGCCCTCCATGGGCTTCCAAATATCACTTTTTAAATTCCACAAAAACAGTCTTAGGGAAAGACTTCTTGAGGGCAAAGCTGTAACTCTCTGAGATGAATTAACAGAACACAAAGCCGTTTCTCAGAAAGCTTCTTTCCAGTTTTTAACGGAATTGATTTCCTTTTTCACCTTAGCCCTCTATGGGCTTCCAAATATTACTTTGCAAATTCCACAAGAACAGGCTTAGCAAAAGGCTTTTGAGGGGAAAGCTGTAACTCTGTGAGATGAATTAAGAGAACACAAAGCCGTTTCTCAGAAAGCTTCTTTCCAGTTTTTAACGGAATTGATTTCCTTTTTCACCTTATCCCTCTATGGGCTTCCAAATATTACTTTGCAAATTCCACAAGAACAGGCTTAGCAAAAGGCTTTTGAGGGGAAAGCTGTAACTCTGTGAGATGAATTAAGAGAACACAAAGCCGTTTCTCAGAAAGCTTCTTTCCAGTTTTTAACGGAAGATATTTCCTTTCTCACCATAGCCCTCTATGGGCTTCCAAATATCACTTTTTAAATTCCACAAGAACAGTCTTAGCGAAAGGCTTCTTGTTTGGAATGTTGTAACTCTGTGAGATGAATTAACAGAACACAAAGAAGTTTCTCAGAAAGCTCCTTTCCAGTTTTTAACTGAAGATATTTCCTTTTTCACTTTAGCCTTCTATGGGCCTCCAAATATCACTTTTTAAATTCCACAAGAACAGTCTAAGCGAAAGAATACTTGAGAGGAAAGCTATAACTCTCTGAGATGAATTAACAGAACACAAAGCAATTTATCAAAAATCTTTTTTTTCAGTTTTTATCTTAGGATATTTCCTTTTTCACCTTAGCCCTCTATGGGTTTCCAAATATCACTTTTGAAATTCCACAAGAACAGTCTTAGAGAAAGGCTTTTGAGGGGAAAGCAGTAACTCTATGAGATGAATTAACAGAACACAAAGCATTTTCTCAGAAAGCTTCTTTCCAGTTCTTAACTGAATATATTTCCTTTTTCTCCATAGCCCTCTATGGGCTTCGAAATATCACTTTGCAAATTCCACAAGAACAGTCTTAGCGAAAGGCTTCTTGAGGTGAAAGCTGTAACTCTGTGAGATGAACTGATAAAACACAATGCAGTTTCTCAAAAAACGTCTTTCCAGTTTTTATCTGAAGATATTTAGTTTTTCACCATAGCCCTCTATGGGCTTCCAAATATCAATTTGCAAATTCCACAAGAACAGCCTTAGCGAAAGGCTTCTTGAGGGGAAAGCTGTAACTCTGTGAGATGAATTAATAGAATACAAAGCAGTTTCTCAGAAAGATTCTTTCCACTTTTTAACTGAAGATATTTCCTTTTTCACCATAGCCCTCTAAGGACTTCCAAATATCATTTTGCAAATTCCAAAGAACAGTCTTAGCGAAATGCTTCTTGAGGGGAAAGCTGTAACTCTGTGAGATGAATTAAAAGAACACAAAGCCGTTTCGCAGAAAGCTTCTTTCCAGTTTTTAACGGAAGAGATTTACTTTTTCACCATAGCCCTCTATGGGCTTCCAAATATCACTTTGCAAATCCCACAAGAACAGTCTTAGCAAAAGGGTTCTTGAGGGGAATGCTGTAACTCTGTGAGATGAAATAAGAGAACACAAATCCGTTCCTCAGAAAGCTTCTTTCCACTTTTTAACTAAAGTGATTTCCTTTTTCAGCATAGCCCTCTATGGGCTTCCAAATATCACTTTGCCAATTACACAATAACTTTCTTAGCGAAAGGCTTCCTGAGGGGAAAGGTGTAACTCTGTGAGATGAATTAACAGAACCCAAAGCACTTTCTCAAAAACCTTCTTTCCAGTTTTTAACTGAAGTTATTTTCTTTTTCACCGTAGCCCTCTATGGACTTCCAAATATTACTTTGCAAATTTCACAAGAACCGTCGTAGCCAAAAGGTTCTTGATAGGAACGCTATAACACTGTGAGATGAATTAACAGAACACAAAACAGTTTCTCAGAAAGATTCTTTCCAGTTTTTAACTGAAGATATTTTCTTTTGGACCATAACCCTCTATGGGCATCCAAATATCATTTTGCATGTTCCACAAGAACAGTCTTAGCCAAAGGTTTCTTGAGGGGAAAGCTGTAACTCTCTGAGGTGAATTAACAGAACACAAAGCAGTTTCTCAGAAAGCTTCTTTTCAGTTTTTATCTTAGGATATTGCTTTTTCACCATATCCCTTCATGGGCTTCCAAATATCACTTTGCAAATTCCACAAAAACAGTGTTAGCGAAAGGCTTCTTGAGGGGAAAGTTGCAACTCTGTGAGATGTATTAACAGAACCGAAAGCAGTTTCTCAGAAATCTTCTTTCCAGTTTTCTACTGAAGATATTTCCTTTTATACCGTAGCCCTCTATGGGCTTCCATATATCACTTTGCAAATTCCACAAGAACTGTCTCAGGGAAAGGCTTCTTGAGGGGAGAGCTGTAATTCTGTGAGATGAATTAAGAGAACACAAAGCAGTTTCTCAGAAAACTTCTTTCCAGTTTTTAACGGAAGAAATTTCCCTTTTCACCATAGCCCACTATGGGCTTCCAAATATTACTTTGCAACTTTCACAAGAACAGTCTTAGCGAAAGGCTTCTTGAGAAAGGCTTCTTGAGGGGAAAGCTGTAACTCTCTGAATTGAATTCACAGAACACAAAGCAGTTTCTCAGAAAGCTTCTTTTCAGGTTTTCTATTAGGATAATTCCTTTATCACCATAGCCCTCTATGGGCTTCCAAATATCACTTTGCAAAATCCACAAGAACTGTCTTAGCGAAAGGCTTCTTGAGGAGAAAGTTGTAACTCTGTGAGATGAATTAATAGAACACAAAGCAGTTTCTCAGAAAGCTTCTTTCAAGTCGTTAACTCAAGATATTTCCTTTTTGACCATAGCCCTCTACGGGCTTCGAAATATCACTTACCAAATTCCACAAGAGCAACCTTAGTGAAAGACTTCTTGAGGAGAACGCTGTCATTCTGTGAGATGAATTAACAGAACACAAAGCAGTTTCTCAGAAAGCTTCTTTCCAGTTTTTATCTGAAGATGTTTCCTTTTTCACCGTAGCCCTCTATGGCTTCCAAATATCACTTTGCAAATATCACAAGAACAGTCTTCATGAAAGGTTTCTTGAGGGGAAAACTGTAACTCTGGAGATGAATTAACAGATCACAAAGCAGTTTCTCAGAAAGCTTCTTTTCGGTTTTTATCTTAGGATATTTCCATTTTCACCATAGCCCTCTATGGGCTTCTAAATATCACTTTGCAAATTCCACAAGAACAGTCCTAGCGAAATGCTTCTTGAGGAGAAAGCTTTAACTCTGTGAGTTGAATTAACAGAACACAAAGCTGTTTCTCAGAAAGCTTCTTTTCAGTTTTTATCCCAGGATATTTCCTTTTTCACCATAGCCCTCTATGGGCTTCCATATATCACTTTGAAAATTCCACAGGAGTAGTCTTAGTGAACGGCTTCTTGAAGGGAAAGCTGAAACTCTGTGAGATGAATTATCAGAGCATGAAGCAGTTTCTCTGAAAGATTCTTTCCAGTTTTTAACTTAAGCTATTTCCTTTTTCAATATAGACCTATAAGGGCTTCGAAATATCACCTTGCAAATTCCACAGAAACAGACTTAATGAATGACTTCTTGAGGGGAAAGCTATAACTCTGTGAGATGAATTAAGAGAACACAATACAGTTTCTCAGAAAGCTTCTTTTCGATTTTTATCTTAGGATATTTCCCTTTCCGCCACAACCCTCTATCGGCTTGCAATATCACTTTCCAAATTCCACAAGAACAGTCTCAGTGAATGGCTTCTTGACGGGAAAGCTGTAACTGTGTGAGATGAATTAACAGTTCACAAATCAGTTTCTCAGAAAGCTTCTTTTCAGTTTTTATCTTAGAACATATCCTTTTTCACCATAGCCCTCTATGGGCTTCCAAATACCACTTTGCAAATACCACAAGAACAGACTTAGCGAAAGGCTTCTTCAGGGGAAAGCTGTAACTCTGTGAGATGAATTAACAGAACACAAAGCAGATTCTAGGAAAGATTCTTTCCAGTTTTTTACAGAAGATATTTCAGTTTTCACCGTAGCCCTCTAAGGGCTTTCAAATATCACTTTGCAAATTCCAAAACAACAGTCTTAGCGAAAGGCTTCTTGAGGGTACAGCTGTGACTCTGTGAGATGAATTAACTGAACACAAAGTAGTTTCTCAGAAAGCTTCTTTCCAGTTTTAAACAGAAGGTATTTCCTTTCTCACCATAGCCCTCTATAGGCTTCCAAATATCACTTTGCAAATTCCACAAGAACAGCCTTAGCGGAAGGCTTCCTGAGGGGAAAGCTGTAACTCTGTGAGATCAATTAACAGAACGCAAAGCAGTTTCTCAGAAAGCTTCTTTTCAATTTTTATCTTAGCATATTTCCTTTTTCACCATAGCCCTCTACGTGCTTCCAAATATCACTTAGCAAATTCCACAAGAACAGCCTTAGCGAAAGGCTTCTTGAGCAGAACGCTGTAACTCTGTGAGACGAATTAACAGAACACAAAGCAGTTTCTCAGAAAGCTTCTTTCCACTTTGTAACTGAAGTTGTTTCGTTTTTCACCATAGCCTCCTATGGGCTCCCAAATATCACTATGCAATTTCCACAAGAACAGTCTCAGCGAAAGGACTCTTGAGGGGAAAGCTGTAACTCTGTGAGATGAATTAACAGAACACAAAGCAGTTTCTCAGAAAGCTTCTTTTCAGTTTTTATCTTAGGATATTTCCTTTTTTCATAGCCCTCTAAGGGCTTCTTAATATCACTTTGCAAATTTCACAAGAGCAGTCTTAGCGAAAGGCTTCTCCAGGGGAAAGCTGTAACTCTGAGAGATGAATTAACAGAACGCAAAGGAGTTTCTCAGAAAGCTTCTTTCCAGTTTTTAACTGCAGATATTTCCTTCTTTACCATAGCCCTCTATAGGCTTCCAAATATCACTTTGCAAATTCCACAAGAACAGCCTTAGCGAAAGGCTTCTTGAGGGAAAAGCTGTAACTCCGTGAGATCAATTAACAGAACACAAGGCAGTTTCTCAGAAAGCTTCTTTTCAGTTTCTATGTTAGGATATTTCCTTTTTCACCATAACCCTCTACGGGTTTCCAAATATCACTTTGCAAATTCCACAAGAACAATCTTACCGAAAGGCTTCTTGGGGTGAAATCTATAACTCTGTGAGATGAATTAACAGAACACAAAGCAGTTTCTCAGAAAGCTTCTTTCCAGTTTTTCATGGAAGACAGTTACTTTTTCAACATAGCCCTCTACTTGCTTCAAAATATCACTCTGCTAATTCTACCAGAACAGTCTTTGTGAAGGACTTCTTGAGGGGAAAGTTGTAACACTGTGTGATCAATTAACGGAAAACAAACCAGTCACTCAGAACGTTTCTTTCCAGTTTTTAACGTAAGTTATTTCCTTTTTCACCATAGTCCTCTATGGACTTCCAAATATCACTTTGGAAATCCCACAAGAAAAGTCTTAACAAAAGGCTTCATGAGGGGAAACTGTAACTCTGTAAGATGATTTAACAGAACACAAAGCAGTTTCTCAGAAAGCTTCTTTCCAGTTTGTAACCGAACATATTTCGTTTTTCACCATAGCCCCCTATGGGCTTCCAAATATCACTTTGAATATTCCACCGGAACAGTCTTAGCGAAAGGCTTCTTGAGGGGAAAGCGGTAACTCTGTGTGATGAATTAACAGAACACAAAGCAGTTTCTCTGAAAGCTTCTTTCCGGTTTTTAACGAAAGAGATTTCCTTTTTCACCATAGCCCTCTGTGGACTTCCAAATATCACTTTGCCAATCCCACAAGAACAGTCTTAGCGAATGGCTTCATGAGGGGAAAACTGTAACTCTGTAAGATGATTTAACAGAACACAAAGCAGTTTCTCAGAAAGCTTCTTTTCGGTTTTTATCTTAGGATATATCCCTTTTCGCCATAACCCTCTATCGGCTTCCAATATCACTTTGCAAATTCCACAAGGACAGTCTCAGTGAACGGCTTCTTGACGGGAAAGCTGTAACTGTGTGAGATGAATTAACGAACAAAGCAGTTTCTCAGAAAGCTTCTTTTCAGTTTTTATTTTAGGACAATTTCTTTTTCACCATAGCCCTATATGGGCTTCCAAATATCACTTTGCAAATTCCACAAGAACAGAGTTAGCGAAAGGCTTCTTCAGGGGAAAGCTGTAACTCTGTGAGATGAATTAACAGAACACAAAGCAGTTTCTCAGAAAGCTTCTTTCCAGTTTTTTACTGAAGATATTTCAGTTTTCACCATAGCCCTCAAAGGGCTTCCAAATATCACTTTGCAAATTCCAAAGCAACAGTCTTAGCGAAAGGATTCTTGAGGGGAAAGCTGTAAATCTTTGAGATGAATTAACAGAACACAATCAATTTCTCAGAAATCTTCTTTTCAGTTTTTATCTTAGGATATTTCCTTTTTCCCATAGCCTTATAAGGGCTTCGAAATATCACTTTGCAAATTTCACAAAAACAGTCTTAGCGAAAGGCTTTTTGAGGGGACAGCTGTGACTCTGTGAGATGAATTAGCAGAACACAAAGCAGTTTATCAGAAAGCTTCTTTCCAGCTTTTAACTGAAGGTATTTCCTTTCTCACCATACCCCTCTATAGGCTTCCAAATATCAAATTGCAAATTCCACAAGATCAGTTTTAGCAGAAGGCTTCTTGAGGGGAAAGTTGTAACTCTGTGAGATCAATTAACAGAACGCAAGGCATTTTCTCAGAGAGGTTCTTTTCAGTTTTTATCTTAGCATATTTCCTTTTTCACCATAGCCCTCTATGGATTTCCAAATATCACTTTGCAAATTCCACAAGAACAGTCTTAGTGAACGGCTTCTTGAGGGAAAAGCTGTAACGCAGTGAGATGAATTAACAGAACACAAAGCAGTTTCTCATAAAGCTTCTTTCCAGTTTTTAACAGAAGATATTTCCTTTTTCACCTTAGCCCTTTCTGGGCTTCCGAATATCACTTTGCAAATTCCACAACAGTCTTAGTGAAAGGCTTCTTGAGAGGAAAGCTATAACTCTGTGAGATGAATTAACAGAACCCAAAGCAGTTTCTCATAAAGCTTCTTTTCAGTTTTTATCTTAGGATATTTCCTTTTTCACCTTAGCCCTCCATGGGCTTCCAAATATCACTTTTTAAATTCCACAAAAACAGTCTTAGGGAAAGGCTTCTTGAGGGCAAAGCTGTAACTCTCTGAGATGAATTAACAGAACACAAAGCCGTTTCTCATAAAGGTTCTTTCCAGTTTTTAACGGAATTGATTTCCTTTTTCACCTTAGCCCTCTATGGGCTTCCAAATATTACTTTGCAAATTCCACAAGAACAGGCTTAGCAAAAGGCTTTTGAGGGGAAAGCTGTAACTCTGTGAGATGAATTAAGAGAACACAAAGCCGTTTCTCAGAAAGCTTCTTTCCAGTTTTTAACGGAAGATATTTCCTTTCTCACCATAGCCCTCTATGGGCTTCCAAATATCACTTTTTAAATTCCACAAGAACAATCTTAGCGAAAGGCTTCTTGTTTGGAATGTTGTAACTCTGTGAGATGAATTAACAGAACACAAAGAAGTTTCTCAGAAAGCTCCTTTCCAGTTTTTAACTGAAGATATTTCCTTTTTCACTTTAGCCTTCTATGGGCCTCCAAATATCACTTTTTAAATTCCACAAGAACAGTCTAAGCGAAAGAATACTTGAGAGGAAAGCTATAACTCTCTGAGATGAATTAACAGAACACAAAGCAATTTATCAAAAATCTTTTTTTTCAGTTTTTATCTTAGGATATTTCCTTTTTCACCTTAGCCCTCTATGGGTTTCCAAATATCACTTTTGAAATTCCACAAGAACAGTCTTAGAGAAAGGCTTTTGAGGGGAAAGCAGTAACTCTATGAGATGAATTAACAGAACACAAAGCATTTTCTCAGAAAGCTTCTTTCCAGTTCTTAACTGAATATATTTCCTTTTTCTCCATAGCCCTCTATGGGCTTCGAAATATCACTTTGCAAATTCCACAAGAACAGTCTTAGCGAAAGGCTTCTTGAGGTGAAAGCTGTAACTCTGTGAGATGAACTGATAAAACACAATGCAGTTTCTCAAAAAACGTCTTTCAAGTTTTTATCTGAAGACATTTAGTTTTTCACCATAGCCCTCTATGGGCTTCCAAATATCAATTTGCAAATTCCACAAGAACAGCCTTAGCGAAAGGCTTCTTGAGGGGAAAGCTGTAACTCTGTGAGATGAATTAATAGAATACAAAGCAGTTTCTCAGAAAGATTCTTTCCACTTTTTAACTGAAGATATTTCCTTTTTCACCATAGCCCTCTAAGGACTTCCAAATATCATTTTGCAAATTCCAAAGAACAGTCTTAGCGAAATGCTTCTTGAGGGGAAAGCTGTAACTCTGTGAGATGAATTAAAAGAACACAAAGCCGTTTCGCAGAAAGCTTCTTTCCAGTTTTTAACGGAAGAGATTTACTTTTTCACCATAGCCCTCTATGGGCTTCCAAATATCACTTTGCAAATCCCACAAGAACAGTCTTAGCAAAAGGGTTCTTGAGGGGAATGCTGTAACTCTGTGAGATGAAATAAGAGAACACAAATCCGTTCCTCAGAAAGCTTCTTTCCACTTTTTAACTAAAGTGATTTCCTTTTTCAGCATAGCCCTCTATGGGCTTCCAAATATCACTTTGCCAATTACACAATAACTTTCTTAGCGAAAGGCTTCCTGAGGGGAAAGGTGTAACTCTGTGAGATGAATTAACAGAACCCAAAGCAGTTTCTCAAAAACCTTCTTTCCAGTTTTTAACTGAAGTTATTTTCTTTTTCACCGTATCCCTCTATGGACTTCCAAATATTACTTTGCAAATTTCACAAGAACCGTTGTAGCAAAAAGGTTCTTGATAGGAACGCTATAACACTGTGAGATGAATTAACAGAACACAAAACAGTTTCTCAGAAAGATTCTTTCCAGTTTTTAACTGAAGATATTTTCTTTTGGACCATAACCCTCTATGGGCATCCAAATATCATTTTGCATGTTCCACAAGAACAGTCTTAGCCAAAGGTTTCTTGAGGGGAAAGCTGTAACTCTCTGAGGTGAATTAACAGAACACAAAGCAGTTTCTCAGAAAGCTTCTTTTCAGTTTTTATCTTAGGATATTGCTTTTTCACCATATCCCTTCATGGGCTTCCAAATATCACTTTGCAAATTCCACAAAAACAGTGTTAGCGAAAGGCTTCTTGAGGGGAATGTTGCAACTCTGTGAGATGTATTAACAGAACCGAAAGCAGTTTCTCAGAAATCTTCTTTCCAGTTTTCTACTGAAGATATTTCCTTTTTTACCGTAGCCCTCTATGGGCTTCCAAATATCACTTTGCAAATTCCACAAGAACTGTCTCAGGGAAAGGCTTCTTGAGGGGAGAGCTGTAATTCTGTGAGATGAATTAAGAGAACACAAAGCAGTTTCTCAGAAAACTTCTTTCCAGTTTTTAACGGAAGAAATTTCCCTTTTCACCAAAGCCCACTATGGGCTTCCAAATATTACTTTGCAACTTTCACAAGAACAGTCTTAGCGAAAGGCTTCTTGAGAAAGGCTTCTTGAGGGGAAAGCTGTAACTCTCTGAATTGAATTCACAGAACACAAAGCAGTTTCTCAGAAAGCTTCTTTTCAGGTTTTATATTAGGATAATTCCTTTTTCACCATAGCCCTCTATGGGCTTCCAAATATCACTTTGCAAAATCCACAAGAACAGTCTTAGCGAAAGGCTTCTTGAGGAGAAAGTTGTAACTCTGTGAGATGAATTAATAGAACACAAAGCAGTTTCTCAGAAAGCTTCTTTCAAGTGGTTAACTCAAGATATTTCCTTTTTGACCATAGCCCTCTACGGGCTTCGAAATATCACTTACCAAATTCCACAAGAGCAACCTTAGTGAAAGACTTCTTGAGGAGAACGCTGTCATTCTGTGAGATGAATTAACAGAACACAAAGCAGTTTCTCAGAAAGCTTCTTTCCAGTTTTTATCTGAAGATGTTTCCTTTTTCACCGTAGCCCTCTATGGCTTCCAAATATCACTTTGCAAATATCACAAGAACAGTCTTCATGAAAGGTTTCTTGAGGGGAAAACTGTAACTCTGGAGATGAATTAATAGATCACAAAGCAGTTTCTCAGAAAGCTTCTTTTCGGTTTTTATCTTAGGATATTTCCATTTTCACCATAGCCCTCTATGGGCTTCTAAATATCACTTTGCAAATTCCACAAGAACAGTCCTAGCGAAATGCTTCTTGAGGAGAAAGCTTTAACTCTGTGAGTTGAATTAACAGAACACAAAGCTGTTTCTCAGAAAGCTTCTTTTCAGTTTTTATCCCAGGATATTTCCTTTTTCACCATAGCCCTCTATGGGCTTCCATATATCACTTTGAAAATTCCACAGGAGTAGTCTTAGTGAACGGCTTCTTGAAGGGAAAGCTGAAACTCTGTGAGATGAATTATCAGAGCATGAAGCAGTTTCTCTGAAAGATTCTTTCCAGTTTTTAACTTAAGCTATTTCCTTTTTCAATATAGACCTATAAGGGCTTCGAAATATCACCTTGCAAATTCCACAGAAACAGACTTAATGAATGACTTCTTGAGGGGAAAGCTATAACTCTGTGAGATGAATTAAGAGAACACAATACAGTTTCTCTGAAAGCTTCTTTTCGATTTTTATCTTAGGATATTTCCCTTTCCGCCACAACCCTCTATCGGCTTGCAATATCACTTTCCAAATTCCACAAGAACAGTCTCAGTGAATGGCTTCTTGACGGGAAAGCTGTAACTGTGTGAGATGAATTAACAGTTCACAAATCAGTTTCTCAGAAAGCTTCTTTTCAGTTTTTATCTTAGAACATATCCTTTTTCACCATAGCCCTCTATGGGTTCCAAATACCACTTTGCAAATACCACAAGAACAGACTTAGCGAAAGGCTTCTTCAGGGGAAAGCTGTAACTCTGTGAGATGAATTAATAGAACACAAAGCAGTTTCTCAGAAAGCTTCTTTCAAGTCGTTAACTCAAGATATTTCCTTTTTGACCATAGCTCTCTACGGGCTTCGAAATATCACTTACCAAATTCCACAAGAGCAACCTTAGTGAAAGACTTCTTGAGGAGAACGCTGTCATTCTGTGAGATGAATTAACAGAACACAAAGCAGTTTCTCAGAAAGCTTCTTTCCAGTTTTTATCTGAAGATGTTTCCTTTTTCACCGTAGCCCTCTATGGCTTCCAAATATCACTTTGCAAATATCACAAGAACAGTCTTCATGAAAGGTTTCTTGAGGGGAAAACTGTAACTCTGGAGATGAATTAACAGATCACAAAGCAGTTTCTCAGAAAGCTTCTTTTCGGTTTTTATCTTAGGATATTTCCATTTTCACCATAGCCCTCTATGGGCTTCTAAATATCACTTTGCAAATTCCACAAGAACAGTCCTAGCGAAATGCTTCTTGAGGAGAAAGCTTTAACTCTGTGAGTTGAATTAACAGAACACAAAGCTGTTTCTCAGAAAGCTTCTTTTCAGTTTTTATCCCAGGATATTTCCTTTTTCACCATAGCCCTCTATGGGCTTCCATATATCACTTTGAAAATTCCACAGGAGTAGTCTTAGTGAACGGCTTCTTGAAGGGAAAGCTGAAACTCTGTGAGATGAATTATCAGAGCATGAAGCAGTTTCTCTGAAAGATTCTTTCCAGTTTTTAACTTAAGCTATTTCCTTTTTCAATATAGACCTATAAGGGCTTCGAAATATCACCTTGCAAATTCCACAGAAACAGACTTAATGAATGACTTCTTGAGGGGAAAGCTATAACTCTGTGAGATGAATTAAGAGAACACAATACAGTTTCTCAGAAAGCTTCTTTTCGATTTTTATCTTAGGATATTTCCCTTTCCGCCACAACCCTCTATCGGCTTGCAATATCACTTTCCAAATTCCACAAGAACAGTCTCAGTGAATGGCTTCTTGACGGGAAAGCTGTAACTGTGTGAGATGAATTAACAGTTCACAAATCAGTTTCTCAGAAAGCTTCTTTTCAGTTTTTATCTTAGAACATATCCTTTTTCACCATAGCCCTCTATGGGCTTCCAAATACCACTTTGCAAATACCACAAGAACAGACTTAGCGAAAGGCTTCTTCAGGGGAAAGCTGTAACTCTGTGAGATGAATTAACAGAACACAAAGCAGATTCTAGGAAAGATTCTTTCCAGTTTTTTACAGAAGATATTTCAGTTTTCACCGTAGCCCTCTAAGGGCTTTCAAATATCACTTTGCAAATTCCAAAACAACAGTCTTAGCGAAAGGCTTCTTGAGGGTACAGCTGTGACTCTGTGAGATGAATTAACTGAACACAAAGTAGTTTCTCAGAAAGCTTCTTTCCAGTTTTAAACAGAAGGTATTTCCTTTCTCACCATAGCCCTCTATAGGCTTCCAAATATCACTTTGCAAATTCCACAAGAACAGCCTTAGCGGAAGGCTTCCTGAGGGGAAAGCTGTAACTCTGTGAGATCAATTAACAGAACGCAAAGCAGTTTCTCAGAAAGCTTCTTTTCAATTTTTATCTTAGCATATTTCCTTTTTCACCATAGCCCTCTACGTGCTTCCAAATATCACTTAGCAAATTCCACAAGAACAGCCTTAGCGAAAGGCTTCTTGAGCAGAACGCTGTAACTCTGTGAGACGAATTAACAGAACACAAAGCAGTTTCTCAGAAAGCTTCTTTCCACTTTGTAACTGAAGTTGTTTCGTTTTTCACCATAGCCTCCTATGGGCTCCCAAATATCACTATGCAATTTCCACAAGAACAGTCTCAGCGAAAGGACTCTTGAGGGGAAAGCTGTAACTCTGTGAGATGAATTAACAGAACACAAAGCAGTTTCTCAGAAAGCTTCTTTTCAGTTTTTATCTTAGGATATTTCCTTTTTTCATAGCCCTCTAAGGGCTTCTAAATATCACTTTGCAAATTTCACAAGAGCAGTCTTAGCGAAAGGCTTCTCCAGGGGAAAGCTGTAACTCTGAGAGATGAATTAACAGAACGCAAAGGAGTTTCTCAGAAAGCTTCTTTCCAGTTTTTAACTGCAGATATTTCCTTCTTTACCATAGCCCTCTATAGGCTTCCAAATATCACTTTGCAAATTCCACAAGAACAGCCTTAGCGAAAGGCTTCTTGAGGGAAAAGCTGTAACTCCGTGAGATCAATTAACAGAACACAAGGCAGTTTCTCAGAAAGCTTCTTTTCAGTTTCTATGTTAGGATATTTCCTTTTTCACCATAACCCTCTACGGGTTTCCAAATATCACTTTGCAAATTCCACAAGAACAATCTTACCGAAAGGCTTCTTGGGGTGAAATCTATAACTCTGTGAGATGAATTAACAGAACACAAAGCAGTTTCTCAGAAAGCTTCTTTCCAGTTTTTCATGGAAGACAGTTACTTTTTCAACATAGCCCTCTACTTGCTTCAAAATATCACTCTGCTAATTCTACCAGAACAGTCTTTGTGAAAGACTTCTTGAGGGGAAAGTTGTAACACTGTGTGATCAATTAACGGAAAACAAACCAGTCACTCAGAACGTTTCTTTCCAGTTTTTAACGTAAGTTATTTCCTTTTTCACCATAGTCCTCTATGGACTTCCAAATATCACTTTGGAAATCCCACAAGAAAAGTCTTAACAAAAGGCTTCATGAGGGGAAACTGTAACTCTGTAAGATGATTTAACAGAACACAAAGCAGTTTCTCAGAAAGCTTCTTTCCAGTTTGTAACCGAACATATTTCGTTTTTCACCATAGCCCCCTATGGGCTTCCAAATATCACTTTGAATATTCCACCGGAACAGTCTTAGCGAAAGGCTTCTTGAGGGGAAAGCGGTAACTCTGTGAGATGAATTAACAGAACACAAAGCAGTTTCTCTGAAAGCTTCTTTCCGGTTTTTAACGAAAGAGATTTCCTTTTTCACCATAGCCCTCTGTGGACTTCCAAATATCACTTTGCCAATCCCACAAGAACAGTCTTAGCGAATGGCTTCATGAGGGGAAAACTGTAACTCTGTAAGATGATTTAACAGAACACAAAGCAGTTTCTCAGAAAGCTTCTTTTCGGTTTTTATCTTAGGATATATCCCTTTTCGCCATAACCCTCTATCGGCTTCCAATATCACTTTGCAAATTCCACAAGAACAGTCTCAGTGAACGGCTTCTTGACGGGAAAGCTGTAACTGTGTGAGATGAATTAACGAACAAAGCAGTTTCTCAGAAAGCTTCTTTTCAGTTTTTATTTTAGGACAATTTCTTTTTCACCATAGCCCTATATGGGCTTCCAAATATCACTTTGCAAATTCCACAAGAACAGAGTTAGCGAAAGGCTTCTTCAGGGGAAAGCTGTAACTCTGTGAGATGAATTAACAGAACACAAAGCAGTTTCTCAGAAAGCTTCTTTCCAGTTTTTTACTGAAGATATTTCAGTTTTCACCATAGCCCTCAAAGGGCTTCCAAATATCACTTTGCAAATTCCAAAGCAACAGTCTTAGCGAAAGGATTCTTGAGGGGAAAGCTGTAAATCTTTGAGATGAATTAACAGAACACAATCAGTTTCTCAGAAATCTTCTTTTCAGTTTTTATCTTAGGATATTTCCTTTTTCCCATAGCCTTATAAGGGCTTCGAAATATCACTTTGCAAATTTCACAAAAACAGTCTTAGCGAAAGGCTTTTTGAGGGGACAGCTGTGACTCTGTGAGATGAATTAGCAGAACACAAAGCAGTTTATCAGAAAGCTTCTTTCCAGTTTTTAACTGAAGGTATTTCCTTTCTCACCATACCCCTATATAGGCTTCCAAATATCAAATTGCAAATTCCACAAGATCAGCTTTAGCAGAAGGCTTCTTGAGGGGAAAGTTGTAACTCTGTGAGATCAATTAACAGAACGCAAGGCATTTTCTCAGAGAGGTTCTTTTCAGTTTTTATCTTAGCATATTTCCTTTTTCACCATAGCCCTCTATGGATTTCCAAATATCACTTTGCAAATTCCACAAGAACAGTCTTAGTGAACGGCTTCTTGAGGGAAAAGCTGTAACTCTGTGAGATGAATTAACAGAACACAAAGCAGTTTCTCATAAAGCTTCTTTCCAGTTTTTAACGTAAGATATTTCCTTTTTCTTCATAGACTTCTAACGGCTTCCAAATATCACCTTGCAAATTCCATAGGAACAGTGATAGTGAACGGCTTCTTTTGGCGAAAGCTATAACTCTGTGCGAGGAATTACGAGAATACCATGCAGTGTCTCGGAAAGCTTCTTTTCGGTTTTTATCTTAGGAAATTACCTTTTTCGCCATAATCCTCTATGGGCTTCCAATATCACTTTGCAAATTCCACAAGAACAGTCTCAGTGAACCGCTTCTTTAGGGGAAAGCTGTAACATTGTGAGATGAATTAACAGAACACAAAGCAGTTTCTCAGATAGTTTCTTTTCAGTTTTTCACAGAAGATATTTCCTTTTTCACCATAGCCCTCTATTGGCCTCCAAATATCACTTTGCAAATTCCACCAGAACAGTCTTAGAGAAAGGCTTCTTGAGGGGAAAGCTGTAGCTCTGTGACATGAATTAACAGAACACAAAGCAGTCCTTCAGAAAGCTTCTTTCCAGTTTTTAACGGAAGATATTTCCTTTTTCACCATAGCCCTGTATGGGCTTCCAAATATCTCTTTGCAAATTCCACAAGAACAGTCTTAGAGAAAGGCTTCCTGAGGAAAAAGCTGTAACTCTGTGAGATCAATTAACAGAACACAAAGCAGTTTCTCAGAAAGCTTCTTTTCAGTTTTTATCCTAGGATATTTCCTTTTTCACCATAGCCCTCTAGGGGCTTCCAAAAATCACTTTGCTAATTTCACAAAAACAGTCTTAGTGAACAGCTTCTTGAGGGGAAAGCTGTAACTCTGTGACTTCAACTAACAGAACAAAAAGCAGTTTCTCAGAAATCTTTTTCCAGTTTTTAACGAAAGTTATTTCCTTTTTCACCTTAGCCCTCTATGGGATTCCAAACATCACTTTGCATATTTCACAAGAACAGTCTTAGCGAAAGGCTTCTTGAGGAGAAAGCTGTATCTCTGAGATGAATTAACAGAACACAATGCAGTTTCTCAGAAATCTTCTTTTCGGTTTTTATCTTAGTATATTTCCATTTTCACCATAGTCCCCTATGGCCTTCCAAATATCACTTTGCAAATTCCACAAGAACAGTCTCAGTGTAAGGCTTCTTGAGTGGAAAGCTGTAACTCTGTGAGATGAATTAACAGAACACAAAGGAGTTTCTCAGGAAGCTTCTTTTCTGTTTTTATCTTAGGATATTTCCTTTGTCAGCATAGACCTGTATGGGATTACAAATGTCACTTTGCAAATTCATCAGGAACAGTCTTAGCGAAAGGCTTCTTGAGGGGAAAGCTGTAGCTCTGAGAGATGAATTAACAGACCACAAAGCAGTTACTCAGAAAGCTGCTTTCCAGTTTTTAACGGAAGTTATTTCCTATTTCACGATAATCCTCTATGGGATTCCAAATATCACATTGCAACTTCCACAAGAACAGTCTTAGCGAAAGGCTTCTTGAGGGGAAGTCTGTAGCTTTGTTAGATGAACTAACAGACCACAAAGCAGTTAATCAGAAAGTTTCTTTCCAGTTTTTAACGTAAGATATTTTCTTTTCACCATATCCCTCTATGGTCTTCCAAATATCACTTTGCAAATACCACAAGAACAGTCTTAGTGAATGGCTTCTTGAGGGGAAAGCTATAACTCTGTGAGATGAATTACGAGAACACAGCGCAGTTTCTCGGAAAGCTTCCTGTCGGTTTTTATCTTAGGATATTTTCTTTTTCGCCAGAGCCCCCTATGGGCTTCCAAATATCACTTTGCAAATTCCACAAGAACAGTATTAGGGAAAGACTTCTTGAGGGGAAAGCTGTAACTCTCTGAGATCAATTAACCAAAAAAAAAAAAAAAAGCAGTTTCTCAGGAATCTTCTTTCAAGTTTTTAAAGGAACATATTTCCTTTTTCACCATAGTCTTCTATGGGTTTCCAAATATCACATTTCAAGTTCCACAAGAACAATCTTAGCGAAAGGCTTTTTGAGGAGAAAGCTTTAATCTGTAAGATGAATTAAGAGACACAAAACTGTTTTTCAGAAATCTTCTTTCCACATTTTAAGGGAAGATATTTCCTTTTTCACCATAGGCCTCTATGGGCTTCCAAATATCACTTTGCAAATATCACAAGAACAGTCTCACTGAACGGTTTCTTGAGAGGAAAGCTGTAACTCTCTGAGATGAACTAACAGAACCCACAGCAGTTTCTCAGAAATCTTCTTTCCAGTTTTTAACCGAAGATATTTCCTTTTTCAGCATAGCCCTCTATGGGCTTCCAAATATCACTTTGCAAATTCCACAAGAACAGTCTTAGGGAAAGCCTTCTTATTTGGAATGTTGTAACTCTGTGAGATGAATTAATAGAACACAAAGCAGTTTATCAGAAAGCTTCTTTCCAGTTTATAACGGAAGATATTTCCTTTTTCACCGTATCCCTCTATGGGCTTCCAAATATCACTTTGCAAATTCCACAAGAACAGTCTTAATGAAGGGCTTCTTGAGAAAGGCTTTTTAGGGGAAAGCTGTAACACTGTGAGTTGAATTAACAGAACACAAAGGAGTTTATCAGAAAGCTTTTTTCCAGATTTTAAGGTAAGATATATCCTTTTACACCATATCCCTCTATGACCTTCGAAATATCACTTTGCAACTTCCACAACAACAGTCCTAACGAAAGGCTTCTTGAGGGGAAAGCTGTAGCTCTGTGAGATTAATTAACAGACAACAAAGCAGTTACTCAGAAAGCTTCTTTCCAGTTTTTAACGGAAGAGATTTCCCTCTTCACCATATCCCTCTATGGGCTTCGAAATATCACTTTGCAAATTCCACAAGAACAGTCTTAGTGAACGGCTTCTTGAGGGGTAAGCTATAACTCTGTGAGATGAGTTAAGAGAACACAGTGCAGTTTTTCACAAAGCATCTTTTCGGTTTTTATGTTAAGATATTTTCTTTTTAACCATAGCTCTCTAAGGGTTTCCAAATATCACTTTGCATCTTCCACAAGAACAGTCCTAGGTTAAGGCTTCTTGAAGGGAATGCTGTAACACTGTAAGATGAATTAAGAGACACAAAACTGTTTTTCAGAAAACTTCTTTCCAGTTTTTAACGGAATATATTTCCTTTTTCACCGTAGCCCTCTATGGGCTTCCAAATATCACTTTGCAAATTCCACAAGAACAGTCTTAGCGAAAGGCTTCTTGAGTGGGAAGCTGTAACTCTGTGAGATGAATTAACAGAACACAAAGCAGTTTCTCAGAAAGCTTCTTTCCAGTTTTTAACGGAAGATGTTTCCTTTTTAACCGGTGCTTCCAAATATAAGTTTGCAAATTTCACGAAAACTGTTTTAGTGAACGGCTTCTTGAGGGGAAAGCTGCAACTCTGTGAGATGAACTAACAGAACACAAGGAAATTTCCCAGAAAGCTTCTTTACAGTTTTTATCTTAGCATAATTCCATTTTCAGCTTAGACCTCTATGGGCTTCCAAATATCACTTTGCATATTCCACAAGAACAGTCTTAGCGAAAGGCTTCTTGAGGGGAAAGCTGTAACTCTGTGAGATGAATTAACAGAAGACAAAGCAGTTTCTCAGAAAGCTTCTTTTCGGTTTTTATCTAAGGATATTTCCATTTGCACCATAGCTCTCCATGGGCTTCCAAATATCACTTTGCCAATTCCAAAAGAACAGACTTTGAGAAAGGCTTCTTGAACGGAAAGCTGAAAATCTCTGAGATGAGTTAACAGAACAGAAAGCAGTTCCTCAGAAAGTGTCTTTTCAGTTTTTATCTTAGGATATTTCCTTTTCACCATAGTGCTCCAAGGGCTTCCAAATATCACTTTGCAAATTCCACAAGAACAGTCTTAGCGAAAGGTTACTTGAGGGGAAAGCTGTAACTCTGTGAGATGAATTAACAGAACACAAAGCGTTTTCTCAGAAGACTTCTTTCCAGTTTTTAACTGAAGATATTTCCTTTTTCACCATAGACCTCTTTGGGCTTTCAAATATCACATTGCAAATTCCACAAGAACAGTCTTAGCGAAAGGCTTCTTGTGGAGAAAGATCTAATTCTTTGAGATGAATTAACGAAACACAAAAAAGTTTCTCAGGAAGCTTCCTTCCAGTTTTTAACTTAAGATGTTTCCTTTATCACCATAGCACTCTATGTGCTTCCAAATATCACTTCCCAAATTCCACTAGAACACTCCTAGCGAAAGGCTTCTTGAGGAGAAAGCTGTAACCTCTGGGATGAATTAACAGAACAAAAGGCAGTTTCTCAGAAAGCTTCTTTTCAGTTTTAAACTGAAGATATTTCCTTTTTCATCATAGCCGTCTATGGACTTGCAAATATCACTTTGCAAGTTAAACAAGAAAAGCCTTCGTGAAAGACTTCTTGAGGGGAAAGCTGTAACTCTGTGAGATGAACTAACAGAACACAAAGCAGTCTCTCAGAAATCTTCTTTCCAGTTTTTAACTGAAGATATTTCCTTTTTCAACATGGCCGTTTATGGGCTTCCAAATATCACTTTGCAAATTCCACAAGAACAGACTTAGCGAAAGGCTTCTTGAAGGGAAAGCTGTAACTCTGTGAGATGAATTAACAGAATACAAAGCAGTTTCTCAGAAAGTTTCTTTCCAGTTTTTAACTGAAAATGTTTCATTTTTCACTATAACCCCTATGGGCTTCCAAATATCACTTTGCAAACTCCACAAGAACAGTCTTAGTGAAAGACTTCTTGAGGGGAAAGCTGTAACACTGTGAGAAGAATTAACAGAATACAAAGCAGTTTCTCAGAAAGCTTCTTTTCAGTTTTCATCTTAGGATATTTCCGTTTTCATCATAGCCCTCTATGGGATTCCAAATATCACTTTGCATGATCCACAACAACAGTGCTAGCGAAAGGGTTCCTGACGGGAAAGCGTTAACTCTGTGAGATGAATTAAGAGAACACAATCCAGTTTCTCAGGAAATTTGGTTTCAGTTTTTATATTAGGATTTTTACTTTTTTCCATAGCACTCTAAGGGCTTCCAAATATTACTTTGCAGATTCACAAGAACAGCCTTAGCTAAACGCTTTTGAGGGGAAAGCTGTAACTGTGTGAGATGAATTATCGAAACACAAAGCAGTTTCTCAGAAAGCTTCTTGCCAGTTTTTAACTGAAGATATTTCCTTTTTCAGCATAACCCTCTATAGGCTTCCAAACATCACTTTGCAAATTGCACATGAACAGCCTTAGCGAAAGGATTCTTGAGAGGAAAGCTGTAACTCTGTGACATCAAATAACAGAACACAAAGCAGTTTTTCAGAAAGCTTCTTTACAGTTTTTAACTGAAGATATTTCCTTTTTCACCATAGCCCTCTATGGGCTTCCAAATATCAAATTGAAATAAAACAAGAACAGCCTTTGTGAAAGGCTTATCGAGTGGGAAGCTGTAACTCTGTGAGATGAACTAACAGAACGCAAAGCAGTTTCTCAGAAAGCTTTGTTTCTGTTTTTATCTTAGGATATTTCCATTTTCACCATAGCCCTCTATTGGTTTCAAAATATCAGTTTGCAAATCCCACAAGAACAGTCTTAGGGAAAGGCTTCTTGAGCGGAAAGCTGTAATACTGTGAGATGAATTAACAGAACACAAAGCAGTTTCTCAGAAAGCTTCTTTCCAGTTTTTTATGGAAGATATTTCAATTTTCACCATAGCCCTCTATGGGCTTCCAAATATCACTTTTCCAAATTTCACAATAACAGTCTTAGTGAACGGCTTCGTCGGGGGAAAGCTGTAACACTGTGAGATGAACTAACAAAACACAAAGCAGTTTATCATAAAGCTTCTCTTCGGTTTTTATCTTAGTATAATTCGTTTTTCACCATAGCCCTCTATGGGCTTCCAAATATCATTTTGCAAATTTCACAAGAACTGTCTGAGTGAACGGCTTCTTGAGGAGAAAGCTGTAACTCTGTGAGATGAACTAACACAACACAAAGCAGTTTCTCAGAAAGCTTCTTTTCGGTTTTTATCTTAGGATATTTCCATTTCCACCACAGCCATCTATGGACTTCCCAATATCACTTTGCAAATTCCACAAGAACAGTTTTAGCAAAAGGCTTCTTGAGGAGAAAGCTGTAACTCTGTGAGATGAATTAAGAGAACACAACACAGTTTCCAGAAAGCTTCTTGTCAGTTTTTAACTGAAGATATTTCCTTTTTCACCATAGCCCTCTACGGGCTTCAAAATATGACTTTGCAAATTCCACAAGAACTGCATTATTGAAAGGCTTCTTGAGGGGAAAGCTGTAACTCTCTGAGATGAATTAACAGAACACAAAGCAGTTTCTCAGAAAGCTTCTTTTCAGTTATTATCTTAGGATATTTCCTTTTTCACCATAGCCCTCTATGGGTTTCCAAATATCACATTGTAAATTCCGCACAACAGTCTTAGCGTAAGGCTTCTTGAGGAAAAGCTGTAACTCTCTGAGATGAATTTAAAAAAACACAAAGCAGTTTCTTAGAAAGATTCTTTCCCGTTTTTAACGGAAGATATATCCTTTTTCACCATAGCCCTCTATGGGCTTCCAAATATCACTTTCCAAATTTCACAAGAACTGTCTTAAAGAAAAGTTTCTTAAGGGCAAAGCTGTAACTCTGTGAGATGAATTAACAGAACACAAAGCAGTCTCTCAGAAATCTTCCTTCCAGTTTTTAACGGAAGATATTTCCTTTTTCACCTTAGCCTTCTGTGGGCTTCCAAATATCACATTGCAAATTCCCGAAGAAAATTCTTAGCGAAAGGATTCTTGAGGAGAAAGCTCTAACTCTGTGAGATGAATTAACAGAACACAAAACAGTTTCTCAAAAAGCTTCTTTCCAGTTTTTAAAGGAAGATATTTCCTTTTTCACCATAGGCCTCTATGGGCTTCCAAATATCACGTTGCAAATTCCACAAGAACAACCTTAGCGAAAGGCTTCTTGAGGGGAAATCTGTAACTCTGTGAGATGAATTAACAGAACACAAAGCAGTTTCTCAAGCAGCTTCTTTTCAGTTTTTGCTTTAGGTTATTTCCTTTTTCACCATAGCCCTCAATGGGCTTCCAAATATCAGTTTGCAAATTTCACAAAAACTGTCTTAGTGAACGGCTTCTTGAGGGTAAAGCTGTAACTCTGTGAGATAAACGAACAGAACACAAAACACTTTCCCAGAAAGCTTCTTTTCGGTTTTCATCTTAGGATATTTCCATTTTCACCTTAGCGCTCGATGGGCTTCCAAATATCACTTTACAAATTCCACAAGAACAGTCTTAGCGAAAGGTTTCTTGTGGGGAAAGCTGTAACTCTGTTAGATGAATTAACAGAAGACAAAGCTGTTTCTCAGAAAATTTCTTTTCGGTTTTTATCTTAGGATATTTCCATTTGCACCATAGCTCTCTATGGGCTTCCAAATATCACTTTGCCAATTCCAAAAGAAGAGTCTTTGTGAAAGCTTTCTTGAACGGCAAGCTGTAAATCTCTGAGATGAATTAACAGAACTGTAAGCAGTTCCTCAGAAAGCTTCTTTTCAGTTTTTATCTTAGGATATTTCCTTTTTCACCATAGCCCGCTAAGGGCTTCCAAATATCTCTTTGCAAATTCCACAAGAACAGTCTTAGCGAAAGGCTTCTTGAGGAGAAAGCTGTAACTCTGTGAGACGAATTACCAGAACACAAAGCAGGTTCTCAGAAAGCTTCTTTCCAGTTTTTAACGGAAGATATTTCCTTTTACACCATAGCCCTCTAAGGACTTCCAAATAACTCTTTTCAAATTCCACAAGAACAGTCTTAGCGAAAGGCTTCTTGAGAAGAAAGCTGTAAATCTGTGAGACGAATTAACAGAACACAAAGCAGTTTCTCAGAAAGCTTCTTTTCGGTTTTTATCTTAGCATACTTCCGTTTTCACCATAGCCCTCTCTGGGCTTCGAAATATCACTTTGCAAATTCCACAAGAACAGTCTTAGCGAAAGGCTTCTTGAGGGGAAAGATGTAACTATGTGAGATAAATTAACAGAACACAAATCAGTTTCTCAGAAAGCTTCATTCAGTTTTTACCTTAGGATATTTCCTTTTTCACCATAGCCCTCTATTTGCTCCAAATGTCACATCGCAAATTCCACAAGAACAGCCTTAGCGAAAGTCTTCTTAAGGGGAAAGCTGTAACTCTGTGAGATGAATTAACAGAACACAAAGCAGTTGCTCAGAAAGCTTCTTTCCAGTTTTTAACGGAAGATAATTCCTTTTTCACCATATCCCTCTGTGGGCTTCCAAATATCACCTTGCAAATTCCACAGGAACAGTCTTAGTGAACGGCTTCTTGAAAGGAGAGCTATAACTCTGTTACATGAATTAAGAGAACACAATGCACTTTTTCAGAAAGCTTCCTTTCGGTTTTTATCTTAGCATATTTTCTTTTTTGCCATAACCCTCTATGGTCTTCCAATATCACTTTGCAAATTCCACAAGAACAGTCTCAGTGAACGGTTTCTTCAGGGGAAAGCTGTACCTCTGTGAGATGAATTAACAGAACACAAAGTGGTTTCTCAGAAACCTTCTTTTCAGTTTTTAACGGAAGATATTTCCTTTTTCACCATAGCCCTCTATGGGCTCCCAAATGTCTCTTTGCAAACTCCACAAGAACAGTCTTAGAGAAAGGCTTCTTGAGGGGAAAGCTGTAGGTGTGTGAGATGAATTAACAGAACACAAAGCAATTTCTCAGAAAGCTACTTTTCAGTTTTTATCTTAGGATGTTTCCTTTTTCACCATGATGCTCTATGGGCTTCCAAATATCACTTTGCAAATTCCACAAGAAGAGTCTTAGCGAAAGGCTTCTTGAGGGGAAAGCTGTAACTCTGTGAGATGAATTAACAGAACACAATGCAGTTTCTCAGAAAGCTTCTTTCCACTTTTTAACTGAAGATTTTTCCTTTTTCACCATAGCCCTCTATGGGCTTCCAAATATCACTCTGCAAATTCCACAAGAACAGTCTTAGCGAAAGGCTTTTTGAGGGCAAACCTGTAACTCTGTGAGATGAATTAACAGAACACAAAGAACTTTCTCAGAAAGCTTCTTTCCACTTTTTAATCGAAGATATTTCCTTTTTCACCATAGCCCTCTATGGGCTTCCTAATATCACTTTGCAAATTCCACAAGAACCGTCTTAGGGAAAGGCTTCTTGAGGGTAAAGCTGTAACTCTGTGAGATGAATTAACAGAACACAAAGCAGTTTCTCAGAAAGCTTCTTTCCACTTTTTTTTTAATATTACATGCTTAATTTCTTTTTTATTTTTATAATTTTGTGTAACAATCACTCATGAAATATCAGAATTCTTATTACTTAGTACATAAAGAATATTCAAGAAATATTGTTGCAGTAGAAAGCTAGTCAAATATGAGCAGGGCAGGAGAGGGCTCCCCTCTTCCACACACCAAATGTGTTGGGAGACCCTCAGGTGATGATCAAGGAGTTCTTAACTGTTTCTCTAAAGTAGTAATTGGTCATACCTGGTGTCAAGGAAAGGCAGGCTTCTAACAGAAAATACCTGAAACTGATCAGCAACTTCCCAATGAGATCTCAGGAGTGAGGAGAAGTAAGGCAAGATCCCGGAAGTATGCCAATGTATAAAACCCCAAATCAAGAAGTCAAGCTGTGCACTTGGCTTCTCCAGTCTCCCACTTGGCCCTCTTCCAGGTTGTACTTCCCTTCTTTTCCTTTCTGTTTTAAAGCCTTTTAATAAACCTTCTCTCCTGCTCTGAGAATTACCTGTCTCACTTTCTGCCTTAATCCCCTTAGTGGAATTCCTTCTGAGGAAGCAAGAATGGAGAGTGCTGCAAACCTATACAGATTCGCCGCCAATGTCTCCAGAACTCGGATGTCTTCCACAGGTAATAGCATTGCTTTAAATATTTTTCATAATTATATCATGCTAAAAAACTAAGTATAACAGTGTCAAATACAAATACAATTAAAGCTTTTTGAATTCTATTTTACTTTACAAGGTTTTTTAAATCAAGTATGATTTTTCCTGGTGCAATTAAATTATAATTCTTTTCATATTTATATTTAATCATTTTATATAGAATTATTTTATATTTCTAGTACTTATTATTCTAGTATAACTCTTTTAGGCTTACTTTATGTCTCACTTTTATAAAAATAAGTAAAATATATATTTGATACATTACAATAACTTAGCAAAATGCTCAGGTATAATGCTATTTAAAAATTAATATACCATATTTATATAATAATGCTATAGTTTTCTCATAAAATAATAAATCTTTTTAATGTTTGAAATTATAGGATGATAAGTGGTCTTTAATTTATTCCCCTTATTTGAATTTTCAGTAGTGAATATGCTCTTTCAAAAATATTTTTATGATAAATTCCAAATGCATACAATAATGGATTACCTCTAGGTACTCATCATTCATTTCACCAACATCAACACTTGTCCAATTCCTTTTATCTTCACTCACTTCTCCCCATTTCCCCCAACCGCATTCCTGCCACAACTGCTGACTCAAACCGTTCAAAGGATTGTTTGGTCAATCCTTTTGTAACAAGTTAGTTTTGTGCTTTTCCTAAAAAATAAGTGGAAGATTATTTTTTATTTTTTATTTTTAAAAATTATTTATTTCAATTTTGTGGGTATATAGTAGATGTATGTATTTATGGGGTGCATGAGATGTTCTGATTCAGGCATGCAATGAATAATAATCACATCAGGTAAAATGGGGTATCCATTCTCTCAAGCATTTATCCTTTGTGTTACAAGCAATCCAATTAGACTCTTTCAGTTATTTTAAAATGCACAGTTAAATTATTACTGACTATAGTCGCCTTGTTGTGCTATCAAATACTAGATCTTATTTATTCTTTCTGTTTTTTTGTACCCATTAACCATCTGCAGCTTTGCCTCAAACCCCCACTACCCTTCCCAGCCTCTGGTAACCATGCTTCTGCTCTCTATCTCCATGAGTTCAATTGTTTTGATTTTTAGATCTCACAAATAAGTGAGAACATGAAATTAGAATTATTATTAAACAGATCTCAAAATGTGACTTAGTTGCGTATCTTCTCCTCCTCTCCCTGTTGCTTCTTTTTTTTTTTTTTTAATTTTAAGTTCTAGGGTACATGTGCATAACGTGCAGGTTTGTTACATATGTATACTTGTGCCCTGTTGCTGTGCTGCACCCATCAACTCGTCAGCACCCATCAACTCGTCATTTACATCAGGTATAACTCCCAATGCAATCCCTCCCCCCTCCCCCCTCCCCATGATAGGCCCCGGTGTGTGATGTTCCCCTTCCCGAGTCCAAGTGATCTCATTTTTCAGTTCCCACCTATGAGTGAGAACATGCGGTGTTTGGTTTTCTGTTCTTGTGATAGTTTGCTAAGAATGATGGTTTCCAGCTGCATCCATGTCCCTACAAAGGACACAAACTCATCCTTTTTTATGGCTGCATAGTATTCCATGGTGTATATGTGCCACATTTTCTTAATCCAGTCTGTCACTGATGGACATTTGGGTTGATTCCAAGTCTTTGCTATTGTGAATAGTGCCGCAATAAACATACGTGTGCATGTGTCTTTTTTTTTTTTTTTTCAAATGTTGTAGATGTTTATTTCTTGCTCACATAACAACATACAGTCATTCAGGGATGTAGGCTGACTGTCATCTCCTACACAAGTCTCTTTCAAAGTCACACTTGGGGTCATTTCCATTTCGACCAGCTGGAGGAGCAAACACACAGAGAGAAGTATATATGAGTGTTTTTTATGTGCAGAAACGAGTATCACTTCTGTTCATATTGCACTGGCTGGGTCTCTCATAGCCACATCCAATTTCTAGGAAGGCTAGGAAATGCAGTCTAGCTCTATATTATAGAAAGAGAGGAAGAACCTGGATTTCAGTGTGTTGATGGTGGTCTCTGCCACACTGCCTTCTTGATCTTATCTTCTCCCATGTCTGCCCAAATTCCTTATGCCCAGTCATTGTGGTTTTCTTTCTGAATGAGCTGAACACACTAAGTTTATTTCCTTCTGGAGGCTCATTTCTGGTCAGAATGCTCTTCTATTAAGTGTGCAGAGTTCCTTCTTACATTCAATTCTCAATTTGAATGTCATCTCCAGCTTTGCCAAAGCAGTCCTTCTCATTATTCCATTTAGTCTCCTTCACAACATTTAGTATCTGAATATACACTTTTAAATGGCAGGGGCTCTGTCTTGTTCACCACTGTATTTTAGAACAGAATAGGAAACTAATGAATATTTTTTAACTGAATCCTACTCTTGGAATAGTCTATCATATCTTGAGATTTTTGTTCTGATTTTATTTTATTTATTGTAGTACTCCCTTAAGCAATTTACTTAGAAGGTGTATCTGGGTGGCACACATTATGAATTCTCTTGTGGTGAAAAACTTTTTTCTCTTCCCACATAAACATTTTATTGAATAGTGTAAGATTCATGGATCACAAAGCTTTTCTCTAAATGCTAAGCATATTTTGTCCCATCTGAGTTTCTAGAGTTGCAGGTGAGAAATCTGTTTCTGATTTGTTTCTCTTGCCTTTGAAACTAGATTTTTCTCCTGTTTAAAAGCCTATAAGTAAATTTTCTTATTCTCAGAGTTCGGAAATTTTACAAGGTGTAATTCCTCTATGACACTAAAAGTACACTTCCCATTTGAAAATGTGTATCTTTTTACAACTCAGTTTTTTCTTCTTCTTTCTGTATTTTTTGCTTCTCTTAAGTCTATTCATTTGTCTCCTGAAACTACTCCATTTTGCATATTATGTCTCCTGGATATATTCTCCATGTCTCTTATTCTTTTCACTTGTTTTGTTTCTTTGTATATTTTTGCTTTTGTGTAGTAAGATAATTCTTACTACACAAGAGTAAGATTACTTCTTCAGTTTTCAGTTGAATCAATTCTATGTTTTAGTTCTAAAATTAAATTTTTCTTTTTTTTCTCTCTCTCTTTTTTTAAAATTTATTTATTATGATTAAACTTCAAGTTGTAGGGTACATGAGCACAACGTGCAGGTTTGCTACATATGTATACTTGTACCATGTTGGTGTGCTGCACCCATCAACTCGTCATTTACATCAGGTGTAACTCCCAATGCAATCCCTCCCCCCTCCCCACTCCGCATGATAGGCCCCAATGTGTGATGTTCCCCTTCCCGAGTCCAAGTGATCTCATTGTTCAGTTCCCGCCTATGAGTGAGAACATGCGGTGTTTGGTTTTCTGTTCTTGTGATAGTTTGCTGAGAATGATGGTTTCCAGCTGCATCCATGTCCCTACAAAGGACACAAACTCATCCTTTTTTATGGCTGCATAGTATTCCATGGTGTATATGTGCCACATTTTCTTAATCCAATCTGTCACTGATGGACATTTGGGTTGATTCCAAGTCTTTGCTATTGTGAATAGTGCCGCAATAAACATACGTGTGCATGTGTCTTTATAGCAGCATAATTTATAATCCTTTGGGTATATACCTAGTAATGGGATGGCTGGGTAATATGGTACATCTAGTTCTAGATCCTTGAGGAATCGCCATACTGTTTTCCATAATGGTTGAACTAGTTTACAATCCCACCAACAGTGTAAAAGTGTTCCTATTTCTCCACATCCTCTCCAGCACCTGTTGTTTCCTGACTTTTTAATGATCGCCATTCTAACTGGTGTGAGATGGTATCTCATTGTGGTTTTGATTTGCATTTCTCTGATGGCCAGTGATGATGAGCATTTTTTCATGTGTCTGTTGGCTGTATGAATGTCTTCTTTTGAGAAATGTCTGTTCATATCCTTTGCCCACTTTTTGATGGGGTTGTTTGTTTTTTTTCTCGTAAATTTGTTTGAGGTCTTTGTAGGTTCTGCATATTAGCCCTTTGTCAGATGAGTAGATTGCAAAAATTTTCTCCCATTCTGTAGGTTGCCTGTTCACTCTGATGGTAGTTTCTTTTGCTGTGCAGAAGCTCTTTAGTTTAATGAGATCCCATTTGTCAATTTTGGCGTTTGCTGCCGTTGCTTTTGGTGTTTTAGACATGAAGTCTTTGCCCATGCCTATGTCCTGAATGGTACTACCTAGGTTTTCCTCTAGGATTTTTATGGTATTAGGTCTAACATTTAAGTCTCTAATCCATCTTGAATTAATTTTCGTATAAGGAGTAAGGAAAGGATCCAGTTTCAGCTTTCTACTTATGGCTAGCCAATTTTCCCAGCACCATTTATTAAATAGGGAATCCTTTCCCCATTTCTTGTTTCTCTCAGGTTTGTCAAAGATCAGATGGCTGTAGATGTGTAGTATTATTTCTGAGAACTCTGTTCTGTTCCATTGGTCTATATCTCTGTTTTGGTACCAGTACCATGCTGTTTTAGTTACTGTAGCCTTGTAGTATAGTTTGAAGTCAGGTAGCGTGATGCCTCCAGCTTTGTTCTTTTGACTTAGGATTGTCTTGGAGATGCGGGCTCTTTTTTGGTTCCATATGAACTTTAAAGCAGTTTTTTCCAATTCTGTGAAGAAGCTCATTGGTAGCTTGATGGGGATGGCATTGAATCTATAAATTACCTTGGGCAGTATGGCCATTTTCACGATATTGATTCTTCCTATCCATGAGCAAGGTATGTTCTTCCATTTGTTTGTGTCCTCTTTTATTTCACTGAGCAGTGGTTTGTAGTTCTCCTTGAAGAGGTCCTTTACATCCCTTGTAAGTTGGATTCCTAGGTATTTTAATCTCTTTGAAGCAATTGTGAATGGAAGTTCATTCCTGATTTGGCTCTCTGTTTGACTGTCACTGGTGTATAAGAATGCTTGTGATTTTTGCATATTAATTTTGTATCCTGAGACTTTGCTGAAGTTGCTTATCAGCTTAAGGAGATTTTGGGCTGAGACAATGGGGTTTTCTAAATATACAATCATGTGGTCTGCAAACAGGGACAATTTGACTTCTTCTTTTCCTAACTGAATCCCCTTGATTTCTTTCTCTTGCCTGATTGCCCTAGCCAGAACTTCCAACACTATGTTGAATAGGAGTGGTGAGAGAGGGCATTCCTGTCTTGTGCCAGTTTTCAAAGGGAATTTTTCCAGTTTTTGCCCATTCAGTATGATATTGGCTGTGGGTTTGTCATAAATAGCTCTTATGATTTTGAGGTACGTTCCATCAATACCGAATTTATTGAGCGATTTTAGCATGAAGGGCTGTTGAATTTTGTCAAAAGCCTTTTCTGCATCGATTGAGATAATCATGTGGTTCTTGTCTTTGGTTCTGTTTATATGCTGGATTATGTTTATTGATTTGTGAATGTTGAACCAGCGTTGCATCCCAGGGATGAAGCCCACTTGATCATGGTGGATAAGCTTTTTGATGTGCTGCTGAATCCGGTTTGCCAGTATTTTATTGAGGATTTTTGCATCGATGTTCATCAGGGATATTGGTCTAAAATTCTCTTTTTTTGTTGTGTCTCTGCCAGGCTTTGGTATCAGGATGATGTTGGCCTCATAAAATGAGTTAGGGAGGATTCCCTCTTTTTCTATTGATTGGAATAGTTTCAGAAGGAATGGTACCAGCTCCTCCTTGTACCTCTGGTAGAATTCAGCTGTGAATCCATCTGGTCCTGGACTTTTTTTGGTTGCTAGGCTATTAATTATTGCCTCAATTTCAGAGCCTGCTATTGGTCTATTCAGGGATTAAACTTCTTCCTGGTTTAGTCTTGGAAGAGTGTAAGTGTCCAGGAAATTATCCATTTCTTCTAGATTTTCCAGTTTATTTGCGTAGAGGTGTTTATAGTATTCTCTGATGGTAGTTTGTATTTCTGTGGGGTCGGTGGTGATATCCCCTTTATCATTTTTAATTGCGTCGATTTGATTCTTCTCTCTTTTCTTCTTTATTAGTCTTGCTAGTGGTCTGTCAATTTTGTTGATCTTTTCAAAAAACCAACTCCTGGATTCATTGATTTTTTGGAGGGTTTTTTGTGTCTCTATCTCCTTCAGTTCTGCTCTGATCTTAGTTATTTCTTGCCTTCTGCTAGCTTTCGACTGTGTTTGCTCTTGCTTCTCTAGTTCTTTTAATTGCGATGTTAGAGTGTCAATTTTAGATCTTTCCTGCTTTCTCTTGTGGGCATTTAGTGCTATAAATTTCCCTCTACACACTGCTTTAAATGTGTCCCAGAGATTCTGGTATGTTGTATCTTTGTTCTCATTGGTTTCAAAGAACATCTTTATTTCTGCCTTCATTTCGTTATGTACCCAGTAGTCATTCAGGAGCAGGTTGTTCAGTTTCCATGTAGTTGAGCGGTTTTGATTGAGTTTCTTAGTCCTGAGTTCTAATTTGATTGCACTGTGGTCTGAGAGACAGTTTGTTATAATTTCTGTTCTTGTACATTTGCTGAGGAGTGCTTTACTTCCAATTACGTGGTCAATTTTGGAGTAGCTACGATGTGGTGCTGAGAAGAATGTATATTCTGTTGATTTGGGGTGGAGAGTTCTATAGATGTCTATTAGGTCTGCTTGCTGCAGAGATGAGTTCAATTCCTGGATATCCTTGTTAACTTTCTGTCTCGTTGATCTGTCTAATGTTGACAGTGGAGTGTTGAAGTCTCCCATTATTATTGTATGGGAGTCTAAGTCTCTTTGTAAGTCTCTAAGGACTTGCTTTATGAATCTGGGTGCTCCTGTATTGGGTGCTTATATATTTAGGATAGTTAGCTCTTCCTGTTGAATTGATCCCTTTACCATTATGTAATGGCCTTCTTTGTCTCTTTTGATCTTTGATGGTTTAAAGTCTGTTTTATCAGAGACTAGTATTGCAACCCCCGCTTTTTTTTGTTCTCCATTTGCTTGGTAAATCTTCTCCATCCCTTTATTTTGAGCCTATGTATGTCTCTGCGTGTGAGATGGGTCTCCTGAATACAGCAGACTGATGGATCTTGACTCTTTATCCAGTTTGCCAGTCTGTGTCTTTTAATTGGAGCATTTAGTCCATTTACATTTAAGGTTAAGATTGTTATGTGTGAACTTGATCCTGCCATTATGATATTAACTGGTTATTTTGCTCGTTAGTTGATGCAGTTTCTTCCTAGCCTTGGTGGTCTTTACATTGTGGCATGTTTTTGCAATGGCTGGTACCGGTTGTTCCTTTCCATGTTTAGTGCTTCCTTCAGGGTCTCTTGTAAGGCAGGCCTAGTGGTGACAAAATCTCTAAGCATTTGCTTATCTGTAAAGGATTTTATTTCTCCTTCACTTATGAAACTTAGTTTGGCTGGATATAAAATTCTGGGTTGAAAATTCTTTTCTTTAAGAATGTTGAATATTGGCCCCCACTCTCTTCTGGCTTGAAGAGTTTCTGCCGAGAGATCTGCTGTTAGTCTGATGGGCTTCCCTTTGTGGGTAACCCGACCTTTCTCTCTGGCTGCCCTTAAGATTTTTTCCTTCATTTCAACTTTGGTGAATCTGGCAATTATGTGTCTTGGAGTTGCTCTTCTCGAGGAGTATCTTTGTGGCGTTCTCTGTATTTCCTGGATTTGAATGTTGGCCTGCCCTACTAGGTTGGGGAAGTTCTCCTGGATGGTATCCTGAAGAGTGTTTTCCAACTTGGTTCCATTTTCCCCCTCACTTTCAGGCACCCCAATCAGACGTAGATTTGGTCTTTTTACATAATCCCATACTTCTTGCAGGCTTTGTTCATTTCTTTTTCTTCTTTTTTCTTTTGGTTTCTCTTCTCGCTTCATTTCATTCATTTGATCCTCCATCGCTGACATTCTTTCTTCCAGTTGATCGAGTCGGTTACTGAAGCTTGTGCATTTGTCACGTATTTCTCGTGCCATGGTTTTCGTCTCTTTCATTTCGTTTGTGAGCTTCTCTGCATTAATTACTCTAGCCATCAATTCTTCCACTTTTTTTTCAAGATTTTAGGTTTCTTTGCGCTGGGTACGTAATTCCTCCTTTAGCTCTGAGAAATTTGATGGACTGAAGCCTTCTTCTCTCATGTCGTCAAAGTCATTCTCCGTCCAGCTTTGATCCATTGCTGGCGATGAGCTGCGCTCCTTTTCCGGGGGAGATGCGCTCTTATTTTTTGAATTTCCAGCTTTTCTGCCCTGCTTTTTCCCCATCTTTGTGGTTTTATCTGCCTCTGGTCTTTGATGATGGTGATGTACTGATGGGGTTTTGGTGTAGGTGTCCTTCCTGTTTGATAGCTTTCCTTCTAACAGTCAGGATCCTCAGCTGTAGGTTGTAGCTGCAGGAGATTGCTTGAGGTCCATTCCAGACCCTGTTTGCCTGGGTATCAGCAGCAGAGGCTGCAGAAGATAGAATATTTCTGAACAGCGAGTGTACCTGTCTGGGACCCACTTGAGCAGGGAGTCTGTCCCTTCTCAGATCTCAACCTCCGTGTTGGGAGATCCACTGCTCTCTTCAAAGCTGTCAGACAGAGTCGTTTGCGTCTGCAGAGCTGCTGCGTTTGTTATTGTTTACTGTGCCCTGTCCCCAGAGGTGGAGTCTACAGAGACAGGCAGGTTTCCTTGAGCTGCTGTGAGCTCCACCCAGTTCGAACTTTCCAGCAGCTTTGTTTACCTATTTAAGCCTCAGCAATGGCGGGCACCCCTCCCCCAGCCTCGCTGCTGCCTTGCCGGTAGATCACAGACTGCTGTGCTAGCAATGAGGGAGGCTCCGTGGGTGTGGGACCCTCCCGGCCATAGCAGCATGATTTATAATCCTTTGGGTATATACCCAGTAATGGGATGGCTGGGTCATATGGTACGTCTAGTTCTAGATCCTTGAGGAATCGCCATACTGTTTTCCATAATGATTGAACTAGTTTACAATCCCACCAACAGTGTAAAAGTGTTCCTATTTCTCCACATCCTCTCCAGCACCTGTTGTTTCCTGACTTTTTAATGATCGTCATTCTAACTGGTGTGAGATGGTATCTCAGTGTGGTTTGATTTGCATTTCTCTGATGGCCAGTGATGATGAGCATTTTTTCATGTGTCTGTTGGCTGTATGAATGTCTTCTTTTGAGAAATGTCTGTTCATATCCTTTGCCCACTTTTTGATGGGGTTGTTTGCTTTTTTCTTGTAAATTTGTTTGAGGTCTTTGTAGGTTCTGGATATTAGCCTTTGTCAGATGAGTAGATTGCAAAAATTTTCTCCCATTCTGTAGGTTGCCTGTTCACTCTGATGGTAGTTTCTTTTGCTGTGCAGAAGCTCTTTAGTTTAATGAGATCCCATTTGTCAATTTTGGCTTTTGCTGCCGTTGCTTTTGGTGTTATAGACATGAAGTCTTTGCCCATGCCTATGTCCTGAATGGTACTACCTAGGTTTTCCTCTAGAGTTTTTATGGTATTAGGTCTAACATTTAAGTCTCTAATCCATCTTGAATTAATTTTCGTATAAGGAGTAAGGAAAGGATCCAGTTTCAGCTTTCTGCTTATGGCTAGCCAATTTTCCCAGCACCATTTATTAAATAGGGAATCCTTTCCCCATTTCTTGTTTCTCTCAGGTTTGTCAAAGATCAGATGGCTCTAGATGTGTGGTATTATTTCTGAGCACGCTGTTCTGTTCCATTGGTCTATATCTCTGTTTTGGTACCAGTACCATGCTGTTTTGGTGACTGTAGCCTTGTAGTATAGTTTGAAGTCAGGTAGCGTGATGCCTCCAGCTTTGTTCTTTTGACATAGGATTGTCTTGGAAATGCGTGCTCTTTTTTGGTTCCATATGAACTTTAAAGCAGTTTTTTCCAATTCTGTGAAGAAACTCATTGGTAGCTTGATGGGGATGGCATTGAATCTATAAATTACCTTGGGCAGTATGGCCATTTTCATGATATTGATTCTTCCTATCCATGAGCATGGTATGTTCTTCCATTTGTTTGTGTCCTCTTTTATTTCATTGAGCAGTGGTTTGTAGTTCTTGAAGAGGTCCTTTACATCCCTTGTAAGTTGGATTCCTAGGTGTTTTATTCTCTTTGAAGCAATTGTGAATGGAAGTTCATTCATGATTTGGCTCTCTGTTTGTCTGTTACTGGTGTATACGAATGCTTGGGATTTTTGCACATTAATTTTGTATCCTGAGACTTTGCTGAAGTTGCTTATCAGCTTAAGGAGATTTCGGGCTGAGACAATGGGATTTTCTAAATATACAGTCATGTCATCTGCAAAGAGGGACAGTTTGACTTCTTCTTTTCCTAACTGAATCCCCTTGATTTCTTTCTCTTGCCTGATTGCCCTAGCCAGGACTTCCAACACTATGTTGAATAGGAGTGGTGAGAGAGGGCATCCCTGTCTTGTGCCAGTTTCCAAAAGGGAATTTTTCCAGGTTTTGCCCATTCAGTATGATATTGGCTGTGGGTTTGTCATAAATAGCTCTTATGATTTTGAGGTACGTTCCATCAATACCGAATTTATTGAGCGTTTTTAGCATGAAGGGCTGTTGAATTTTGTCAAAAGCCTTTTCTGCATCGATTGAGATAATCATGTGGTTCTTGTCTTTGGTTCTGTTTATATGCTGGATTATGTTTATTGATTTGCGAATGTTGAACCAGCCTTGCATCCCAGGGATGACGCCCACTTGATCATGGTGGATAAGCTTTTCGATGTGCTGCTGAATCCGGTTTGCCAGTATTTTATTGAGGATTTTTGCATCGATGTTCATCAGGGATATTGGTCTAAAATTCTCTTTTTTTGTTGTGTCTCTGCCAGGCTTTGGTATCAGGATGATGTTGGCCTCATAAGATGAGTTAGGGAGGATTCCCTCTTTTTCTATTGATTGGAATAGTTTCAGAAGGAATGGTACCAGCTCCTCCTTGTACTTCTGGTAGAATTCAGCTGTGAATCCATCTGATCCTGGATTTTTTTGGTTGGTAGGCTATTAATTATTGCCTCAATTTCAGAGCCTGCTATTGGTCTATTCAGGGATTCAACTTCTTCCTGGTTTAGTCTTGGAAGAGTGTAAGTGTCCAGGAAATTATCCATTTCTTCTAGATTTTCCAGTTTATTTGCGTAGAGGTGTTTATAGTATTCTCTGATGGTAGTTTGTATTTCTGTGGGGTCGGTGGTGATATCCCCTTTATCATTTTTAATTGCGTCGATTTGATTCTTCTCTCTTTTCTTCTTTATTAGTCTTGCTAGTGGTCTGTCAATTTTGTTGATCTTTTCAAAAAACCAACTCCTGGATTCATTGATTTTTTGGAGGGTTTTTTGTGTCTCTATCTCCTTCAGTTCTGCTCTGATCTTAGTTATTTCTTGCCTTCTGCTAGCTTTCGACTGTGTTTGCTCTTGCTTCTCTAGTTCTTTTAATTGCGATGTTAGAGTGTCAATTTTAGATCTTTCCTGCTTTCTCTTGTGGGCATTTAGTGCTATAAATTTCCCTCTACACACTGCTTTAAATGTGTCCCAGAGATTCTGGTATGTTGTATCTTTGTTCTCATTGGTTTCAAAGAACATCTTTATTTCTGCCTTCATTTCGTTATGTACCCAGTAGTCATTCAGGAGCAGGTTGTTCAGTTTCCATGTAGTTGAGCGGTTTTGATTGAGTTTCTTAGTCCTGAGTTCTAATTTGATTGCACTGTGGTCTGAGAGACAGTTTGTTATAATTTCTGTTCTTGTACATTTGCTGAGGAGTGCTTTACTTCCAATTACGTGGTCAATTTTGGAGTAGCTACGATGTGGTGCTGAGAAGAATGTATATTCTGTTGATTTGGGGTGGAGAGTTCTATAGATGTCTATTAGGTCTGCTTGCTGCAGAGATGAGTTCAATTCCTGGATATCCTTGTTAACTTTCTGTCTCGTTGATCTGTCTAATGTTGACAGTGGAGTGTTGAAGTCTCCCATTATTATTGTATGGGAGTCTAAGTCTCTTTGTAAGTCTCTAAGGACTTGCTTTATGAATCTGGGTGCTCCTGTATTGGGTGCTTATATATTTAGGATAGTTAGCTCTTCCTGTTGAATTGATCCCTTTACCATTATGTAATGGCCTTCTTTGTCTCTTTTGATCTTTGATGGTTTAAAGTCTGTTTTATCAGAGACTAGTATTGCAACCCCCGCTTTTTTTTGTTCTCCATTTGCTTGGTAAATCTTCCTCCATCCCTTTATTTTGAGCCTATGTATGTCTCTGCATGTGAGATGGGTCTCCTGAATACAGCAGACTGATGGATCTTGACTCTTTATCCAGTTTGCCAGTCTGTGTCTTTTAATTGGAGCATTTAGTCCATTTACATTTAAGGTTAAGATTGTTATGTGTGAACTTGATCCTGCCATTATGATATTAACTGGTTATTTTGCTCGTTAGTTGATGCAGTTTCTTCCTAGCCTTGGTGGTCTTTACATTGTGGCATGTTTTTGCAATGGCTGGTACCGGTTGTTCCTTTCCATGTTTAGTGCTTCCTTCAGGGTCTCTTGTAAGGCAGGCCTAGTGGTGACAAAATCTCTAAGCATTTGCTTATCTGTAAAGGATTTTATTTCTCCTTCACTTATGAAACTTAGTTTGGCTGGATATAAAATTCTGGGTTGAAAATTCTTTTCTTTAAGAATGTTGAATATTGGCCCCCACTCTCTTCTGGCTTGAAGAGTTTCTGCCGAGAGATCTGCTGTTAGTCTGATGGGCTTCCCTTTGTGGGTAACCCGACCTTTCTCTCTGGCTGCCCTTAAGATTTTTTCCTTCATTTCAACTTTGGTGAATCTGGCAATTATGTGTCTTGGAGTTGCTCTTCTCGAGGAGTATCTTTGTGGCGTTCTCTGTATTTCCTGGATTTGAATGTTGGCCTGCCCTACTAGGTTGGGGAAGTTCTCCTGGATGGTATCCTGAAGAGTGTTTTCCAACTTGGTTCCATTTTCCCCCTCACTTTCAGGCACCCCAATCAGACGTAGATTTGGTCTTTTTACATAATCCCATACTTCTTGCAGGCTTTGTTCATTTCTTTTTCTTCTTTTTTCTTTTGGTTTCTCTTCTCGCTTCATTTCATTCATTTGATCCTCCATCGCTGACATTCTTTCTTCCAGTTGATCGAGTCGGTTACTGAAGCTTGTGCATTTGTCACGTATTTCTCGTGCCATGGTTTTCGTCTCTTTCATTTCGTTTGTGAGCTTCTCTGCATTAATTACTCTAGCCATCAATTCTTCCACTTTTTTTTCAAGATTTTTAGTTTCTTTGCGCTGGGTACGTAATTCCTCCTTTAGCTCTGAGAAATTTGATGGACTGAAGCCTTCTTCTCTCATGTCGTCAAAGTCATTCTCCGTCCAGCTTTGATCCATTGCTGGCGATGAGCTGCGCTCCTTTGCCGGGGGAGATGCGCTCTTATTTTTTGAATTTCCAGCTTTTCTGCCCTGCTTTTTCCCCATCTTTGTGGCTTTATCTGCCTGTGGTTTTTAACGGAAGATATTTCCTTTTTCACCATAGCCCTTTATGGGCTTCCAAATATCACTTTGCAAATTTCACAAGAACAGTCATAGTGAACGGTTTCATGACGGGAAAGCTGTAACTCTGTGAGATGAATTAACAGAACACAAAGCGGTTTCTCAGAAATCTTGTTTCCAGTTTTTAACGTAAGATATTTCCTTTTTCACCATAGCCCCCATGGGCTTCGAAATATCCCTTTTCAAATTCCACAAGAACAGTTTTAGAGAGGGCTTCTTGAGGAGAAATGTGTAACACTGTGAGATGAATTACCAGAACACAAAGCAGTTTCTCAGAAAGCTTCTTTTCGGTTTTTATCTTAGGATATTTCCATTTCCACCATAGCCCTCTATGGGCTTCCAAATATCACTTTGCAAATTCCACAAGAACAGTCTTAGCGAAAGGCATCTTGAGGGGAAAGCTGTAAATCTGTGAGATGAATTAACAGAACACAAAGCAGTTTCTAAAAAACATTGTTTCCAGTTTTTAACGGAAGATATTTCCTTTTTCATCATAGCCTTCTATGGGCTTCCAAATATCACCTTGAAATTTCCATAGGAACAATCTTAGTGAACGGCTACTTGAGGGGAAAGCTATAACTCTGTGAGATGAATTAAGGGAAGATAAAGCAGCTTCTCAGAAAGCTTCTTTTCAGTTTTTATTTTAGAATATTTCCTTTTTGCCATAACCCTCTAGGGGCTTCTAAAATAACTTTGCAAATTCCACAAGAACAGTCTTCGTGAAAGTCTTCTTGAGGAGAAAGCTGTAACTCTGTGAGATGAATTAACAGGACACAAAGCACTTTCTCAGGAAGCTTCTATTCAGTTGATAACGGAAAACATTTCCTTATTCACCATAGCACTCTATGGCCTTCTAAATACCACTTTCGAAATGACACAAGAACAGTCCTAGTGATAGACTACTTGAGGAGAAAGCTGTAACAATGTGAGATGAATTAACAGAACACAAATCAGTTTCTCTGAAAGCTTATTTTCAGTTTTTATCTCAGGCTATTTCCCTTTTCACCATAGACCTCTATGGGCTTCTAAATATCACTTTCCAAATTCCACAAGAACAGCCTTAGGGAAACGCTTCTTAAGGGGAAAGCTGTAACTCTGTGAGATGAATTAACAGAACACAAAGCAATTTCTCAGAAAGCTTCTATCCAGTTTTTAACTGAAGTTATTTCCTTTTTCCCCATAGCCCTCTATGAACTTCCAAATATCACTTTGCAAACTCCACAAGAACAGTCTTAGTGATCGACTTCTTGAGGGGAAAGGTATAACTCCGTGAAATGAGTTAAGAGAACACAATGCAGTTTCTCAGAAAGTTTCTTTTCGGTTTTTATCGTAAGATATTTCCTTTTTCAACATAGCCCTCTATATTCTTCCAAATATCACTTTGCAAATTCCACAAGAACATTCTTAATGAATGGCTTCTGGAGGGGAAAGCTGTAACTCTGTGAGATGAAATAACAGAACACAAAGAAGTTTCTCAGAAAGCTTCTTTCTGATTTTTAATGGAAGTTATTACCTTTTTCTCCAAAGCCCTCTACGGGTTTCAAAATGTCACTTTGCAAATTCCAGAAGAACAGTCTTAGGGAAAGGCTTCTTGAGGGGAAAGCTGTAACTCTGTGAGATGAATTAACAGAATACAAAGCAGTTTCTCAGAAACCTTCTTTCCAGTTTTTAACGGAAGATATTTCCTTTTTCTCCATAGCCCTCTAAGGTTTCTAAATATCACTTTCCAAATTCCACAAGAACAGTCTGAGCGAAAGTATTCTTGAGGGGAAAGCTGTAACTCTGTGAGATAAATTAATAGTACACAAAGCAGTTTCTCAGAAGCTTCTTTCCAGTTTTTAACTGAAGATATTTCATTTTTTACCATGGCTCTCTATGAGCTTCCAAATATCACTTTGCAAATTCCACAAGAACAGTCGTAGCGAAATGCTTCTTGAGGAGAAAGCTGTAACTCTGTGAGATGAATTAACAGGACACAAAGGACTTTCTCAGAAAGCTTCTTTCCAGTTTATAACGGAAGACATTTCCTTATTCACCATAGCCCTCTATGGCCTTCTAAATACCACTTTCCAAATGACACAAGAACAGTCCTAGCGAAAGACTTCTTGAGGGGAAAGCTGTAACTTTGTGAGATGAATTAACAGAACACAAAGCAGTTTCTCAGAAAGCTTCTTTCCAGTTTTCAACTGAAGATATTTCCTTTTTAACCATAGCTCTCTTTGGGCTTCTAAATATCTTTTTGCAAATTCCACAAGAACAGACATAGTAAAGTTCTCCTTCAGGGGAAAGCTGTAACTCTTAGAGATGAATTAACAGAACACAAAGCAGTTTCTCAGAAAGCTTCCTTCCAGTTTTTAACGGAAGATATTGCCTTTCTCACCAAAGCCCTCTATGGGCTTCCAAATATCACTTTGCAAATTCCACAAGAACAGTCTTAGCGAAAGACTTCTTGAGGAAAAAGCTGTACGTATGTGAAATGAATTTACAGAACACAAAGCAGTTTCTCAGAAAGCTTCTTTCCGTTTTTTAACGGAAGATAATTCCTTTTTCACCATAGCCCTCTCTGGGCTTCCAAATATCACTTTGCAAATCCCACAAGAACAGTCTTAGCGAAAAGCTTCTTGAGGGGAAAGCTGTAACTCTCTGAGATGAATTAACGGAACAAAAAGCAGTTTCTCAGAAAGCTTCTTTCCAGTTTTTAACGGAGGATATTTCCTTTTTCACCATAGCCCTCTATGGGCTTCTAAATATCACGTTCTAAATTCCACAAGAACAGTCTTAGCGAAAGGCTTCTTGAGGGGAAAGCTATAGCTCTGTGAGATGAATTAACAGAACACAAAACAGTTTCTCAGAAAGCTTATTTTCAGTTTTTATATTAGGCTATTTCCTTTTTCAACGTCGACCACTGTAGGCTTCTAAATATCACTTTCCAAATTCCACAAGAACAGTCTTAGGGTAAGGCTTCTTGACGGGAAAGCAGTAACTCTGTGAGACGAATTAACAGAACACAAGGCAGTTTCTCAGAAATGTTCGTTCCAGTTTTTAAAGGCAGTTATTTCCTTTTTCACCATAGCCCTATATGGGCTTCCAAATATCACGTTGCAAATTTCACAAGAACAGTCTTAGCGAAAGGCTTCTTGGGGGAATGCTGTAACTCTGTTAGATGAATTAACAGAACACAATGCAGTTTCCCAGAAAGCTTCTTTCCACTTTTTAATGGAAGATATTTCCTTTTTCACCATAGCCCTCTATGGGCTTCCCAATATCACTTTGCAAATTCCACAAGAACAGTCTTAGCGAAAGGCGTCTTGAAAGGAAAGCTGTAATTCTGTGAGCTGAATTAACAGAACACAAAGCAGTTCCTCAGAAAGCTTCTTTAGAGTTTTTAACTGAAGATATTTCCTTTTTCACCATAGCCCTCTATTGTCTTCAAAATATCACTTTGCAATTCCACAAGAATTGTCTTAGCGAAAGGCTTCTTGAGGGGAAAGCTATAACTCTGTGAGATGAATTAACAGAACACAAAGCAGTTTCTCAGAAAGCTTCTTTCCAGTTTTTAATGGAAGATATTTCCTTTCTCAGCAAAGCCCTCTATGGGCTTCCAAATATCACTTTGCAAATTCCGCAAGAACTGTCTTAGCGAATGGCTTCTTGAGGTAAAAGCTGTAAGTCTGTGAAATGAATTGACAGAACACAAAGCAGTTTCTCAGAAAGATTCTTTCCAGTTTTTAACTGAAGATATTTCATTTTTCACCATAGCCCTCCTTGGGCTACCAAATATCACTTTGCAAATTCCACAAAAACAGTCTAAGCGAAAGATTTCTCAAGGGGAAAGCTGTAACTCTGTGAGATGAATTAACAGAACACAAAGTGGTTTCTCAGAAAGCTTCTTTCCAGTTTTTAACTGAAGTTATTTCCTTTTTCACCGTAGCCCTCTACGCGCTTCCAAATATCACTTTGCAAATTCCACAAAAACAGTCTTAGCGAAAGGCTTCTTGAGGGGAAAGCTCTAACTCTGTGAGATGAATTAACAGAACACAAAGCAGTTTCTCAGAACGCTTCTTTCCAGTTTTTAACGGAGGATATTTCCTTTTTCACCATAGCCGTCTATGGGCTTCTAAATATCACGTTCTAAATTGCACAAGAACAGTCTTAGCGAAAGGCTTCTTGAGAGGAAAGCTGTAACTCTGTGAGATGAATTAAGAGAACACAAAGCAGTTTTTCAGAAAGCTTATTTTCAGTTTTTATCTTAGGTTATTTCCTTTTTCACCGTAGACCTCTGTAGGCTTCTAAATATCACTTCCCAAATTCGACAAGAACAGTCTTAGGGAAGGCTTCGTGAGGGGAAAGCTGTAACTTTGTGAGATGAATTAACAGAACACAACGCAGTGTCTCAGAAAGCTTCTTTCCCGTTTTAAACCAAAGATATTTCCTTTTCACCATAGCCCTCTATGGCCTTCGAAATGTCACTTTGCAAATTCCACAAGAACAGTCATAGCGAAAGGCTTCCTCAGGGGAAAGCTGTAACTCTGTGGGATGAATTCACAGATCAGAAAGCTGTTTCTCAGAAAGCTTCTTTCTCACTTTTATGGCGGATATTTCCTTTGGCCCTATAGTCTTCAAAGGGAACCGAATTATCCCTTCTCAGATTCCACAGAAAAAAGGTTAGCAAACAGCTCTACGACATATAGCTCTCACTCAGTGAGTGGAAGTCACATATCACAAAGCAGTTTCTCAGAAAGGTTCTTTGCAGTTTTTATCTTAGGATATTTCCTTTTTCACCACAGCCCTCTATCGGCTTACAAATACCACTCTGCAAATTCCACAAGAACAGTCTTACCGAAAGGCTTCTTAAGGGGAAAGCTGTAACTCTGTGAGGCGAATTAACAGAACACAAAGCAGTTTCTCAGAAAGCTTCTTTTCAGCTTTTATCTTAGGATATTTCCTTTTTCACCATAGCCCTATAAGGGCTTACAAATATCACTATGAGTACTACACAAGAAGAGTCTTAGCAAAAGTCTTTTTGAGGGTAAATCTGTAACTCTTTGAGATGAATTAACAGAACACAAAGCAGTTTCTTAGAAAGCTTCTTTCCGTTTTTTAACTGAAGACATTTCCCTTTTCACCACAGCTGTCTATGGGCTTCGAAATATCACTTTGCAAATTCAAAAAGAACAGTCCTAGCAAAAGGCTTCTTGAGTGGAATGCTGTAACTCTGTGAGATGAAATAACAGATCTCAGAGAAGTTTCTCAGAAAGCTTCTTTCTCACTTTTAGCGGCAGATATTTCCTTTGGCCCTATAGTCTTCAAAGGGATCCAAAATAACAATTCTCCGATTCCATAGAAATAAGGCTATCAAACAGCTCTAGGAAATACAGCTGTAACTCAGTGAGTGGAAGTCACATAATACTAAACCGTTTCTCAGAAAGCCTCTTTCAGTTACTAACTGAAGCTATATCCTTTTTCAACGTAGCCCTCTATGGGCTTCAAAATATCACTTTGAAAATACAGCAAGAACAGTCTTAGCGAAAGGCTTCTAGAGGGGAAAGCTGTAACTCTGTTAGGTGAATTAACAGAACACAAAGCAGTTTCTCAGGAATGTTCTTTACAGTTTTTATCTGAAGATATTTCCTTTTCTCCATAGCGCTCTATGGGCTTCCAAATATCACATTTCAAATTCCACAAGAACAGTCTTAGTGAAAGACTTCTTGAGTGGAAAGCTGTAAGTCTGTGAGATGAATTAAAAGAACACAAAGTAATTTCTCAGAAAGCTTCTTTCCAGTTTTTATCTGAGGATATTTCGTTTTCACCATAGCCGTCTATTGGCTTCCAAATAACATTTTTCAAATTGCACAAGAATAATCTTAACGAAAGGCTTCTTGAGGGGAAAGCTGTAACTCTGTGAAATGAATTCGCAGATCAAAAAGAAGTTTCTCAGAAAGCTTCTTTCTAACTTTTAGCGGTGGATATTTCCTTTGGCCCTACAGTCTTCAAAGGGATCCAAAATAACAGTTCTCAGATTCCACAGAAATACGGCTGCCAAACAGCTCTACGAAATACAGCTGTAACTCAGTGAGTGGAAGTCATATATCACAAAGCAGTTTCTCAGAAAGCTTCTTTTCAGTTTTTAACTGAAGATATATCCTTTTTCACTATAGGTCACTATGAGCTTCCAAATATCACTTTGCATATTCCACAAGAACTGTCTTAGCAAAAGGCTTCTTGAGGGGAAACCTGTAACTCTGTGAGATGAATTAACAAAACACAAAGCAGTTTCTCAGAAAGGTTCTTTTCGGTTTTTATCTTAGGATATTTACGTTTTCACCATCGACTTCTATGGGCTTACAAATATCACTTTGCAAATTCCACAAGAACAGTCTTAGCGAAAGGCTTCTAGAGGGGAAGCTGAAACTCTGTGAGGTGAATTAACGGAATACAAAGCAGTTTCTCAGAAAGTTTCTTTCCAGTTTTTAACTGAAGGTATTTCCTTTTTCACCATAGCCCTCTATGGGCTTTCAAATATCACTTTGCAAATTCCACAAGAACAGTCTTAGCGAACGGCTTCTTGAGGGGAAAGCTGAAACTGTGTCAGATGAATTAACAGAACACAAAACAGTTTGTTCGAAAGCTTCTTTCCAGTTTTGATCCGAGGACATTTCCTTTTACACCATAGCCCTATCACGGCTTCCAAATATCACTTTGCAAATTCCACAAGATCCATCTTAGCGAAAGACTTCTGGAGGGGAAAGCTGTAACTCTGCGAGATGAATTAACAGAAAACAAAGCAGTTTCTCAGAAAGCTTCTTTCCAGTTTTTAATTGAAGATATTTCCTTTTTCACCATATCCCTCCATGGGCTTCCAAATATCACATTGCAAATTCCACAAGAACAGTCTTAGCGAAATGCTTCTTGAGGGGAAAGCTGTAACTCTGTGAGATGAATTAACAGAACACAAAGCAGTTTCTCAGAAAACTACTTTCCAGTTTTTATGTGAGGAAATTTCCTTTTTAACCGTACCCCTCTAAGGGCTTCCAAATATCACTTTGTAAACTCCACAAGAACAGTCTTAGAGAAAGGATTCTTGATAGGAAAGCTGTAACTCTGTGTATGAATTAACAGAACACAAAGCAGTTTCTCAGAAAGCTTCTCTCCAGTTTTTAACTGAAGATGTTTCCTTTTTCACCATAGCGCTCTATGGGCTTCCAAATATCTCTTTGGAAATTCCAGAAGAAGAGTTTTAGTGAAGGGCTTCTTGAGGGTAGAGCTGTAATACTGTGAGATGAATTAACAGAACACAAAGCAGTTTCTCAGAAAACTACTTTCCAGTTTTTATGTGACGAAATTTCCTTTTTAACGGTACCCCTCTAAGGGCTTCCAAATATCACTTTGTAAACTCCACAAGAACAGTCTTAGCGAAAGGATTCTTGATAGGAAAGGTGTAACTCTGTGTATGAATTAACAGAACGCAAAGCAGTTTCTCAGAAAGCTTCTCTCCAGTTTTTAACTGAAGATATTTCTATTTTCACCATAGCCCTCTATGAGCTTCCAAATATCATTTTGCCAATTTCACAACAACAGTCTTAATGAACGGCTTCTTGAGGGGAAAACTATAACTCTGTGAGATGAATTAATGGTACGCAAAGCAGTTTCCCAAAAAGCTTCTTTTCAGTTTTTATCTTAGGATATTTCCTTTTTCACCATAGCCCTCTATTGTTTTCCAAATATCACTTTGCACATTCCACGAGAACAGTCTTAGCGAAAGGCTTCTTGAGGGGAAACTGTAGCTCTGTGAGATCAATTCACAGATCACAAAGAAGTTTCTCAGAAAGCTTCTTTCACACTTGTAGCGGCGGATATTTCCTTTGGACCTATAGTCTTCAAAGAGATCCGAAGTAACATTTCCCAGATTCCACAGAAATAAGGCTAGCCAACAGTTCTACGAAATACAGCTGTATCTCAGTGACAGGAAATCACATATCACAAAGCAGTTCCTCAGAAAGCTTCTTTTCACTTTTTAACTGAAGCTATATCCTTTTTCACCATAGCGATTTATGGACTTCCAAAGACCACTTTGCAAATTCTACAAGAACAGTCCTGGTGAAAGGCTTCTTGAGGGGAAAGCTGTAATTCTATAAGATGAATTAACAGAACACAAAGTCGTTTCTCAGAAAGCTTCTTTTCAGTTCTTTCTTAGGAAATTTCTTTTTCACCACAGCCCTCTATGGGCTTCCAAATGTCACTTTGCAAATTCCAAAAGAACAGTCTTAGCGGAATGCTTCTTGAGGGGAAAGCTGTAACACTGTCAGATGAATTAACAGAACACAAAGCAGTTTCTCAGAAAACTTCTTTCCAGTTTATAACTGAAGATATTTCCTTTTTCGCCATAGCCCCTTATGGGTTTCAAAATATCACTTTGAAAATTCCACAAGAACGGTCTTAGTGAACGGTTTCAGGAAGACAAAGCTGTAACTGTGTGAGATGAATTAACGGAACACAAAGCAGTTTCTCAAGAAGCTTCTTTCTAGTTTTCATCTGAGGACATTTCCTTTTTCACCATAGCCCTCTATGGGCTTCCAAATTTCACTTTGCAAATTCCACAAGAACAGTCTTAGCGAAAGACTTCTTGAGGGGAAAGCTGTAACTCTGTGAGATGAATTAACAGAAAACAAAGCAGTTTCTCAGAAAGCTTCTATACAGATTCTAACTGAAGATATTCCTTTTTTCACCATAACCCTATATGGGCTTCCAAATATTACTTTGCGAATTACACAAGAATAGTCTTAGCGAAAGGCTTCTTGAGGGTAAAGCTGTTACTCTGTAATATGAATTAACAGAACACTAAGCAGTTTCTGAGAAAGCTTCTTTTCAGTTTTTATCTTAGGACATTTCCTCTCTCACCGTAGCCCTCTATAGGCTTCCAAATATCACTTTGCAAATTTCACAAGAACAGTCTTAACGAAAGGCTTCTTGAGGGGAAAGCTGTAACTGTGTGAGATGAATAAACAGAACAGAAAGCAGTTTCTCAGAAAGCTTCTTTCCAGATTTTAACTGAAGATAATTCGTTTTTCAGCATAGCCCTCTATGGGCTTCTAAATACCACTTTGCAAATTCCACAAGAACAGACTTAGTGAAAGGATTCTTGAGGGAAAAGCTGTAACTCTGTGAGTTGAATTAACAGGACACAAAGCAGTTTCTCAGAAAGTTTCTTTCCAGTTTTTAACTGAAGATATTTTCTTTTTAACCATAGCCCTCTATGGGCTTCCAAATATCACTTTGCATATTCCACAAGAAAAGTCTTAGCGAAAGGCTTCTTGAGGGGAAAGCTGTAACTCTGTGAGATGAATTAACAGAACACAAAGGTGTTTCTCAGAAAGTTTCTTGCCAGTTTTTAACTGAAGATATTTCCTTTTTCACCAAAGCCCTCTATGGGCTTCCAAATATCACTTTGCAAATTCCACAAGAACAGTCTTAGCGAAGGGCTTCTGGAGGAAAGTGCTGTAACTCTGTGAGATGAATTAAGAGAACGCAAAGCAGTTTCTCAGAAATCTTTCCAGTTTTTAACGGAACATATTTTCTTTTTCACCATAGCCCTCTATGGGCTTCGAAATATCACTTTGCAATTTCCAGAAGAACAGTCTTTGCGGAGGGCTTCTGGAGGGGAAGTTTTTAACTCTGTGAGATGAATTAAGAGAACACAAAGCAGTTTCTCAGAAATCTTCTTTCCAGTTTTTACGGTAAGATATATCCTTGTTCACCGTAGCCCTCTACGGGCTTCCCAATATCACTATGCAAATTCCACAAGAACAGTCTTAGTGAAAGACTTCTGGAGGGGCAAGCTGTAACTCTGTGAGATGAATTAACAGAACACCAAGCAGTTTCTCAGAAAGCTTCCTTCCAGTTTCTAACGGAAGATATTTCCTTTTTCACCATTGCCCTCTATGGGTTTCCAAATATCACTTTGCAAATTTCACAAGAACAGTCTTAGTGAACGGCTTCTTGAGGAGAAAGCTGAAACTCTGTGAGATGAACTAACAGAACACAAAGCAGTTTCTCAAAGAGCTTCTTTTCGGTTTTTAGTGGAAGATATTTACTTTTTCACCATAGCCCTCTATGTGCTTCCAAATATCACTTTGCAAATTCCACAAGAACAGTCTTAACGAAGGGCTTCTGGAGGGGAAAGTTGTAACTCTGTGAGATAAATTAACAAGACAGAAAGCAGTTTCTCAGAAAGCTTCTTTCCAGTTTTTAACTGAAGATATTTCCTTTTTCACCATAGCCCTCTGGGGTTCCTAATATCACTTTGCAAATTCCCCAAGAATAGTCTTAAGGAAAAGATTCTGGAGGGGAAAGCTGTAAGTCTGTTAGATGAATTAACAGAACACAAAACAGTTTCACAGAAACCTTCCTTCCAGTTTTTAACTGAAGAAATTTCCTTTTTCACCATAGTGCTCTATGGGCTTCCAAATATGACTTTGCAAATCGCACAAGAACAGTCTTAGCGAAAGGCTTGTTGAGGGGAAAGCTGTAAATATGTGAGATGAATTAACAGAACACAAGGCAGTTTCTCAGAATGATTCCCTTAAGTTTTTATCTCAGGTAATTTCCTTTTTCACCACAGCCCTCTATGGGCTTCCCAACATCACTTTTCAAATTACACAAGAACAGTCTTAGAGAAAGGCTTCTTGAGGGAAAAGCTGAAACCCTGTGAGTTGAATTAACAGAACACAAAGCAGTTTCTCCGAAGGCTTCTATTCAGTTTTTATTTTAGAATATTTCCTTTTTCACCATAGCCCTGTAAGGGCTTCCAAATATAACTTTGCAAATTCCACATGAAAAGTCTTAGTGAAAAGCTTCTTGAGGGGAAGCTGTAACTCTCTGAGATGAATTAATAGAACACAAAGCAGTTTCTCAGAAAGCTTCTTTCCAGTTTTTACCTGAAGATATTTCCTTTTTCACCATAGCCCTCTATGGGCTTCCAAATATGACTTTGAATATCTCACAAAAACATACTTAGCGAAGGCTTCTTGTGGTTAAAGCTGTAACTCGGTCAGATGTATAATTAACAGAACACACGGCAGTTTCTCAGAAAGCTTCTTTTCAGTTTTTAACTGAAGATATTTCCTTTTTCATCATAGCCCTCTATGAGCTTCCAAATATCACTTTGCAAATTCCACGGTAACAGTCTTAGCGAAAGGCTTCTGGAAGGGAAAGCTGTAACTGTGTGAGATGAATTAACAGAACACAAAGCAGTTTCTGTGAAACCTTCTTTTCAGTTTTTATCTTAGGCTATTTCCTTTTTCACCATAGCCCTGAATGGGCTTCGAAATAACACTTTGCAAATTCCAAAACAACAGTCTTAGCGAAAGCTTTCTGGAGGGGAAAGCTGTAACTCTCTGAGATGAATTAACAGAACACAAAACAGTTTCTCAGAACGATTCTTTCCAGTTTTTAACGGAAGATATTTCTTTTTTCACCATAGCCCTCTATGGGCTTCCAAATAACACTTTGGAAATGCCACAAGAACAGTCTTAGCAAAAGATTTCTTGAGGCGAAAGCTGTAACTCTGTGAGATAAATCAACAGAACACAAAGCAGTTTCTCAGAAATCTTCTTTCCAGTTTTTAATTGAAGATATTTTCGTTTTCACCATAGCCCTCAATGGGCTTCCAAATATCACTTTGCACATCCCACAAAAACAGGCTTAGCGAAAGTCTTCTTAAGGGGAATGCTCTAGCTCTTTGAGATGATTCAACAGGACACAAAGCAGTTTTTCAGAAAGCTTGTTTTCAGTTTCTATCTTAGGCTATTTCCTTTTTCACCATAGCCCTCTATGGTCTTCCAAATATCACCTTGCAAATTCCAGAAGAACCGTCTTAGCGAAAAACTTCTGGAGGGGAAAGCTCTAATTCGGTGAGATGTATTAACAGAAAACACCCCAGTTTCTCATAAAGCTTCTTTCCCCTTTTTAACGGGAGATATTTCCTTTTTCACCATAGCCCTCTATGGGTTACCAAATATGAATTTGCAAATTGCACAAGAAGAGTCTTAGTGAATGGCTTCTTGAGGGGAAAGCTCAAACTCTGTGAGATGAACTAACAGAACACAAAGAAGTTTCTCAGAAAGCTTCTTTTCTGTTTTTAACGGAAGATATTCCCTTTTTCAACATAGCCCTCTATGGGCTTCGAAATTTCTCTTTGCAAATTCCACAAGAACAGTTTTAGCCAAAGACTTCTGGAGGGGAAAGCTGTAAGTCAGTGAGATGAATTAACAGAACACAAAGAAGTTTCTCAGAACGCTTCTTTCCAGTTTTTAACGGAAGATATTTCCTTTTTCACCATAGCCATCTATGGGCTTCCAAATATCACTTTGGAAATTCCACAAGAACAGTCTTAGTGAACGGCTTCTTAAGGGGAAAGCTGTAAATCGGTGAGATGAATAAACAGAACACAAAGGAGTTACTCATAAAGCTTCTTTCCAGTTTTTAACTAAAGATATTTCCTTTTTCACCATAGCCCTCTATGGGCTTCCAAAATCACTTTGCAAGTTCCACAAGAACAGTCTTAGCGAAAGGCTTCTGGAGAGCAAAGCTGTAATTCTGTGAAATAAATTAACAGAACACAAAGCAGTTTCTCAGAAATCTTCTTTCCAGTTTTCATCTTAGGATATTTCCTTTTTCCCCATAGCCCTCCATGGGCTTCCAAATATCACTATGCAAATCCCACAGGAACTGTCTTAGTGAGAGGCTTACTGTGGAGTGGCTTTTTGAGGGGATAGCGGTAACACTGGGAGATTAACTAACAGAACACAAAGCAGTTTCTCAGAAAGTTTCTTCTCGGTGTTTACCTTAGGATATTTCCTTTTTCACCTTAGCCAACTATGGGCTTCCAATTATCACTTTGCAAATTACACAAGAACAATCTTAGCAGAAGGTGTCTTCAGAGGAAAGCTCTAATTCTTTGAATTGAATTAACAGAACACACAGCAGTTTCTCAGAAAGCTTCTTTTCAGTTTATAACTGAAGATATTTCCTTTTTCACTGTAGCCCTCTATGGGCTTCCAAATATCACTTTGCAAATACCACAACAGCAGCCATAGCGAAAGGCTTCTTGAGGGTAAAGCTGTAACTCTGTGAGTTGAATTAACAGAAAACAAAGCAGTTTCTCAGAAAGTTTCTTTTCAGTTTTTATCTTAGGATATTTACTTTTTCACCATAGCCTTCTAAGGGCTTCAAAATGTCACTTGGCATATTCCACATGAACAGTCTTGGTGAACGGCTCCTTGAGCGGAAAGCTGTAACTCTGTGAGATGAACTAACAGAAAAGAAAGCAGTTTCTCAGAAAGGTTCTTTTCGGTTTTTATCTCAGGATATTTCCATTTTCATCATAGCCCTCTATGGGATTCCAAATATCACTTTGCAAATTCCGCAACAACAGCCTTAGCGAAAGGCTTTCTGAGGGGAAAGCTACAACTCTGTGAGATGAATTAACAGAACACAAAGCAGTTTCTCAGAAATCTTCTTTCCAGTTTTTAATGGAAGATATTTCCTTTTTCACTATAGCCATCTAGGGTTTCCAAATATCACTTTGCAAATTCCTAAAGAACAGTCTTAGCGAAGGGCTTCTGGAGGGGTAATCTGTAACACCGTGAGATGAACTAACAGAACACAAAGTAGTTTCTCAGAAATCTTCTTTCCAGTTTTTAACGGAAGATATTTCCTTTTTCACCATAGCCCCCAAGGGCTTCCAAATATCACTTTGCGAATTCCACGAGAACAGTCTTAGCGAAAGGTTCCTGAGGGGAAAGTTTTAACTCTGTGAGATGAATTAACAGAACACATAGCAGCTTCTCAGAAAGCTTCCTTCCAGTTTTTAACGGAAGATAGTTCCTTTTTCACCGTAGCCCTCGATGGGCTTCTAAATATCACTTTGAAAATTCCACAAGAACAGCCTTAGCGAAAGGCTTCCTGAGGGGAAAGCTGTAACTCTGTGAGAAGAATTACTAGAACACAAAGCAGTTTCTCAGAAAGCTTCTTTCCAGTTTTTAACTGAAGATATTTCCTTTTTCACCATAGCCCTGTATGGGCTTCCAAATATCACTTAGCAAATTCCACAAGAACAGTCTTAGCGAAAGGCTTCTGGAGGTGAAGCTGTAACCCTGTGAGATGAATTAACAGAACACAAAGCAGTTTCTGAGAAAGCTTCTTTTCAGTTTTTATCTTAGAATATTTCCTTTTTCACCATAGCCCTCTATGGGCTTCCAAATATCACTTTGTAAATCCCTCAAGAACAGTCTTAGCGATAGGCTTCTTGAGGGTAAAGCTGTAACTCGGTGAGATGTATTAACATAACACACGGCAGATTCTCAGAAAGCTTTTTTCTAGTTTTTAACGGAAGATATTTCCTTTTTCACCGTAGCCCTCTATGGGCTTCCAAATATCACTTTGAAAATTTCACAACAACAGCCTTAGCAAAAGGCTTCTTGAGGGGAAAGCTGTAACTCTGTGAGCTGAGTTGACAGAACACAAAGCAGTTTCTCAGAAAGCTTATTTTCAATTTTATCTTAGGATAATTCCTTTTTCAAAATAGCCTTCTATGGGCTTCCAAATATCACTTTGCAAATTCCACAAGAACAGTCTTAGCGAAAGGCTTCTGGAGGAGAAGCTGTAACTCTGTGAGATGAATTAACAGAACAAATAGCAATTTCTCAGAAATCTCCTTTCCAGTTTTTAACGGAAGTTATTTCCCTTTTCACCATAGCCCTCCATGGGCTTCCAAATATCACTTTGCAAATTCCACAAGAACAGTCTTAGCGAAAGGCTTCTGGAGGGGAAAGCTGTAACTCTGTGAGATGAATTAACAGAACAAGAAGCAGTTTCTCACAAATTTTCTTTCCAGTTTTTAACGGAAGATGTTTCGTTTTTCACCACAGTCCTCTATGGGCTTCCAAATATCACTTTGGAAATCCCACAAGAACAGTCTTAGCTAAAGGCTTCTTGAGGGGAAAGCTGTAACTCTGTGAGATGAATTAACAGAGTACAAAATAGTTTTTCAGAAAGCTTCTTTTCAGTTTTTGTCTTGGGATATTTCCTTTTTCACCATAGCCCTCTACCGGATACTGAGTATCCCTTTCCAATTTCCACAAAAACAGTCTTAGCGAAAGGCTTCTTGAGGGGAATGCTGTAACTCTGTGAGATGAACTAACAGAATACAAAGCCGTTTCTCAGAAAGCTTCTTTCCAGTTTTTAACGGAAGATATCTCCTTTTACACCATAGCCCATTAAGGGCTTCCAAATATCACTTTGGAAATTCAACAAGAACTGTCTTAGCGAAAGGCTTCTTGAGGGGAAAGCTGTAACTGTGTGAGATGTATTAACAGAACACAAACCAGTTTCTCAGAAAGCTTCTTTTCAGTTTTTATCTTAGGATATTTCCTTTTTCACCATAGCCCTCTATGGGCTTCCAAATATCACTTTGCGAATTCCACAAGAAGAGACTTAGCGAAAGGCTTCTTGAAGGGAAAGCTGTAATCAGAAGGCATCTTTCCAGTTTTTAACGGAAGATATTTCCTTTTTCACCATAGACCTCTATGGATTTCCATATATCACTTTTCAAAATCCACAAGAACTGTCTTAGCGAAAGCCTTTTTGAAGGTAAAGCTGTAACTCTGGGAGATGAGTTAACAGAAAACAAAGTAGTTTCTCAGAAAGCTTCTTTCCAGTTTTTAACGGAAGATATTTCCTTTTTTACCAAAGCCCTCTATGGGCTTCTAAATATCACTTTGCAAATTCCACAAGAACAATGTTAGCGAAAGGCTTCTTGAGCGGAAAGCTGTAACTCCGTGAAATGAATTAACAGAACACAAAGCAGTTTCTCAGAAAGCTTCTTTCCAGTTTTTAACTGAAGATATTTCCTTTTTCACCATAGCCCTCTTTGCTCTTCCAAATATCCCTTTGCAAATTCCACAAGAGCATTCTCAGCAAAAGGTTTCTTGAGGGGAAAGCTGTAACTCTTTGAGATGAATTAACAGGACACAAAGCAGTTTATCAGAAAGCTTCTTTCCAGTTTTTAACTTAAGATATTTCCTTTTTCACCCTAGGCATCTATGGGCTTCCAACTATCACTTTGCAAATTCCACAAGAACAATCTTAGCGAAACGCTTCTTGAGGGAAAAGCTGTAACTCTGTGAGATGAATTAACATAACACAAAGCAGTTTCTCAGAAAGCTTCTTTTCGGTTTCTATCTTAGGATATTTCCATTTTCACCATAACCCTCTCTGGGCATCCAAATATCACTTTGCAAATACCACAAGAGCAGTCTTAGTGAACTGATTATTGAGGGGAAAGCTGTAACTCTGTGAGATGAATTAACAGAACACAAAGCAGTTTCTCAGAAAGCTTCTTTCCAGTGTTTAACGTAAGATATTTCCTTTTTTACCATAGCCCTCTATGGGCTTCCAAATATCACTTTGCAAATTACACAAGAACAGCCTTAGAGAAAGGTTTCTTGAGAGGAAAGCTGTAACTCGGTGAGATGTATGAACAGAACTCACGGCAGTTTATCAGAAATCTTCTTTCCAGTTTTTAACGGAAGATATTTCCTTTTTCACCGTGACCCTCTATGGGCTACTAAATATCACTTTTCAAATTTCACAAGAATAGTCCTAGTGAACGGCTTCTTGAGGGGAAAGCTGTAACTCTGTGAGATGAAATAACAGAACACAAAGCAGTTTCTCAGAAAGCTTCTTTCCAGTTTTTACCTGAAGATATTTCCTTTTTCACCATAGCCCTCTTTGGGCTTCCAAATATCACTTTGCAAATTCCACAAGAACAGTCTTATCGAAAGACTTCTTGAGTGAAAAGCTGTAACTCTGTGAGAGGAATTAATAGAACACAAAGCAGTTTCTCAGAAAGCTTCTTTCCAGTTTTTAACGGAAGATGTTTCCTTTTTAACCGTAGCCCTCTATGAGCTTCCAAATATCACTTTGCAAATTCCACAAGAACAGCCTTAGTAAAAGGCGTCTTGAGGGGAAAGCTGTAACTCTGTGAGGTGAATTAATAGAACAAAAAGCAGTATCTCAGAAATCTTCTTTCCAGATTTTAACGGAAGATATTTCCTTTTTCACATTAGCCCTCTATATGCTTCCAAATATCACTATGCAAATTTCACAAGACAGGCTTAAAAAAAGGCTTCTTGAGGGGAAACTTGTAACTCTGTGAAATGAAATAATAGAACACAAAGCAGTTTCTCAGAAAGCTTCTTTCCAGTTTTCATCTTGGGATATTTCCTTTTTCACCATAGACATCTATGGGCTTCCAAATATCACTTTGCAAATTCCACAAGCACAGTCATACCTAAAGGCTTCTTGAGGGGAAAGCTGTAACTCTGTGAGATGAATTAACAGAGTACAAAATAGTTTTTCAGAAAGCTTCTTTTCAGTTTTTGTCTTAGGATATTTCCTTTTTCACTATAGCCCTCTACGGGATACTGAGTATCACTTTCCAATTTCCACAAAAACAGTCTTAGCGAAAGGCTTCTTGAGTGGAAAGCTGTAACCCTGTGAGATGAACTAACAGAATACAAAGCAGTTTCTCAGAAAGCTTCTTTCCAGTTTTTAACGGAAGATATCTCCTTTTACACCATAGCCCTTTAAGGGCTTCCAAATATCACTTTGCAAATTCCACAAGAACAGTCTTAGCGAAAGGCTTCTTGAGGGGATAGCTGTAACTGTTTGAGATGAATTAACAGAACACAAACCAGTTTCTCAGAAAGCTTCTTTCCAATTTTTAACGGAAGATAATTCCTTTTTTACCATAGCACCCTATGGGCTTCCAAATATCATTTGCAAATTCCACAAGAACAGTCTTAGCGAAAGGCTTCTGTAGAGGAAAGCTCTAAGTCTGTGACATGAATTAACAGAGCACAAAGTAGTTTGTAAGAAAGATTCTTTTCAGTTTTTGTCTTAGGATATTTCTTTTTTCACCATAGCCCTCTATGGGCTTCTAAGTATCCCTTTCCAATTTCCACAAAAACTGTCTTAAGGAAAGATTTCTTGAGGGGAAAGGTGTAACTCCGTGAGTTGAATTAAGAGAACACAAAGGAGTTTCGCAGAATGCCTCTTTCCAGTTTTTAACGGAACATATTTCCTTTTTCACCAGAGTCCTCTATGGGCTTCTAGATATCACTTTCTAAATTCCACAAGAACAGTCTTAGCAAAAGGCTTTTTGAGGGGAAAGCAGTAACTCTGTGAGATGTATTAACAGAACCCAAAGCATTTTCTCAGAAAGCTTCTTTTCAGTTTTTATCTTAGGGTATTTCCTTTTTCACATTGACGTCTATGGGTTTCCAAATATCACTTTGCAAATTTCACAAGAACAGGCTAGGTGAAAGGCTTCCTGAGGGGAAAGCTGTATCTCTGTGACATGAATTAACAGAACAAAAAGCAGTTTCTCAGAAAACTTCTTTCAAGTTTTTAACGGAAGATATTTCCTTTTTCACGGTAGCCCTCGATGGGCTTCCAAATATCACTTTGCAAATTCCACAAGAAAAGGCTTGGCGAAAGGCTTATTGAGGGGAAAGCTGTAACTCTGTGAGATGAATTAACACAACACAAAGCAGTTTCTCAGAAAGTTTCTCTTCAGTTTTTATCTTAAGATAATTCCTTTTTCACCACAGCCCTCTTTGGGCTTCTAAACATCACTTTCCAAATTCCACAAGAACTGTCTTGGGGAAAGGCTTCTTGAGAGGAAAGCTGTAACTCTGTGGGTTGAATTAACAGAATACAAAGCAGTTTCTCAGAAAGCTTCTTTCCAGTTTTTAACTGAAGATATTTCCTTTTTCACCATAGCCCTCTATGGGCTTCCAAATATCACTTTGCATATTCCACAAGAACAGTCTTAGCGAAAGGTTTTTTAAGGGGAAACCTGTAAATCTGTGAGATGAATTAACAGAATACAAAGCATTTTCTCAGAAAGCTTCTCTCCAGTTTTTGTGTTGGGACATTTCCTTTTTCACCACAGCCCTCTATGCTATTCTAAATATCACTTTCGAAATTCCACAAGAACAGTCTTAGGGAAAGGCTTCTTCAGGGGAAAGCTGTAACTCTGTGAGATGAATTAACAGAACACAAAGCAGCTTCTCAGAAAGCTTCTTTCCAGTTTTCATCTTAGGATATTTCCTTTTTCACCATAGACATCTATGGGCTTCCAAATATCACTTTGCAAATTCCACAAGCACAGTCTTAGCTAAAGGCTTCTTGAGGGGAAAGCTGTAACTCTGTGAGATGAATTAACGGAGTACAAAATAGTTTTTCCGAAAGCCTCTTTTCAGTTTTTGTCTTAGGATATTTCCTTTTTCACCATAGCCCTCTACGCGATACTGAGTATCACTTTCCATTTTCCACAAAAACAGTCTTAGCGAAAGGCTTCTTCAGTGGAAAGCTGTAACTCTGTGAGATGAACTAACAGAATACAAAGCAGTTTCTCAGAAAGCTTCTTTCCAGTTTTTAACGGAAGATATCTACTTTTACACCATAGCCCTTTAAGGGCTTCCAAATATCACTTTGCAAATTCAACAAGAACAGTCTTAGCGAAAGGCTTCTTGAGGGGAAAGCTGTAACTGTGTGAGATGAATTAACAGAACACAAACCAGTTTCTCAGAAATATTCTTTCCAATTTTTAGCGGAAGATATTTCCTTTTTTACCATAGCACTCTATGGACTTCCAAATATCACTTTGCAAATTCCACAAGAACAGTCTTAGCGAAAGGCTTCTGTAGGGGAAAGCTCTAAGTCTGTGACATGAATTAACAGAGCACAAAGTTGTTTGTAAGAAAGATTCTTTTCAGTTTTTGTCTTAGGATATTTCTTTTTTTCACCATAGCCCTCTATGGGCTTCTAAGTATCCCTTTCCAATTTCCACAAAAACTGTCTTAAGGAAAGATTTCTTGAGGGGAAAGGTGTAACTCTGTGAGTTGAAATAAGAGAACACAAAGGAGTTTCGCAGAATGCCTCTTTCCAGTTTTTAACGGAACATATTTCCTTTTTCACCAGAGTCCTCTATGGGCTTCTAGATATCACTTTCTAAATTCCACAAGAACAGTCTTAGCAAAAGGCTTCTTGAGGGGAAAGCAGTAACTCTGTGAGATGTATTAACAGAACACAAAGCATTTTCTCAGAAAGCTTCTTTTCAGTTTTTATCTTAGGATATTTCCTTTTTCACCATGGCCCTCTATGGTTTTCCAAATATCACTTTGCAAATTCCAGAAGAAAAGTCTTAGCGAAAGGCTTCTTGAGTGGAAAGCTGTAACTCTGTGAGATGAATTAACAGAACACAAAGCAATTTCTCAGAAAGCTTCTTTCCAGTTTTTACCTGAAGATATTTCCTTTTTCACCATAGCCTTCTAGGGTTTCCACATATCACTTTGCAAATTCCACAAGAACATTCTAAGCGAAAGGCTTCTTGAGGGGAAAGCTGTAACTCTGTGAAATGAATTAACAGAACACAAAGCAGTTTCTCTGAAAGCTTCTTTCCTGTTGTTAACTGAAGATATTTCCTTTTTCTGCATAGCCCCCTATGGGCTTCCAAATATCACTTTGCAAATTACACAAGAACAGTCTAAGCGAAATGCTTCTTGAGGGGAAAGCTGTAACTCTGTGAGATGAATTAACAAAAGAGAACACAGTTTCTCAGAATGCTTCTTTCAAGTTTTTACTGAAGATATTTCCTTTTTCACCATAGCCCTCTATGGGCTTCCAAATATCACTTTGAAAATTCCACAAGAACAGTCTTAGCGAAAGGCTTCTTGAGGGGAAATCTGAAACTCTGTGAGATGAAATAACAGAACACAACGCAATTTCTCAGAAAGTTTCTTTCAAGTTTTTAACTGAAGATATTTCCTTTTTCACCACAGCCCTCTATGGGCTTCCAAATATCACTTTGCAAATTACACAGGAACAGTCTTATCGAAAGGCTTCTTGAGAAGTAATCTGTATCTCTGGACACGAATTAACAGAACACAAAGCACTTTCTCAGAAAGCTTCCTTCCAGTTTTTAATGGAAGATATTCCCTTTTTTACCACAGCACTCTATTGGCTTCCAAATATCACTTTGCAAATTCCACAAGAACAGTCTTATCGAAAGGCTTCCTGAGGGGAAAGCTGTAACTCTTTGAGATGCATTAACAGAACACAAAGCAGTTTCTCAGAAATCTTCTTTGCAGTTCTTATCTTAGGATATTTCCTTTTTCACCATAGCCCTATATGGCTTCCAATTATCACTTTGCAAATTCCACAAGAACTGTCTAAGCGAATGGCTTCTTGAGGGGAAAGCTGTAACTCTTTGAGATGAATGAACAGAACACAAAGAAGTTTCTCAGAAAGCTTCTTTCCAGTTTTAAACTGAAGATATTTCCTTTTTTACCATAGCCCTCTAAGGGCTTCCAAATATCACTTTGCAAATTCCACAAGAACAGTCTTAACGAAAGGCTTCTTGAGGGGATAGCTGTAACTCTGTGAGATGAATTAACAGAACACGAAGCAGTTTCTCAAAAGCTTCTTTTCAGTTTTTATCTTAGGATATTTCCTTTTTCACCCTAGACATCTAAGGGCTTAAAAATAGCACTTTGCAAATTCCACAAGAACATTCTTAGCAAAAGTCTTCTTGAGGGGAAATCTGTAACTCTGTGAGATGAATTAACAGGCCACAAAGCAGTTTATCAGAAAGCTTCTTTCCAGTTTTTAACGGAAGATATTTCCTTTTTCACTATAGCCCTCTATAGGCTTCCAATATCACTTTGAAAATTCCACAAGATCAGTCTTAGCGAAAGGCTTCTTGAAGTGAAAGCTCTAAGTCTGTGAGATGAATTAACAGAACACAAAGCAGTTTCTCAGAAAGCTTCTTTGCAGTTTTTAACGGAAGATATTTCTTTTCACCATTGCCCTCTATGGGCTTTCAAATATCACTTTGTAAATTCCACAAGAACAGTCTTAGCGAAAGGCACCTTGAGTGGAAAGCTGTATCTCTGAGATGAATTAACAGAACACATAGCAGTTTCTCAGAAACCTTCTTTCCAGTTTTAAACTGAAGATATTTCCTTTCTCACCATAGCCCGCATTGGGCTTCCAAATATCACTTTGCAAACTCCACAAGAACAGTCTTAGAGAAAGGCTTCTTGAGGGGAAAGCTGTAACTCTGTGAGATGAATTAATGGAACACAAAGCAGTTTCTCAGAAAGATTCTTTCCAGTTTTTAACGGAAGATATTCCCTTTTTCACCATAGACCTCTATGAACTTCCAAATATCACTTTGCAAATTACACAAGAACAGTCTTAGCAAAAGGCTTCTGGAGAGGAAAGCTGTAACACTGTGTGATAAATTAACAGAACACAAAGCAGTTTCTCAGAAAACATCTTTCCAGTTTTTAACGGAAGAAATTTCCTTTTTCACCTTAGAGCTATATGGGCTTCCAAACATGACTTTGCAGATTCCACAAGAACAGTCTTAGCGAAACGTTTCTTGAGGAGAAAGCTGTAACTCCGTGAGATGAATTAACAAAACACAAAGCAGTTTCTCAGAAAGCTTCTTTCCAGTTTTTAAGGAGAGATATTTCCTTTTTCACCATAGCCCTCTAGGAGTTCCAAATATCACTTTGCAAATTCCACAAGAACCGTCTTATCGAAAGGCTTCTTGAGGAGAAATCAGTAACTCTGGACACGAATTAACAGAACACAAAGCACTTTCTCAGAAAGCTTCCTTCCAGTTTTTAGCGGAAGATATTTCGTTTTTCACCATAGCACTCTATGGGCTTCCAAATATCACTTTGCAAATTCCACAAGAACAGTCTTATCGAAAGGCTTCTTGAGGTGAAAGCTGTAACTCTGTGAGATGCATTAACAGAACACAAAGCAGTTTCTCAAAAGCTTCTTTGCAGTTCTTATCTTAGGATATTTCCTTTTTCACCATCTCCCTATATGGCTTCCAATTATCACTTTGCAAATTCCACAAGAAGAGTCTAAGCGAATGGCTTCTTGAGGGGAAAGCTGTAACTCTTTGAGATGAATGAACAGAACACAAAGAAGTTTCTCAGAAAGCTTCTTTCCAGTTTTAAACTGAAGATATTTCCTTTTTTACCATAGCCCTCTAAGGGCTTCCAAATATCACTTTGCAAATCCCACAAGAGCACTGTTAGCGAAAGGCTTCTTGAGGGGATAGCTGTATCTCTGAGATGAATTAACAGAACACATAGCAGTTTCTCAGAAACCTTCTTTCCAGGTTTTAACTGAAGATATTTCCTTTGTCACCATAGCCCGCTTTGGGCTTCCAAATATCACTTTGCAAATTCCATAAGAACAGTCTTAGGGAAAGGCTTCTTGAGGGGAAAGCTGTATCTCTGCGAGATGAATTAACAGAACACAAAGCAGTTTCTCAGAAATCTTCTTTTCAGTTTTTATCTTAGGATATTTCCTTTTTCACCGTAGACCTCTATGGGCTTACAAATATCACTTTCCAAATTCCACAAGAACATTCTTAGCGAAAGGCTTCTTGAGGGGAACACTGTAACTCTTTGAGATGAATTAATAGAACACAAAGCAGTTTCTCAGAAAGCTTGTTTTCATTTTTTATCTTAGGATATTTCCTTTTTCACCATAGCCCTCTATGGGCTTCCAAATATCACTTTGCAAATTTCAAAAGAACAGTCTTATTGAACGGTTTCTTGAGAAGAAAGCTGTAACTGTGTGAGATGTATTAACAGAACACAAAGCAGTTTCTCAGAAAGCTTCTTTCCACTTTTTAAGTGAAGATATTTCATTTTCACCATAGCCCTCTATGGGCTTCCAAGTATCACTTTGCGAATTCCACAAGAACAGTCTAAGCGAAATGCTTCTTGAGGGGAAAGCTGTAACTCTGTGAGATGAATTATCGCAACACAAAGCAGTTTCTCAGAAAGCTTCTTTCCAGTTTTTAACAGAAGATATTTCCTTTTTCACCATAGCTCTCTATGGGCTTCCAAATATCACTTTGCACATTCCACACGAACAGTCTTAGCGAAAGGATTATTGAGGGGAAAGCTGTAACTCTGTGAGATGAATTAACAGAACACAAAGCAGTTTCTCGGAAAGCTTCCTTCCAGTTTTTAATGGAAGATATTTCCTTTTTCACCGTAGTCCTCTATGGGCTTCCAAATATCACTGTTCAAATTCCACAAAAACAGACTTAGCGAAAGGCTTCTAGAAGGGAATGCTATAACTCTGTGAGATGAATTAACAGAGCACACAGCAGTTTCTCAGAAAGCTTCTTTCCAGTTTTTAACGGAAGATATCTCCTTTTACACCATAGCCCTTTAAGGGCTTCCAAATATCACTTTGCAAATTCCACAAGAACAGTCTTAGCGAAAGGCTTCTTGAGGGGAAAGCTGTAACTGTGCGAGATGAATTAACAGAACACAAACAAGTTTCTCAGAAATATTCTTTCCAATTTTTAACGGAAGATATTTCCTTTTTTACCATAGCCCTCTATGGGCTTCCAAATATCACTTTGCAAATTCCACAAGAACAGTCTTAGCGAAAGGCTTCTGTAGGGGTAAGCTCTAAGTCTGTGACCTGAATTAACAGAGCACAAAGTAGTTTGTAAGAAAGATTCTTTTCAGTTTTTGTCTTAGGATATTTCTTTTTTCACCATAGCCCTCTATGGACTTCTAAGTATCCCTTTCCAATTTCCACAAAAACTGTCTCAAGGAAAGATTTCTTGAGGGGAAAGGTGTAACTCTGTGAGTTGAATTAAGAGAACACAAAGGAGTTTCGCAGAATGCCTCTTTCCAGTTTTTAACGGAACATATTTCCTTTTTCACCATAGCCCTCTATGGGCTTCCAATATCACTTTGCAAATTCCACAAAAACTGTCTTAGCGAAAGACTACTTGAGAGGAAAGCTGTAACTCTGTAAGATGAAATAACAGAACACAAAGCAGTTTCTCAGAAAGCCTCTTTCCAGTTTTTAACGGAAGATATTTCCTTCTTCACCATAGCCCTCTAAGGACTTCCAGATATCGCTTTGCAAATTCCACAAGAACAGTCTTAGCGAAAGACTTCTTGAGCGGAAAGCTGTAACCCAGTGAGATGAATTTACAGAGCACAAAGCAGTTTCTCAGAAACCTTCTTTTCAGTTTTTATCTTAGGATACTTCTTTTCCACCATAGAGCTCTAGGGCTTCCAAATATCACTTTGCAAATTCCACAAGAACAGTCCTAGCGAAAGGGTCTTGGAGGGGAAAGCTGTAAATTTGTGAGATGAATTAACAGAACACAAAGCAGTTTCTCAGAAACCTTCTTTTCAGTTTTTATCTTAGGATATTTCTTTTCCATCATAGAGCTCTAGGGCTTCCAAATATCACTTTGCAAATTCCACAAGAACAGTCCTAGCGAAAGGGTGTTGGAGGGGAAAGCTGTAAATCTGTCAGATGAATTAACAGAACACAAAGCAGTTTCTCAGAAAGCTTCTATCCAGTTTTTAATGGAAGATATGTCCTTTTTCACCATAGCCCTCTACGGGCTTCCAAATATCACTTTACAAATTCCACAAGAACAGTCTTAGCCAAAGACTTCATGAGGGGAAAGCTGTAATTCTGTGAGATGAATTAGCAGAACAGAAAGCAATCTCTCAGAAAGCTTCTATCCACTTTTTAACGGAACATATTTCCTTTTTCACCGTAGCCCTCTATTGGCTACTAAATATCACTTTCCAAATTCCACATAAACAGTCTTAGCGAAAGACTTCTTGTGGTGAAAGCTGTAACTCTGTGAGATGAATTAACAGAACACAAAGCAGTTTCTCAGAATGCTTCTTTCCAGTTTTTAACGGAAGATATTCCCTTTTTCACCATCGCCCTCTAGGGGTTCTACATATCACATTTCAAATTCCACATGAACAGTCTTAGCCAAAGGCTTCTTGAGGGGAAAGCTGTAACTCTGTGAGATCAATTAAGAGAACACAAAGCAGTTTCTCAGAATGCTTCTTTCCACTTTTTAACTCAACATATTTCCTTTTTCACCATAGCCCTCTATGGACTTCCAAATATCACTTTGCTAATTCCTCAAGAACAGTCTTAACCAAAGGCTTCTTGAGTGGAAAGCTGTAACTCTGTGAGATGAATTAACGGAACACAACGCTGTTTCTCTGAGAGCTACTTTCCAGTTTTTAACTGAAGATATTTCCTTTTTCACCATAGCCCACTATGGGCTTCCAAATATCACTTTGGAACAGTCTTAGGGAAAGGCTTCTTGAGGGGAAAGCTGTAACTGTGTGAGATGAATGAACAGAACACAAAGCAGTTTCTCACAAAGCTTCTTTCCAGTTTTTAACATCTATGGGTTTCGAAATATCACTTTGCACATTCCACAAGAATAGTCTTAGCGAAAGGCTTCTAGAGGGGAAAGCTCTAACTCTGAGAGATGAATTAACAGAACACAAATCAGTTCATCAGAAAGCTTCTTTCCAGTTTTTAACTGAAGATATTTCCTTTTTCACCATAGCCCTCTATGGGTTTCCAAATATCACTTTGCAAATTCCAGAAGAAAAGTCTTAGCGAAAGGCTTTTTGAGTGGAAAGCTGTAACTCTGTGAGATGAATTAACAGAACACAAAGTAGTTTCTGAGACAGCTTCTTTCCAGTATTTAGCTGAAGATATTTCCTTTTTCACCACAGCCCTCTATGGGCTTCAAAATATCACTTTGCAAATTACACATGAACATTCTTAGCGAAAGCCTCTTTGAGGTGAAAGCTGTAACTCTTTGAGATGAATTAACAGAACACAAAGCCGTTTCTCAGAAAGATTCTTTCCAGTTTTTAACGAAAGATATTTCCTTTTTCACCGTAGCCCTCTAAGGGTTTCCAAATATCACTTTGCAAATTCCACAAGAACAATCTTAGCGAAAGGCTTCTTGAGGGGAAAGCTGTAACTCTCTGAGAAGAATTAACCGAACACAAAGCAGTTTCTCAGAAAGCTTCTTTCCACTTTTTAACTGAAGATATTTCCTTTTCACCATTGCCCTCTATGGGCTTCCAAATATCACTTTGCAAGTTCCGCAAGAACAACCTCAGCAAAAGGCTTGTTTAAGGAAAGCTGTAACTCTGCGAGATGAATTCACAGAACACAAAGCAGATTCTGAGAAGGTTTCTTTCCAGTTTTTAACAGAAGATATTTCCTTTTTCACCATAGCCCTCTACGTGCTGCCAAATATCACTTTGCAAATTCCAAAAGAAGTCTTAGCCCAAGGTTTCTTGAGGGGAAAGCTGTAACTCTGTTAGATGAATTAACAGGACACAAAGCAGTTTCTCAGAAAGCTACTTTCCATTTTTTAACTGAACATATTTCCTTTTCACCATAGCCCTCTACGGGCTTCCACATATCACCTTACCAATTTTACAAGAACAGCCTTAGCGAAAGCCTTCTTGAATGGAAAGCTGTAACTCTGTAAAATGAATTAACCGAACACAAAGGAGTTTCTCAGAAAGCTTCTTTCCGGTTTTTCACGAAAGATTTTTCCTTTTACACCGTAGCCCTCTATGTACTTACAAATATCACTTTGAAAATTCCACCAAATCAGTCTTAGCGAAAGACTTCTTGAAGGGAAAACTTGAAATCTGTGAGATGAATTGACAGAACAAAAGCAGTTTCTCAGAAAACTTCTTTCCGGTTTTTAACGGAAGCTATTTCCTTTTCACCCTAGCTCTCTAGGGGCTTCCAAATATCAGTTTGAAAATTCCACAAGAACAGCCTTTGCGAAAGTCTTCTTGAGGGGAAAGCAGTAACTCTGTGAGATGAATTAACAGAACACTAAGCAGTTTCATTAAAAATTTCTTTCCAGTTTTTAACTGAAGATATTTCCTTTTTGAACATAGCCCTCTATGGGCTTCCAATATCACTTTCCAAACACCACATGAACAGCCTTAGCGAAAGGCTTCTTGAAGGAAAAGCTGTAACTCTGTGAGATGAATTAACAGAACTCTAAGCAGTTTCTCAGAAAGCTTCTTTCCAGTTTTTAACGGAACATATTTCCTTTTTCACCATAGCCCTCTAAGGGTTTCCAAATATCACTTTGAAAACTCCCCAAGAACAATCTTAGCAAAAGGCTTCTTCAGGGGAAAGCTGTAACTCTGTAAGAAGAATTCAAAGAACACAAAGCAGTTTCTCAGAAAGCTTCTTTCCAGTTTTTAACGGAAGATATTTCCTTTTTCAGCATAGCTCTCTAGGGACTTCCAAATATCACTTTGCAAATTCCACAAGAACAGTCTTAGCGAAAGGCTTCTTGAGGGGAAAGCAGTAACTCTGTGAGATGAATTAACAGAACACAAAGCAGTTTCTCAGAAAGATTCTTTCCAGTTTTTAACTAAAGATATTTATTTTTTCACCATAGCCCTCTAAGGACTTCTAAATATCAGTTACCAAATTCCACAAGAACAGCCTTAGAGAAAGGCTTCTTGAAGGGAAACCTGTAACTCTGTGAGATGAATTAACAGAACACAAAGCAGTTTCTCAGAAAGCTTCTTTCCAGTTTTTCTGGAAGATATTTCCTTTTTCACCATAGCCCTCTATGGGCTTCCAAATATCACTTTGCAAATTCCAAAAGAACAGCCTTAGATAAAGGCTTCTTGAAGGGAAAGATGTAACTCTGTGAGATGAATTAACAGAACACAAAGCAGTTTCTCAGAATGTTTCTTTTCAGTTTTTAACGTAGGATATTTCCTTTTTCACCGTAGCCCACTATGGGCTTCCAAATATCACTTTGCAAACTCCACAAGAACTCTCTTAGCGAAACGCTTCTAGAAGGGAAAGCTGTAACTCTGGGAGATGAATTAACAGAACACAAAGCAGTTTCTGAGACAGCTTCTTTCCAGTTTTTAACTGAAGATATTTCCTTTTTCATTCTAGACCACTTTGGGCTTCGAAATATCACTTTGCAAATTCCAGAAGAACAGTCTTAGCGAAAGACTTCTTGAGGGGAAAGCAGTAACTCAGTGAGATGAATTAACAGAACACAAAGCAGGTTCTCAAAAGCTTCTTTCCAGTTTTTAACGGAAGATATTTCCTTCTTCACCGTTGCCCTCTATGGGCTTACAAGTATCCCTTTGCATATTCCACAAGTAAAGTCTTAGCGAAAGGCTTCTGGAGGGGTAAGGCTGTAACTCTGTGAGATGAATTAACAGAACACAAAGCAGTTTCTCAGAAAGCTTCTTTCCAGTTTTTAACGGAAGATATTTCCTTTTTCACCATAGGTCACTCTGGACTTCCAAATATCACTTTCCAAATTCCACAAGAATAGTGTTAGTGAACGGCTTCTTGAGTGGAAAGCTGAAACTCTCTGAGATGAACTAACAGAACAGAAAGCAGTTTCTCAGAGAGCTTCTTTTCGGTTTTTAACAGAAGATATTTCCTTTTTCACCATAGCTCTCTAAGGGCTTCCAAATTTCACTTTGCAAATTCCACAAGAACAGCTTTAGCGAAAGGCTTCTTGAGGGTAAAGCTGTAACTCTGTGAGATGAATTAACCGAACACAAAGCAGTTTCTCAGAATGCTTCTTTCCTGTTTTTAAGGGAATATATTTCCTTTTTCACCATAGCCCTCTATGGGCTTCCAAATATCACTTGGCCAATTCCACAAGAAGAACCTTTGCGAAAGGCTTCTTGAAGGGAAAGCTGTAACCCTGTGAGATGAATTAACAAATCACAAAGCAGTTCCTCAGAATGCTTCCTTTCAGTTTTTTTCTTAGGATGTTTCCTTTTTCACTATATCCCGCTATGGGCTTCCAAATATCACTTTGCAAATTCCACAAGAACAGTCTTAGCGAAAAGCTTCTTAAGGGGAAAGCAGTAACTCTGAGATGAATTAAGAGAACAGAAAACAGTTTCTCAGAAAGCTTCATTCCAGTTTATCTCGTAAGATTCTTCCTTTTTCAGCATAGCTCTCTATGGGCTTACAAATATCACTTTCCAGATACCACAAGAGAGCCTTTGCGAAAGGCTTCTTGAAGGGAAAACTGTAATTCTGTGACATGAATTAAGAGAAGACAAAGCAGTTTCTGAGAAAACTTCTTTCCAGTTTTCAACTGAAGATATTTGTTTTTTCACCTTACCCCCTTTGAGCTTCCAAATATCTCTTTCCAAATTCCACAAGAACAGCCTTATCAAAAGGCTTCTTGAAGGGAGAACTTTACCTCTGTGAGATGAATTAAGAGAACACAAAGCAGTTTCACAGAAAGCTTCTTTACAGTTTTTAACGGAAGATGTTTTCTTTTTCACCATAGCCCTCTATGGACTCCCAAATATCACTATGCAAATTCCACAAGAACAGTCTTAGCGAAAGGATTATTGAGGGGAAAGCTGTAATTCTGTCAGATGAATTAACAGAACACAAAGGAGTTTCTCAGAAAGCTTCTTTCCACTTTTTAACAGAAGATATTTCTTTTTTCACCATAGCCCGCTATGGGCTTCCAAATATCACTTTGCAAATTCCACAAGAACTCTCTTAGGGAAAGGCTTCTAGAAGGGAAAGCTGTAACTCTGGGAGATGAATTAACAGAACACAAAGCAGTTTCTGAGACAGCTTCTTTCCAGTTTTTAACTGAAGATATTTCCTTTTTCATTCTAGACCACTTTGGGCTTCGAAATATCACTTTGCAAATTCCAGAAGAACAGTCTTAGCGAAAGACTTCTTGAGGGGAAAGCAGTAACTCAGTGAGATGAATTAACAGAACACAAAGCAGGTTCTCAAAAGCTTCTTTCCAGTTTTTAACGGAATATATTTCCTTTTTCACCGTAGCCCACTATGGGCTTCCAAATATCACTTTGCAAGTTCCACAAGAACAGCCTTAGCGAAAGGCTTCTTGAGGGGAAAGCTCTAACTCTGTGAGATGAATTAACAAAACATAAAGCAGCTTCTCAGAATGCTTCTTTCCAGTTTTTATCCTAAGATATTTCCTTTTTCACCATAGACGTCTATGGACTTCCAAATATCACTTTCCAAATTCCACAAGAACAGTCTTAGTGAAAGACTTCTTGAGGGGAAAGCAATAACTCTGAGATGAATTAACAGAACACAAAACACTTTCTCAGAAAGCTTTTTTCGAGTTTTTAACAGAAGATATTTCCTTTTTCACCAAAGCGCTCTATGGTCTTCTAAATATCACTTTCCAAATCCCACAAGAACAGTCTTAGCGAAAGGCTTCTTGAGGGGAAAGCTGTAACTCTGTGAGATGAATTAACAGAACACAAAGCAGTTTCTCAGAAAGCTTCTTTCCAGTTTTTAATGGAAGATATTTCCTTTTTCACCATAGCCCTCCATGGGCTTCGAAATACCACTTTGCAAATTCCACAAGAATAGTCTTAGCGAATGGCTTCTTGAGGGGAAAGCTCTAACTCTGTGAGATGAATTAACAGAGCACAAATCTGTTTCTGAGAAAGTTTCTTTCCAGTTTTTAACTGAAGATATTTCCTTTTTCACCATAGCCTTCTATGGGCTTCCAAATATTACTTTGCAAATTCCACAAGAACAGTCTTAGTGAAAGGCTTCTTGAGTGGAAAGCTGTAACTCTGTGAGATGAATTAACAGAACAGAAATCAGTTTCTCAGAAACCTTCTTTCCAGTTTTTAACGGAAGATATTTCCTTTTTCACCATAGCCCTCTATATGCTTGTAAACATCACTTTGGAAATTCCACAATAACAGGCTTAACAAATGGTTTCTTGGGCGGAAAGCTGTAACTCGTTGAAGTGAATTAACAAAACTCAAAGCAGTTTCTCAGAAATCTTCTTTTCATTTTTTATCTTAGGATATTTGCTTTTGCACCATAGACCTCTATGGGATTCCAAATATCACTTGGCAAATTCCACATGAACAGTCGTAGCAAAAGGCTTCTTGAGGGGAAAGCTGTAATTCTGTGAGATGAATTAACAAAACACAAAGCAGTTTCTCAGAAAGACTCTTTCCAGTTTTATCAGAAGTTATTTCCTTTTTCACCATAGCCATTTTTGTGCTTCTAAATATCACTTTCCAAATTACACATGAACAGTCTTAGCGAAAGGCTTCCTGAGGGGAAGGCGGTAACTCAGTGAGATGCATTAAAAGAACACAAAGCATTTTCCCAGAAAGTTTCTTTTCAGTTTTTATCTCATGATATTTCCTTTTTCACCAGAGACCACTATGGGCTTTCAAATATCACTTTGCAAATCCACAAGAACAGTCTTAGCGAAAGGCTTCCTGAGGGGAAAGCTGTAACTCTGTGAGATGAATTAACAGAACACTAACAGTTTCTCAGATAGCTTCTTTCCAGTGTTTGACGGAAGATATTTCTTTTTTCACCCTAGACCTCTATGGGCTTCCAAATATCACTTTGCAAATTCCACAAGAACAGGCTTAACGAAAGGGTTCTTGAGGAGAAAGCTGTAACTCTGTGGGATGAATTAACAGAACACAAAATAGTTTCTCAGAAAGCTTCTTTCCAGTTTTTAACGGAAGATATTTCCTTTTTCACCATAGCCCTCCATATGCTTCAAAATATCACTTTGGAAATTCCACAAGAACAGGCTTAACAAAAGGCTCTTGAGGGGAAAGCTGTAACTCTGGGAAATGAATTAACAGAACACAAAGCAGTTTCTCAGAAAGCTACTTTTCAGTTTTTATCTTAGGATATTTCCTTTTGCACCATAGACCACTATGGACTTCCAAATATCACTTTGCAAATTCCACAAGAACAGTCTTAGCGAAAGGCTTCTGGAGTGGAAAGCTGTAAGTCTGTGAGATGAATTAACAGAACACAAACCAGCTTCTAAGAAAGCCTCTTTCCAGTTTTTATCGGAAGTTATATCCTTTTTCACCATAGCTCCCTATGGGCTTCCAAATACCACTTTGCAATTTCCACAAGAACAGTCTTAGTGAAAGGCTTCTTGAGGGGAAAGCTGTAACTCTGTGAAATGAATTAACAGAACACAATGTAGTTTTTCAGAAAGCTTCTTTTCAGTTTTTTTCTTAGGATATTTCCTTTTTCACCGTTGCCCTCTATGGTCTTCCAAATATCACTTTGCAAATTCCACAAGAACAGTCTTAGTGAAAGGCTTCTGTCGGGGAAAGCTCTAACTCTGTGACATGAATTAACAGAGCACAAAGTAGTATCTAAGAAAGATTCTTTTCAGTTTTTGTCTTAGGATATTTCTTTTTTCACCATAGCCCTCTATGGGCTTCTAAGTATCCGTTTCCAATTTCCACAAAAACTGTCTTAAGGAAAGGCTTCTTGAGGGGAAAGGTGTAACTCTGTGAGTTGAATTAAGAGAACACAAAGGAGTTTCTCACAATGCCTCTTTCCAGTTTTTAACGGAAGATATTTCCTTTTTCTCCATAGCCTTCTAAGGGCTTCCAAATATCACTTTGCAAATTCCACAAAAACTGTCTTAGCGAAAGGCTACTTGAGAGAAAAGCTGTAACTCCGTGAGATGAAATAACAGAACAGAAAGCAGTTTCTCAGAAAGCCTCTATCCAGTTTTTAACGGAAGATATTTCCTTCTTCACCATAGCCCTCTATGGACTTCCAAATATCGCTTGGCACATTCCACAAGAACAGTCTTAGCGAAAGGCTTCTTGAGCGGAAAGCTGTAACTCTGTGAGATGAATTAACAGAACACAAAGCAGTTTCTCAGAATGCTTCTTTCCAGTTTTTAACGGAAGATATTACCGTTTTCACCATAGCCCTCTAGGGGTTCTATATATCACATTCCAAATTCCACAAGAACAGTCTTAGCGAAATGCTTCTTGAGGGGAAAGCTGTAACTCTGTGAGATCAATTAAGAGAACACAAAGCAGTTTCTCAGAATGCTTCTTTCCAGTTTTTAACTGAACATATTTCCTTTTTCACCATAGCCCTCTAGGGGTTCCAAATATCCCTTTGCTAATTCCTCAAAAACAGTCTTAACGAAAGGCTTCTTGAGTGGAAAGCTGTAACTCTGTGAGATGAATTAACAGAACACAAAGCAGTTTCTCAGAAAGCTTCTTTCCAGTTTTTAACGGAAGATATTTCCTTTTTCACCATGGCCCTCTATGGGCTACTAAATATCACTTTCCAAATTCCACAAGAACAGTCTTAGCGAAAGGCTTCTTGAGGGGAAAGCTGTAACTCTGTGAGATGAAATAACAGAACACAAAGCAGTTTCTCAGAAAGCTTCTTTCCAGTTTTTAACGGAAGATATTTCCTTTTTCACCGTCGCCCTCTTTGGGCTTATAAATATCACTTGCCAAATTCCACATGAACAGTCTAAGCGAAAGGCTTCCTGATGGGAAACGTTTAATTCTGTGAGATGAATTAACATAACACAAAGAAGTTTCTCAGAAAGCTTCTTTCCAGTTTTTAATGGAAGATATTTCCTTTTTCACCATACCCTCCGTGGGCTTGGAAATACCACTTTGCTAATTCCACAAGAATTGTCTTAGCGAATGGCTTCCTGAGGGGAAAGCTCTAACTCTGTGAGATGAATTAACAGAGCACAAATCTGTTTCTCAGAAAGTTTCTTTCCAGTTTTTAACTGAAGATATTTCCTTTTTCACCATAGCCCTCTATGGGCTTCCAAATATTACTTTGCAAATTCCACAAGAACAGACTTAGCGAAAGGCTTCTTGAGTGGAAAGCTGTAACTCTGTGAGATGAATTAACAGAACACAAAGCAGTTTCTCAGAAAGCATCTTTCCAGTTTTTAACGGAAGATGTTTCCTTTTTAACCGTAGCCCTCTATGGGCTTCCAAATATCACTTTGCAAATACCACAAGAACAGCCTTAGCAAAAGGCTTCTTGAGGGGAAAGCTGTAACTCTGTGAGGTGAATTAACAGAACTCAAAGCAGTATCTCAGAAAGCTTCTTTCCAGTTTTTAGCGGAAGATATTTCCTTTTTCACATTAGCCCTCTATATGCTTCCAAATATCAAATTGCAAATTTCACAAGAACAGGCTTAAAAAAAGGCTTCTTGAGGGGAAACCTGTAACTCTGTGAAATGAAATAATAGAACACAATGCAGTTTCTTAGAAAGCTTCTTTCCAGTTTTCATCTTAGGATATTTCCTTTTTCACCATAGACATCTATGGGCTTCCCAATATCACTTTGCAAATTCCACAAGAACAGTCTTAGCTAAAGGCTTCTTGAGGGGAAGGCTGTAACTCTGTGAGATGAATTAACAGAACACAGAGCAGTTTCTCGGAATGCTTCTTTCCAGTTTTTACCCGAAGATATTTCCTTTTTCACCATAGCCCTCTCTGGGTTTTGTTTTATCACTTTGCAAATTTCACAAGAATAGTGTTAGTGAACGGCTTCTTGAGTGGAAAGCTGAAACTTGGTGAGATGAACTAACAGAACAGAAAGCAGTTTCTCAGAGAGCTTCTTTTCGGTTTTTAACGGAAGATATTTCCTTTTTCACCATAACTCTCTAAGGGCTTCCCAATATCACTTTGCAAATTCCACAAGAACAGTCTTAGCTAAAGGCTTCTTGAGGGGAAAGCTGTAACTCTGTGAGATGAATTAACAGAGCACAAAATAGTTTTTCAGAAAGCTTCTTTTCAGTTTTTGTCTTAGGATATTTCCTTTTTCACTATAGCCCTCTATGGGATACTAAGTATCACTTTCCAATTTCCACAAAAACAGTCTTAGCGAAAGGCTTCTTGAAGGGAAAGCTGTAACTCTGTGAGATGAACTAACAGAATCCAACGCGGTTTCTCAGAAAGCTTCTTTCCAGTATTTAACGGAAGATATTTCCTTTTCCACCATAGCCCTTTAAGGGCTTCCAAATATCACTTTGATAATTCCTCCAGAACTGTCTTATCGGAAGGCTTTTGAGGAGAAACCTGTAACTCTGTGAGATGAATTAGGAAAACACAACGCAGTTTCTCAGAAAGCTTCTTTCAAGTTTTTAACTGAAGATATTTCCTTTTTCACCATAACCCTCTATATGCTTCAAAATATCACTTTGGAAATTCCACAAGAACAGGCTTAACAAAAGGCTTCTTGAGGGGAAAGCTGTAACTCTGTGAAATGAATTAAGAACACAAAGCAGTATCTTAGAAAGCTTCTTTTCAGTTTTTATCTTAGGATATTTCCTTTTTCAACAGACCCCTCTATGGGCTTTCAAATATCACTTTGCAAGTTCCACAAGAACAGTCTTAATGAGAGTCTTCTTGAGGTGAAAGCTGTAACTCTCTTAGGTGAATTAACAGAACACAAGGCAGTTTCTCAGAAAGCTTCTTTCCAGTTTTTAACGGAAGATATTTCCTTTTTCACCATTGCTCTCTATAGGCTTCCAAATATCGTTTTGCAAATTCCACAAGAACAGTCTCAGCGAAGGGCTTCTTCAGGGGAAAGCAGTAATTTGCTGAGATGTATTCACAGAACATACGGCTGTTTCTCAGGAAGCTTCTTTCCAGTTTTTAACGGAAGATATTTCCTTTTTCACAATAGCCCTCTATTGGCTTCCAAGTATAACTTTGCAAATTTCAAAAGAACAGTCTTAGGGAACGGCTTCTTGAGGGGAAAGCTGTAACTCTCTGAGATGAACTAAGAGAACACAATGCAGTTTCTCAGAAAGCTTCTTTTCAGTTTTCTTCTTAGGATATTTCCGTTTTCGTCAAAGCCCTCTATGGGATTCGGATATCACTTTGTAAATTCCACAAGAACAGTCTCAGTGAACGGCTTCTTGAGGGGAAATGTGTAACTCTGTGAGATGAATTAACCGAACACAAAGCAGTTTCTCAGAAAGCTTCTTTTCAGTGTTTATCTGAAGACATTTCCTTTTTCACCATAGCCCTCTATGGGCTTCCAAATAACACTTTGCAAATTAGACAAGAACAGTCTTAGCGAAAGGCTTCTTGAGGGGAAAGCTGTAACTTTGTGAGATGAATTAACAGAACACAAAGCAGTCTCTCAGAAAACTTCTTTCCAGTTTTCAACTGATGATATTTTCTTTTTCACCATGGCAAATTATGGGCTTCCAAATATCACTTTGCAAATTCCACAAGAACAGTCTTTGCCAAAGGCTTCTTGAGGGGAAAGGTCTAACACAGTGTGATGAATAAACAGAACACAAAGCAGTCTCTCAGAAAGTCTCTATCCCGTTTTTCACTGAAGATATTTCCTTTTTCACCATAGCCCTCTAGGGGCTTCCAAATATCACTTTGCAAATCCCACAAGAAGAGCCTTAGGGAAAGGTTTCTTGAGGGGAAAGCTGTAACTGTGTGAGACGAATTAACAGAACACAGAGCAGTTCCTCAGAAAGCCTCATTCCAGTTTATAACGGAAGATATTTCCTTTTCACCATAGCCCTCTATGGGCTTCCAAATATCACTTTGCAAACTCCACAAGAACAGTCTTAGCGAACGGCTACCCGAGGGGAAAGCGGTAACTCTGTGAGATGAGTTGACAGAACACAAAGTAGTTTCTCAGAAAGCCTCTTTCCAGTTTTTATCTGAAGTTATTTCCTTTTTCACCATACCCCCTATGGGCCTCCAAGTATCACTTTGCAAATTCCACAAGAACAGTCTCAGCCAAAGGCTTCTTGAGGGGAAAGCTGTAATTGTGTGAGGTGAATTAACAGAACACAAAGCAGTTTCTCAGAAAGCGTCTTTCCAGTTTTTAACGGAAGATGTTTCCTTTTTAACCGTAGCCCTCTACGGGCTTCCAAATATCACTTTGCAAATTCCAAGAGAACAGTGTTAGAGAGAGGCTTCTTGAGGGGAAAGCTGTAAGTCTGTGAGATGAATTAACAGAACACAATGTAGATTTTCATAAAGCTTCTTTTCAGTATTATCTTAGGATATTTCCTTTTTCACCATAGCCCTCTATGGGATTCTAAGTATCACTTTCCAATTTCAACAAAAACAGTCTAAGCGAAAGGCTTCTTGAGGGGAAAGCTGTAACTCTGTGAGTTTAATTATCAGAACCGAAAGCAGTTGGTCAGAAAGCCTCTTTCCTGTTTTTAACGGAAGATATTTCCTTTTTCACCATAGCCCTCTATGATCTTCCAAATATCACATTGCAAATTCCACAAGAACAGTCTTCGCGAAAGGCTTCCTGAGGGGAAAGCTGTAACCCTGGGAGATGAATTTACAGAACACAAAGCAGTTTCTCAGAAAGCTTCTTTTCAATTTTTAACTGAAGATATTTCCTTTTTCAACATAGACCTCTATGGCCTTCCAATTATCACTTTGCAAATTCCACAAGAACAGTATTAGCGAAAGGCTTCTTGAGGGGAATGCTGTAACTCTGTGAGATGAATTTACAGAACACAAAGCAGTTTCTTAGAAAGCTTCTTTAGAATTTTTAACGGAAGATATTTCCTTTTTCACCATAGCACTCTATGGGCTTCCAAATATCACTTTGCAAATTCCACAAGAACAGTCTTAGACAAGGGCTTCTTGAGGGGAAAGCTGTAAGTCTTTGAGATTAATTAACAGAATAGAAAGTAGTTTCTCAGAAAGTTTTTTTCCAGTTTTTGTTTTAGGATCTTTCCTTTTCCACCATAGACCTCTAGGGACTTCCAAATATCACTTTCCAAATTCCACAAGAGCAGTCTTAACAAAAGACTTCTTGAGGGGAAAGCTGTAACTCTGTGAGATGAATTAACAGAACACAAAGCAGTTTCTCAGAAAGCTTCTTTCCAGTTTTTAACTGAAGATATTTCCTTTTTCACCAAAGCCCTCTATGGGCTTCCAAATATCACTTTGCAAATTCCACAAGAACAGTCCCAGCGAAAGGCTTCTTGAGGGGAAAGCTGTAACTCTGTGAGATGAATTAACAGAACACAAAGCAGTTTCTCAGAAAGCTTCTTTCCAGTTTTTAACTGAAGATATTTCCTTTATCACCACAGCCCTCTAAGGACGTCCAAATATCACTTTGCAAAATGCACAAGAAGAGAATTAGCGAAAGACTTCTTGAGGGGTAAAATGTAACTCTGTGACATGAATTAACAGAACACAAAGCAGTTTCTCAGAAAGCTTCTTTCCAGTTTTTAACTGAAGATATTTCCTTTATCACCACAGCCCTCTAAGGACGTCCAAATATCACTTTGCAAAATGCACAAGAAGAGAATTAGCAAAAGACGTCTTTAGGGGAAAGATGTAACTCTGTGAGATGAATTAACAGAAAACAAAGTCGTTTCTCAGAAAGCTTCTTTCCTATTTTTAACAGAAGATGTTCCCTTTTTCACCATAGCCCTCTATGGGCTTCCAAATATCACTTTGCAAATTCCACAAGAACAGCCTTAGCGAAAGGCTTCTTGAGGGGAAAGCTGTAACTCAGAAAACTTCTTTCCCGTTTTTAACGGAAGATATTTCCTTTTTCACTATAGCCCTCTATGGGCTTCCGAAAATCACTTTGCAAATTCCACAAGAACAGACTTAGCGAAAGGCTTCTTGAGGGGAAAGCTGTAACTCTGTGAGATGAATTAACAGAACACAAAGCAGTTACTCAGACAGCTTCTTCCCTGTTTTTAACTGAAGATAGTTTCTTTTTCACCGTAGCCCTCTATGGGCTACCAAGTATCACTTTGCAAATTCCACATAACTGCCTTAGCGAAAGGCTTCTTGAAGAGAAAGCTGTAACTCTGTGAGATGAAATAACAGAACACAAAGCAATTTCTCAGAAAGCTTCTTTCCAGTTTTTAACGAAAGATATTTCCTTTTTCACCACAGCCCTCTATGGGGTCCCAAATATCACTTTGCAAATTCCACAAGAACAGTCTTAGCGAAAGGCTTCTTGAGGGGAAAGCTGTAACACTGTGAGATGAATTAACAGAAAACAAAGCAGTTTCTCAGAAAGCTTCTTTCCAGTATTTAACGGAAAGTATTTCCTTTTTCACCATAGCCCTCTAGGGGCTCCCAAATATCACTTTATCTATTCCAAAAGAACAGCCTTACCGAGAGGCTTCTTGAAAGGAATCCCATAACTCTGTGAGATGAATTAACAGAGCACAAAGCAGTTTCTCAGAATGCTTCTTTTCAGTTTTTATCTTAGGTTATTTCCTTTTTCACCATAGCCCATTATGTGCTTCCAAATATCACCTTGCAAATTCCAGAAGAACAGTCCTACCAAAAGGTTTCCTGACGGGAAAGCAGAAATTCTGTGAGAAGAATTAACAGAACACAAAGAACTTTCTCAGACAGCTTCTTTCCAGTTTTTAACAGAAGATATTTCCTTTTTCACCATAGCCCTCTATGGGCTTCCACATATCACTTTGCAAGTTCCGCAAGAACAGCCTTAGCGAAAGGCTTCTTTAAGGAAAGCTGTAACTCTGTGAGATGAATTCACAGAACACAAAGCACTTTCTCAGAAAATTTCTTTCCAGTTTTTAACGGAGGCTATTTCCTTTTTCACCATAGCCCTCTATGGGCTTCCAGATATCACTTTGCCAATTCCACAAGAAAAGTCTTAGCGAAAGGTTTATTGAGGGGAAATTTGTAACTCTGTGAGATGAATTAACAGAACACAAAGCAGTTTCTCAGAAAGCTTCTTTCCAGTTTTTAACGGAAGATATTTCCTTTTTCAGCATAGCCCTCTATGGGCTTACAAATGTCACTTTGCAAATTCTACAAAAGCCATCGTAGTGAAAGACTTCTTGAGGGGAAAGCTGTAACTCTGTGAGATGAATTAACAGAACACAAAGCAGTTTCTCAGAGAGCTTCTTTCCAGTTTTTAACTTAAGATATTTCCTTTTTCAAAATAGGCCTCTATGGGCTTCCAAATATCACATTCCAAATTCCACATGAACAGACTTAGCGAAAGGCTTCTTGAGGGGAAAGTTGTACTTCTTTGTGACGAATTAACACAACACAAAGCACTTTCTCAGACAGCTTCTCTCCAGTTTTTACCTGAAGATATTTCCTTTCTCACCATAGCCCTCCTAGGGCTTCCTAATATCACTTTGCAAATAACACAAGAACAGCCTTAGAGAAAGGCTTCTTGAAGGAAAAGCTGTAACTCTGTGAGATGAATTAACAGAACACAAAGCAGTTTCTCAGAAAGCTTCTTTCCAGTTTTTAACAGAAGATATATCCTTTTTCACCATATCCCTCTATGGGCTTCCAAATATCACTTTGCCAATTCCACAAAAACAGTCTTAGCAAAAGTCTTCTTGAGGGGAATGATGTAACTCTGAGAGATGAATTAACAGACACAAAGCAGTTTCTCAGAAAGCTTCTTTCCAGTTTTTAACTGAAGATATTTCCTTTTTCACCAGAGCCCTCTATGGGCTTCCAAATATCACTTTGCCAATTCCCCATGAACAGACTTAGCGAAAGGCTAATAGAAGGGAAAGCTGTAACTCTGTGACATGAATTAACAGAACACAAAGCAATTCCTCAGAATTTATCTTTTCAGTTTTTAACTTAGGATATTTCCTTTTTCACCGTAGCCCTCTAAGAGCTTCCAAATATCCCTTTGCAACTTCCACTAGAACAGTCTTAACGAAAGGCTTCTTGAGGGGAAAGCTGTAAATCAGTGCGATGAATTTAGAGAACACAAAGCAGTTTCTCAGAAAGCTTCTTTCCAGTTTTTAACGGAAGATATTTCCATTTTCACCATCGCCCTCTATGGACTTCCAAATATCACTTTGCATATTCCACAAGAACAGTCATAGCGAAAGGCTTCGTGAGGGGAAAGCAGTAACTCTGTGAGATGAATTAACAGAACACGAAACTGTTTCTCAGAAAGTTTCTTTCCAGTTTTTAACGGAAGATATTTCCTTTTACACCACAGCCCTCAATGGGCTTCCAAATATCACTTTGCGAATTCCTGAAGAACAGTCTTAGCGAAAGGCTTGCTGAGGGGAAATCTGTAACTCTGCGAGATGAATTAACAGAACGCAAATTAGTTTCTCAGAAAGCTTCTTTCCCGTTTTTAACGGAAGATATTTCCTTTTTCACTGTAGCCCTCTATGGGCTTACAAATATAAATTTGCAAATTCCACAAGAACAGTCTAAGCGAAAGGCTTCTTGAGGGGATAGCTGTAAATCTGTGAGATGAATTAAGAGAACACAAAGCAGTTTCTCAGAAAGCTTCTTTCCAGTTTTTAACGGAAGTTATTTCCTTTTTCACCATAGTCCTCTAGGGGCTTCCAAATATCACTTTGCAAATTCCACAAGAACAGTCTTAGCGAAAGGCTTCTTCAGGGGAAAGCAGTAACTCTGTGAGATGAATTAACAGAACACAAAACAGTTTCTCTGAAAGTTTCTTTCCAGTTTTTAACGGAGGATATATCCTTTTACCGCATTGCCCTCTATGGGCTTCCAAATATCACTTTGCCAATTCCACAAGAACAGTCTTAGCGAAAGGCTTCTTCAGGGGAAAGCAGTAACTCTGTGAGATGAATTAACAGAACACAAAACAGTTTCTCTGAAAGTTTCTTTCCATTTTTTATTGGATGATGTATCCTTTTACCGCATTGCCCTCTATGGGCTTCCAAATATCACTTTGCCAATTCCACAAGAACAGTCTTAGCGAAAGGCTCCTTGAGGGGAAATCTGTAAGTCTGTGAAATGAATTAACAGAACACAAAGTAGTTTCTCAGAAAGATTCTTTGCCGTTTTTAACGGAAGATATTTCCTTTTTCGCCCTAGCCCTCTAAGGGCTTCCAAATAGCACTTTGCAAATTCCACAAGAACAGTCTTAGCGAAAGGCTTCTTGAGGGGAAACCTGTAAGTCTGTGAGATAAATTAACAGAACACAAAGCAGTTTCTCAGACAGCTTCTTTCCAGTTTTTAACTGAAGATATTCCTTTTTCACCATAGCACTCTACGGGCTTCCAAATATCACTTTTTCAATTCCACAAGAACCGTCTTAGCAAAAGTCTTTTTGAGGGGAAAGCTGTAACTCTGTGAGATGAATTAACACAACACAAAGCAGTTTCTCAGACAGCTTCTTTCGAGTTTTTAACTGAAGATACTTCGTTTTTCGCCGTACCTCTCTAAGGGCTTCCAAATATCACCTTGCAAATTCCACAAGAATAGCCTTAGCGAAAGGTTTCTTGGTGGGAAAGCTGTAACTCAGAAAGCTTCTTTCCGGTTTTTAACGGAAGATATTTCCTTTTTCACCACAGCCTTCTGCGGGTTCCAAATATCACTTTGCAAATTCCACAAGAACAGTCTTAGCGAAAGGCTTCTTGAGGGGAATGCTGTAACTCTGTGAGATGAATTAACAGAAAACGAAGCTGTTTCTCAGAAAGCTTCTTTCCAGTTTTTAACGGAAGATGTTTCCTTTTTCACCATAGCCCTCTAGGGGCTTCCAAATATCACTTTGCAAATTCCACAAGAGCAGTCTTAGCGAAAGGCCTCTTCAGGGGAAAGCAGTAACTCTGTGAGATGAATTAACAGAACACAAAACAGTTTCTCTGAAAGTTTCTTTCCATTTTTTAATGGAAGATATATCCTTTTACCGCATTGCCCTCTATGGGCTTCCAAATATCACTTTGCCAATTCCACAAGAACAGTCTTAGCGAAAGGCTCCTTGAGGGGAAATCTGTAACTCTGCGAAATGAATTAACAGAACACAAAGTAGTTTCTCAGAATGTTTCTTTCCCGTTTTTAACAGAAGATATTTCCTTTTTCACCACAGCCCTCTGCGGGTTCCAAATATCACTTTGCCATTTCCACAAGAACAGTCTTAGCGAAAGGCTTCTTGAGGGGAAAGCTGTCACTCTGTGAGATAAATTAAAAGAAAACAAAGCAGTTCCTCAGAAAGCTTCTTTCCAGTTTTTAACGGAAGATATTTCCTTTTTCACCATCGCCCTCTAAGGGCTTACAAATATCACTTTGCAAATTCCACAAAACAGTCTTAGTGAAAGGCTTCTTGATGGGAAAGCTGAAACTCTGTGAGATGAACTAACAGAACACAAAGCAGTTTCTCACAGAGCTTCTTTCCAGTTTAAACTGAAGATATTTCCTTTTTCACCATAGCCCTCAATGGGCTTTCAAATATCACTTTGCAAATTCCACAACAACAGCCTTAGCGAAAGGCTTCTTGAGGGGAAAGCTGTAAATCTGAGTTGAATTTACGGAACACGAAGCAGTTTCTCAGATTGCCTCTTTTCATTTTTTATCTTAGGATATTTCCTTTTTCACCATAACCCTCCATGGGCTTCCAAATATCACTTTTCAAATCCCACAAGAACAGTCTTAACGAAAGCCTTCTGGTGGGGAAAGCTGTAACTCGGTGAGATGTATTAACAGAACAAACTGCAGTTTCTCAGAAAGCTTCTTTCCAGTTTTTAACTGAAGATATTTCCTTTTTCTCCATAGCCCTCTAGCGGCTTCCAAATATTACATTGCATATTCCACAAGAACTGTCTTAGTGAACGGCTTCTTGATGGGAAAGCTGTAGCTCTGTGAGATGAATTAACAGCACACAAAGCAGTTTCCAGGAAATCTTCTTTCCAGTTTTTAACTGAAGATATTTCCTTTTTCATCACAGCCCTCTATGGGCTTCCAAATATCACTTTGCAAATTCCACAAGAACAGTCTTAGCGAAACACTTCTTGAGGGGAAAGCTGTAACACTGTGAGATGAATTAACAGAACACAAAGCAGTGTCTCAGAAATCTTCTTTCCAGTTTTTAAGGAGTATTCTACCTTTTTCACCATAGCCCTCTATGGGCTTCCAAATGTCACTTTCGAAATTCCTCAAGAACAGACTTAGTGAAAGGCTTCTGGAGGGGGAAGCTGTAACAAGGTGAGATGTATTAACAGAACACACGGTAGTATCTCAGAGAGCTTCTTTCCAGTTTTTAACTAAAAATTTTTCCTTTTTCACCATATACCAATATGGGTTTCCAAATATCACTTTGCAAATTTCACAAGAATAGTCTTAATGAACGGCTTTTTGAGGGGATAGCTGTAACACTGTGAGATGACTTAACAGAACACAAAGTAGTTTCTCAGAAAGCTTCTTTCCAGTTTAAACTGAATATATTTCCTTTTTCACCATAGCCCTAAATCGGCTTTCAAATATCACTTTGCAGATCCCACAAGAACGGTCTTAGCGAAAGGCTTCTGGAGGGGAAAGCTGTAACCCTCTCAGATGAATTAACAGAACACAAAGCAGTTTGTCAGAAAGCTTCTTTCCAGTTTTTAACGTAAATTATTTCCTTTTTCACCATAGCCCTCTTTGGGCTTCCAAATATCACGTTCTAAATTCCACAAGAACAGTCTTAGCGAAACGCTTCTTGAGCGGAAAGCTGTAACACTGTGAGATGTATTAACAGAACACAAAGCAGTTTCTCAGAAAGCTTCTTTCCAGTTTTTAACGGTAGATATTTCCTTTTTCACCGTTGGTCTCTATGGTCTTCCAAATATCTCTTTGCAAATCCCACAAGAACAGTCTCAGTGAAAGGCTCTTGAGGAGAAAGCTGTAACTCGGTGAGATGAATTACAGGAACACACGGCAGTTTCTCAGAAAGCTCCTTTCCTGTTTTTAACTGAAGATATTTCCTTTTTCACCATAGCAATCTATGGGCTTCCAAATATCACTTTGCAAATTCCACAAGAACAGTCTTACGGAAACGCTTCTTGAGGAGAAAGCTGTAACTCAGTGAGATGTATTAACAGAACACACTTCAGTATCTCAGAGAGCTTCTTTCCAGTTTTTTACTGAAGATATTTCCTTTTTCACCATAGCCCAATATGGGTTTCCAAATATCACTTTGCAAATTTCACAAAAATAGTCTTAGTGAACGGCTTCTTGAGGGGATAGCTGTAAAACTGTGAGATGAACTAACAGAACACAAAACAGTTTCTCATAAAGCTTCTTTATGGTTTTTAATGGAAGATATGGTGTTTTTCACCATTGCCCTCTATGGGTTTTCAAATTTCACTTCGGAAATTCAAAAAGAAAAGTCTTAGTGACAGGCTTCTTGAGGGTAAATGGACTTCCAAATATCACTTTGCAAATCCCACAAGAACAGTCTTAGCCAAAGACTTCTTTTGGGGAAAGCTTTATCTTGGTGAGATGTATTAACAGAACACACGGCAGTTTCTCAGAAAGCTTCTTTCCATATTTTAACGGAAGATATTTCCTTTTACACCATAGACCTCTATCGGCTTCCAAAGTTCACATTTCAAGTTTCACAGGAACTGTCTTAGTGAACGACTTCTTGAAGGGAAAGCTGTAACTCTGTGAGATGAACTAACGGAACACAAAGAATTTTTCAGAAAGCTTCTTTTCGGTTTTCATGTTAGGATATTTCCATTTTCACCATAGCCATCTATGGGCTTCCAAATATCACTTTGCAAATTCCACAAGAACAGTCTTAGCGAAAGGCTTCTTGAGGGGAAAGCTGTAACTCCGTGAGATGAAGTAACAGAACAGAAAGCAGATTCTCAGAATGCTTCTATCCACAGTTTAACTGAAGATATTTCCTTTTTCACTGTAGCCCTCTATGGGCTTTCAAATATCACTTTGAAAATCCCACAAGAGCAGTCTTAGCGAAAGGCTTCTTGAGGGGAAATTTGTAACTCGGTGAGGTGTATTAACAGAACACATGGCAGTTTCTCAGAAAGCTTCTTTCCAGTTTTTAACGGAAGACATTGCCTTTTTCACCATAGCCTCCTATGGGATTCCAAATATCACTTTTAAATTTCACAAGAGCATTCTTAGTGAACGACTCCTTCAGGGGAAAGCTCTAACTCTGTGAGATGAATTAAGAGAACCCAAAGCCGTTTCTCAAAAAGCTTCCTTTCAATTTTTATCATAGGATATTTCCTTTTTCACCATAGGCCTCTATGGGCTTCCAAATATCAGATTGCAAATTCCACAAGAACAGTCTTAGTGAAAGGCTTCTTGAGGGTAAAGCTGCAACTCGGTGAGATGTATTACACCATCACACGGCAGTTTCTCAGAAAGCTTCTTTCCAGTTTTTAACCGAAGATATTTCTTTTTCACCACAGCCCTCTAAGGGCTTCCAAGTAGCACTTTCCAATACTCTTGTTTCTCTTAAGATCGTATAAATCTTTCGCCTTTTACCAAATATCACTTTGCAAATTCCACAAGAACAGTCTTAGGGAAAGGCTTCTGGAGGGGAAAGCTGTAACTCCGTAAGGTAAATTAACAGAACACAGGGCAGTTTCTCATACAGCTTCTTTCCAGTTTTTAACTGAAGATATTTCCTTTTTCACCATAGTCCTCTATGGGCTTCCAAATATCACATTGCAAATCCAACAAGAACAGTCATAGCGAAAGGCTTCTTGAGGGGAAAGCTGTAATCGTTGAGGTGTATTAACAGAACACATGGCAGTTTCTCAGAAAGCTTCTTTCCAGTTTTTAACGGAAGATATTTCCTTTTTCACCATAGCCCTCTATGGGCTTCCAAATATCTCTTTGCAAGTTCCACTAGAACACCCTTAGCGAAGAGCTTCTTGATGGGAAAGCTGTACCTCGGTGGATGTATTAACAGAACACACGGCAGTTCCTCTGAAAGTTTCTTTCCCGTTTTTAATGGAAGATATATCCCTTTTCACCGTAGCCTTTTATGGTTTTCCAAATGTCAATTTGCAAATTTCACAAGTATAGTCTTAGTGGTGCACGTTGAGGGCAAAGCTGAAACTCTGTGAGATGAACTAACAGAACACAAAGCAGTTTCGCAGAAAGATTCCTTTCGATTTTATCTTAGGATATTTCCATTTTCACCATAGCCCTTTATGGGCATCCAAATATCACTTTGAAAATTCCACAAGAACAGTCTTAGCGAAAGGCTTCATGAGGAAAAAGCTGCAACTCTTTGAGATGAATTAACAGAACACAAAGCAGTTTCTCAGAAAGCTTCTTTTCAGTTTTTAACGGAAGATATTTCCTGTTTCACCATAGCCCTCTATGGGCTTACAAATATCACTTTGCAAATTCCACAACAACAGCCTTAGCGAAAGGCTTCTTGAGGTGAAAGATGTAACTCTGTGAGATTAATTAAGAGAACACAAAGCAGTTTCTCAGACGGCTTCTTTCCAGTTTTTAACGGAAGATATTTCCTTTTTCACCATAGCCCTCTATGGGCTTCCAAATATCACCTTGCAAATTCCACAAGAACAGTCTTAGCGAAAGTCTTCTGGAGGGGAAAGCTGTAACTCTGTTAGATGAATTAACAGAACACAAAGCAGGTTCTCAGAAAGCTTCTTTTCAGTTTTTAACTGAAGTAATTTCCTTTTTCACCGCAGCCCTCTATAAGCTTCCAAATATCACTTTGAAATCCCACAAGAACAGTCTTAGCGAAAGGCTTCTTTAGGGGAAAGGTGTAAATCGGTGAGATTTATTAACAGAACACACGACATTTTCTCAGAAAGCTTCTTTCCAGTTTTTAACAGAAGATAATTTTTTTATCACCATAGTCCCCTACAGGATTCCAAATATCACTTTGCAAATTCCACAAGAACAGTCTTAGCAAAAGGCTTCCGCAGGGGAAAGCTATAACTCTGTGAGATGAACTAACAGAACACAGAGCAGATTCTCAGAAAGCTCCTTTACGGTGTTTAATTGAAGATATTTCCTTTTTCACCATAGCCCTCTATGGGATTTCAAATTTCATTTTTCAAATTCCACAAGAACAGTCTTAGTGAACGGCTTCTAGATGGGAAAGCTGTAACTCTGTGAGATGAATTAACAGAACACAAAGCAGTTTCTCAGAAAGCTTCTCTTCGTTTTTTATCTTAGGATATTTCCATTTTCACCTTACCCCTCTATGGGCTTCCAAATATCACTTTGCAAATTCCACAAGAACAGTGTTATCGAAAGTCGTCTGTAGAGGAAAGCTGTATCACTGTGAGATATGTTAACAGAACACAAGGCAGTTTCTCAGAAAGCTTCTTTCCAGTTTGTAACTGAAGATATTTCCTTTTTCACCATAGCCCTCTATGGGGTTCAAAATATTAATATGCAAATTTCACAAGAATAGTCTTAGTGAACGGCTTCTTGAGGGAAAGCTGAAACTCTGTGAGATTAAGTAACAGAACACAAAGCAGCTTCTCAGAAAGATTCTTTTCGGTTTTTAACAGAAGATATTTCCTTATTCACCATAGCCTACTATGGGCTTCCAAATATCATTTTGCAAATTCCACAAGAACAGTCTTAGCGAAAGGATTCTTGAAGGAAAGCTGTAACTCTGTGAGATGAATTAACAGAACAAAAAGCAGTTTCTCAGAAATCTTCTTTCCAGTTTTTAACGGAAAATATTTCCTTTTTCACCATAGCCTTCTATGGGCTTCCAAATTTCACCTTGCAAATTACACAAGAACAGTCTTAGCGAAAGTCTTCTTGATGGGAAAGGTGTAACTCTGTGAGATGAATTAACAGAACACAAAGCGGTTTCTATGAAAGCTTCTTTTCAGTTTTTATCTTAGGATATTTCCTTTTTCACCATAGCCCTGAATGGGCTTCGAAATATCACTTTGCAAATTAGAAAACAACAGCCTTAGCGAAAGGTTTCTGGAGGGGAAAGCTGTAACTCTCTGAGATGAATTAACAGAACACAAAGCAGTTTCTCAGGAGGATTCTTTCCCGTTTTTAACGGAAGATATTTCTTTTTTCACCATAGCCCTCTATGGGCTTCCAAATATCACTTTGGAAATGCCACAAGAACAGTCTTAGCAAAAGATTTCTTGAGGCGAAAGCTGTAACTCTGTGAGATAAATTAATAGAACACAAAGCAGTTTCTCAGAAAACTTCTTTCCAGTTTTTAACTGAAGATATTTCCTTTTTCACCATAGCCCTCCATGGGCTTCCAAATATCACTTTGCAAATTCCACAAAAACAGTCTTATCGAAAGGCTTCTTGAGGGAAAAGCTGAACTCTGGGAGATGAATTAACAGATCTCAAAGCAGTTTCTCAGAAATCTTCTTTCCAGTTTTTAACGGAATATATTTACTTTTTCACCGTAGCCCTCTATTGGCCTCCAAATATCACTTGGAAATTCCACAAGAAAAGTCGTTACGAAAGGCTTCTTGAGGGGAAAGCTGTGACTGTGTGAGATAAATTAACAGAACACAATGCAGTTTCTCGGAAATCTTCTTTCCAGTTTTTAACGGAAGATATTTCCTTTTTCACCATAGCCCTCTACGGGCTTCCAAATATCACTTTGCAAATTTCATAAGAACAGTCTTAGTGAACGGCTTCTTGAGTGGAAAGCCGTAAATCTGTGAGAAGAACTAACAAAACGAAAACCGGTTTCTTAGAAAGCTTCTTTTCTTTCTTTATGTTAGGATATTTCAATTTTCACCTTTGCCCTCTAGGTGCTTCCAAATACCACTTTGCAATTTCCAAAAAAACAGCCTTAGCGAAAGGCTTCTTGAGGGGAAAGCTGTAACTCTGTGAGTTGAATTAACAGAACACACAGCAGTTTCTCAGAAATCTTCTTTCCGGTTTTTAACAGAAGATATTCCTTTTTCAGCATAGCCCTCTAAGGGCTTCCAAATATCACTTTGGAAGTTCCACAAGAACAGTCTTAGCGACAGACTTCTTGAGGGTAAATCTGTAACATTCTGAGATGAATTAACAGAACACAAAGCAGCTTCTCAGAAAGCTTCTTTCTAGTTTTCAATGGAAGGTATTTCCTTATTCACCATAGCCCTCTATGGGCTTCCAGGTATCACTTTGCAAATTTCACAAGAGCAGTCTTAGTGAACGGCTTCTTGAGGGTAAAGCTGTAACTCTATGAGATGAACTAACAGAACACAAGGCAGTTTCTCAGAAAGCTTCTTTTCGTTTTTTATCTTAGCATATTTCCATTTTCACAATAGCACTCTATGGGCTTCCGAATATCACTTTGCAAATTCCACAAGAACAGTCTTAGCGAAAGGCTTCTTAAGGGGAAAGCTCTATCTTTTTGAGATGATTCAACAGAACACAAAGCAGTTTTTCAGAAAGCTTCTTTTCAGTTTCTATCTTAGGCTATTTCCTTTTTCACCATAGCCCTCTATGGTCTTCCAAATATCACCTTGCAAATTCCACAAGAACAGTCTTAGCAAAAGGCTTTTGGAGGGGAAAGCTCTAATTCGGTGAGATGTATTAACAGAAAACACGCCAGTTTCTCAAGAAGCTTCTTTCCCCTTGTTAACGGGAGATATTTCCTTTTTCACCATAGCCCTCTATGGGTTACCAAATATGAATTTGCAAATTGCACAAGAAGAGTCTTAGTGAACGGCTTCTTGAGGGGAAAGCTCAAACTCTGTGAGATGAACTAACAGAACACAAAGCAGTTTCTCAGAAAGCTTCTTTTCTGTTTTTAACGGAAGATATTCCCTTTTTCACCATAGCCCTCTATAGGCTTCGAAATTTCTCTTTGCAAATTCCACAAGAACAGTCTTAGTGAAAGGCTTCTGCAGGGACAAGCTGTAACTCTGTGAGATGAATTAACAGTACACAAAGCAGTTTCTCAGAAAGCTTCTGTTCAGTTTTTATATTAGGATATTTCCTTTTTCACCATAGCTTTCTACGGGCTCCAATTATCACTTTGCAAATTCCACAAGAACAGTCTTAGCGAAAGGCTTATTTAAGGGAAAGCTGTAACTCTGTGAGTTGAATTAAGAGAACACAAAGTAGTTTCTCAGAAAGATTCTTTCCAGTTTTAAACTGAAGGTATTTCCTTTTTCACCATAGCCCTCTACGGGCTTCCAATATCACTTTGCAAATTTCACAAGAACAGTCTTAGTGAACGGTTTCTTGAGGGGAAAGCTGTAACTCTGTGAGATGAATTAACAGAACACAGGGCAGTTTCTCAGAAATCTTCTTTCCAGTTTTTAACGGAAGATATTTCCTTTTTCACCGTAGCCCTCTCTGGGCTTCCAAATATCACATTGCAAATTACAAAAGAACGGTCTTAGTGAACGGCTTCTTGAGGTGAAACCTGTAAATCGGTGAGATGAATTAACAGAACACAAAGCCGTTTCTCAGAAATCTTCTTTCCAGTTTTTATCTTAGGATATTTCCCTTTTCACCATAGCCCTCTATGGGCTTCCAAATATCACTATGCAAATCCCACAGGAACAGTCTTAGCCAAAGGCTTTTGTGGAGAAAGCTGTAACTCGTTGTGATATATTAACAGAACACGCGGCCGTTTCTCAGAGTGCTTCTTTCTAGTTTTTAAGGGAAGATATTTCCTGTTTCACCATAGCCCACTATGGGCTTCCAAATATCACTTTGAAAATTTCACAAGAACACTCTTACTGAATGGCTTTTTGAGGGGAAAGCGGTAACACTGTGAGATTAATTAACCGAACACAAAGCGGTTTCTCGAAACCTTATTTTCAGTTTTTATCTCAGGTTTTTTCCTTTTTCACCATAGACCTCTATGGGCTTCTAAATATCACTTCCAAATTCCACAAGAACAGCCTTAGGGAAAGGCTTCTTATGGGGAAAGCTGTAACTCTGTGAGATGAATTAACAGAACACAAAGCAGTTTCTCAGAAAGCTTCTTTCCATTTTTTAACGGAAGATATTTCCTTTTTCACCCATGCACTCTATGGGCTTCCAAATATCACTTTGCAAATTCCGCAAAAACTGTCTTTGCGAAAGGCTTCTTGAGGGAAAAGCTGTAAGACTGTGAAATGAATTAACAGAACACAAAGCTGTTTCTCAGAAAGATTCTTTCCAATTTTAACGGAAGATATTTCCTTTTTCACCATAGCCCTCTCTGGGCTTCCAAATATCCCTTTGCAAATTCCACAAGAACAGTCTTCATGAAAGATTTCTCGAGGGGAAAGCTGTAACTCTTTGAGATGAATTAACAAAACACAAAGAAGTATCTCAGAAAGTTTCTTGCCAGTTTTTAACTGAAGTTATTTCCTTTTTCACCATAGCCTTCTACGGGCTTCCAAATATCACTTTGCAAATTCCACAAGAACAGTCTTAGCAAAAGGCTTCTTGAGGGGAAACCTGTAACTCTGTGAGATGAATTAACAGAACACAAAGCAGTTTCTCAGGAAGCTTCTTTCCTGTTTTTAACGGATGATATTTCCTTTTTCACCATAGCCCTCTATGGGCTTCTAAATATCACGTTCTAAATTGCACAAGAACAGTCTTAGCTAAAGGCTTCATGAGAGGAAAGCTGTAACTCTGTGAGATGAATTAAGAGAACACAAAGCAGTTTTTCAGAAAGCTTATTTTCAGTTTTTATCTTAGGCTATTTCTTTTTTCACCGTAGACCTCTGTAGGCTTCTAAATATCACTTCCCAAATTCGACAAGAACAGTCTTAGGGAAAGACTTCGTTAGGGGAAAGCTGTAACTTTGTGAGCTGAATTAACACAACACAACGCTGTGTCTCAGAAAGCTTCTTTCCGGTTTTAAACCGAAGATATTTCCTTTTCACCACAGCTCTCTATGGCATTCGAAATGTCACTTTGCAAATTCCACAAGAACAGTCATAGTGAAAGGCTTCCTCAGGGGAAAGCTGTAAGTCTGTAGGATGAATTCACAGATCAGAAAGCTGTTTCTCAGAAAGCTTCTTTCTCACTCTTATGGGGGATATTTCCTTTGGCCCTATAGTCTTCAAAGTGAACCGAATTATCCCTTCTCAGATTCCACAGAAATAAGGTTAGCAAACAGCTCTACGACATAGAACTCTCACTCAGTGAGTGGATGTCACATATCCCAAAGCAGTTTCTCAGAAATGTTCTTTTCAGTTTTTATCTTAGTATATTTCCTTTTTCACCATAACCCTCTATGGGCTCAAAAATACCACTCTGCAAATGCCACAAGAACAGTCTTACCGAAAGGCTTCTTAAGGGGGAAGCTGTAACTCTGTGAGGTGAATTAACAGAACACAAAGCAGTTTCTCAGAAAGCTTCTTTGCAGCTTTTATCTTAGGATATTTCCTTCTTCACCATAGCCCTATAAGGGCTTACAAATTTCACTATGAGTATTACACAAGAAGAGTCTTAGCAAAAGTCTTTTTGAGGGTAAAGCTGTAACTCTTTGAGATGAACTAACAGAACACAAAGCAGTTTCTTAGAAAGCTTCTTTCCATTTTTTAACTGAAGATATTTCCCTTTTCACCACAGTCGTCTATGGGCTTCCAAATATCACTTTGCAAATTCAAAAAGAACAGTCCTAGCAAAAGGCTTCTTGAGTGGAATGCTGTAACTCTGTGAGATGAATTCACAGATCTCAGAGAAGTTTCTCAGAAAGCTTCTTTCTCACTTTTAGCGGCAGATATTTCCTTTGGCCCTATAGTCTTCAAAGGGATCCAAAATAACAGTTCTCCGATTCCATAGAAATAGGTATCAAACAGCACTAGGAAATACAGCTGAAACTCAGTGAGTGGAAGTCACATAATACTAAACCGTTTCTCAGAAAGCCTCTTTCAGTTTTTAACTGAAGCTATATCCTTTTTCACCGTAGCCCTCTATGGGCTTCAAAATAGCACTTTGAAAATACAACAAGAACAGTCTTAGCGAAAGTCTTCTACAGGGGAAAGCTGTAACTCTGTTAGGTGAATTAACAGAACACAAAGCAGTTTCTCAGGAATGTTCTTTACAGTTTTTATCTGAAGATATATCCTTTTTCACCATAGCCCTCTATGGGCTTCCAAATATCACTTTGCAAATTCTACAAGAACAATCTTAGCGAAAGACTTCTTGAGGGGAAAGCTGTAAGTCTGTGAGATGAATTAAAAGAACACAAAGCAGTTTCTCAGAAAGCTTCTTTCCAGTTTTTATCTGAGGATATTTCGTTTTCACCATAGCCGTCTATTGGATTCCAAATATCATTTTTCAAATTGTGCAAGAATAATCTTAGCGAAAGGCTTCTTGAGGGGAAAGCTGTAACTCTGTGAAATGAATTCGCAGATCACAAAGAAGTTTCTCAGAAAGCTTCTTTCTAACTTTTAGTGGCGGATATTTCCTTTGGCCCTACAGTCTTCAAAGGGAACCGAAATAACAGTTCTCAGATTCCACAGAAATAAGGCTGCCAAACAGCTCTATGAAATACAGCTTTAAATCAGTGAGTGGAAGTCATATATCAAAAAGCAGTTTCTCAGAAACCTTCTTTTCAGGTTTTAACTGAAGATATATCTTTTTTCACCATAGCCCTCTAAGGGCTTCCAAATATCACTTTGCAAATTCCAGAAGAACACTCTTATGGAAAGGATTCTTGACGGGAAAGCTCTAACTCTTTGAAATGAATTAACAGATCACAAAGCAGTTTCTAGAAAAGCCTCTTTCCAATTTTTAACTGAAGATATTTCCTATTTCACCATAACCATCTATGGGCTTACAAATATGACTTTGCAAATTCCACAAGAACAGTCTTAGCGAAAGGCTTCTTGAGGGAAAAGCTGAAGCTCTGTGAGATGTATTAACAGAACACAAAGCGGTTTCTCAGAAAGATTCTTTCCAGTTTTTATGTTAGGATATTTCCTTTTTCACCGTAGCCCTATATAGGCTTAAAAATATCACTTTGAAAATTAAACAAGAACAGTCTTAAAAAAAGTCTTCTTGAGGATAAAGCTGTAAGTCTTTGAGATGAATTAACAAAACACAGAGCAGTTTCTCAGAAAGCTTCTTCCCAGTTTGTAACTGAAGATATTTCCTTTTTCATCATAGCCCTCTATGGTCTTCCAAATATCACTTTGCAAATTCCAAAAGAACAGTCTTAGCGAAAGGCTTCTTGAGGGGAAAGCTGTAACTGCCTGAGATGAATTAACAGAACACAAAGCAGTTTCTCAGCAAACGTCTTTTCAGTTTTTATCGTAGGATATCTCCTTTTTCACATTAGCCCTCTAAGGGCTTACAAATATCACGTTGCAAATTTCACAAGAACCGTCTTAGCGAAAGGCTTGCTGAGGGGAAAGCTGTAACTCTTTAAGATGAATCAACAGAACACAAAAGAGTTTCTCAGAAAGCTTCTTTCCACTTTTTATCTTAGGATATTGCCTTTTTTCACCATATCCCTATTTGGGCTTAAATTATCACTTTGAAAATTACACAAAACAATGTTAGCAAAAGTCTTCTTGAGGGTAAAGCTGTAACACTTTGAGAGGAATTATGAGAACACAAACCAGTTTCTCAGAAAGCTTCTTTGCAGATTTTAATTGAAGATATTTCCTTTTTCATCGTAGACCTCTATGGGCTTCCAAATATCACCTTGCAAATTCCACAAGAACAGTCTTAGCGAAAGGCTTCTTGACGGGAAAGCTGTAACTTTGTGAGATGTATTAACAGAACACAAAACGGTTTCTCAGAAAGCTGCTTTCCAGTTTTTAGCTGAAGATATTTCCTTTTTCTCCGTAGCCCTCTGTGGGCTTCCAAATATCACGTTGCAAATTACACAAGAACAGTCTTAGGGAACGGCTTCTTGAGGGGAAAGCTGTCACACAGTGAGATGAATTAATAGAACACAAAGCAGTTTCTCAGAAAGCTTCTTTCCAGTTTTTATCTGAGGACATTTCCTTTTTCACCGTAGCCCTCTATGGGCTTCCAAATATCACTTTGCAAATTCCACAAGAACAGTCTTAGTGAACGGCTTCTTGAGGGGAGAGTTGTAACTCTGTGAGATGAATTAACAGAACACAAAGCAGTTTCTCAGAAAGCTTCTTTTCAGTTTTTATCTTAGGATATTCAATTTTTCACCAAAGCCCTCTATGGGCTTCCAAATATCACTTTGCAAATTCCCCAAGAAAAGTGTTAGCGAAAAACTTCTTGAGGGGAAAGCTGTAACTCTGTGAGATGAATTCACAGATCACAAAGAAGATTCTCAGAAAGCTTCTTTCTCACTTTTAGCAGCGTATATTTCCTTTATCACCATAGTCTTCAATGGAATTCGAAATAACAGTCCTCAGATTCCACAGAAATAAGGCTAACACACAGCTCTACGAAATACAGATGTAACTCAGTGAGTGGAAGTCACATATCACAAAGCAGTTTCTCAGCAAGGTTCTTTTTAGTTTTTATGGGAAGATATATCCTTTTTCTCCTGAGCTCTCTATGGGCTTCCAAATATCACCTTGCAAAATCCACAAGAACAGTCTTAGCGAAAGGCTTTTTGAGGGGAATGCTGTAATTCTGTAAGGTGAATTAACTGAACACAAAGCAGTTTCACCAAAGCTTCTTTCTAGTTTTTATGTTAGAATGTTTCCTTTTTCACCATAGCCCACAATGGGCTTCCAAATATCACTTTGCAAATTCCACAAGAAGAGTCTTAGTGAAAGGCTTCTTTGAGGGGAAAGCTGTAACTCTATGAGATGAATTAACAGAACACAAAGCAGTTTCTCAGAAAGCTTCTTTCCAGTTTTTTAACTGAAGATATTTCCTTTTTCACCTTAGCCCTCTAAGGACTTCCAAATATCACTTTGCAAATTCCACAAGAACATTCTTTGCGAAAGGCTTCTTGAAGGGGAAGCTGTAACCCTGTGAGATGAATTAACAGAACACAAAGCAGTTTCTAAGAAAGCTTCTTTCCAGTTTTCAACAGACGCTATTTCCTTTTTCACCTTAGCCCTCTAAGGGCTTCCAAATATCACTTTGCAAATTCCACAAGAACAGTCTTTGCGAAAGGCTTCTTGAAGGGAAAGCTGTAACTGTGTGTGATGAATTAACAGAACACAGAGCAATTTCTCACAAAGCTCCTTTCCAGTTTTTAACTGAGACACATTTCCTTTTTCACCACAGACCTCTACTGGCTTTCAAATATCACTTTGCAAATTCCACAAGAGCACTCTTAGTGAACGACTTCTTGAGGGGAAAGCTGTAACTCTGTGGGATGAATTAAGAGAACACAAAGAAATTTCTCAGAAAGCTTCCTTCCAATTTCTATCTGAGGATATTTCCTATTTCACCATAGCCCTCTATGTGCTTCGAAACATCACTTTGAAAATTCCACAAGAACAGTCTTAGCGAAAGGCTTCTTGAGGGGAACGCTTTAACACTGTGAGATGAATTAACAGAACCCAAAGTAGTTTCTCAGAAAGCTTCTTTTAAGTTTTTATCTGAGGACAGTTCATTTTTCACCTTAGACCTATCTGGCTTCCAAATATCACTTTATAAATTCCACAAGAACGGTCTTAGGAAAGGCTTCTTGAGGGGAAAGCTGTAACTCTGTGAGGTGAATTAACAGAACACAAGCAGTTTTTCAGAAAGTTTCTTTACAGTTTTTTACTGAAGATATTTCCTTTTTAACCGTAGCCCACTATGGGCTTACAAATATCACTTTTCAAATTCCTCAAGAAAAGTATTAGTGAACGGATTCTTGAAGGTAAAGCTGCCACGCTGTGAGATGAATTAACAGAACACAAAGCAGTTTCTCAGAAAGCTTCTTTTTAGTTTTTATCTTAGGATATTTCCTTTTTCACCATAGCCCTCTTTGGGCTTCCAAATATCACTTTGCACATTCTCCAAGTACAGTCTTCGTGAACGGCTTCTTGAGGGGAAAGCTGTAACACGGTAGATGAATTAACAGAACAAAAAGAAGATTCTCAGAATGCTTCTATTCAGTTTTTATCTTAGGATGCTTCCCTTTTCACCATAGCCCTCTATGGGCTTCTAAGTATCACATTTCAAATTCCACAAGAACTGTCTTAGTAAACGGCTTCATTAGGGGAAAGCTGTAAATCTGTGAGATGAATTCACAGAACACAAAGGAATTTCTCAGAAAGCTTCTTTTCAGTTTTTATCATAAGATATTTCCTTTTTCACCGTAGCCCTCAATGGGCTTCCAAATCACACTTTGCAAATTCCACAAGAACAGTCTTCGTGAACGGCTTCTTTAGAGGAAAGCTGTAACACTGTGAGATGAATTAAAATAACACAAAGCAGTTTCTCAGACAGCTTCTTTCCAGTTTTAACTGAAGATATTTCCTTTTTTACCGTAGCCCTTTAAGGGGTTGCAAATATCACTTTGCATATTCCACAAGAACAGTCTTAGTGAACGACTTCTTTAGGGCAAAGCTGTAACTCAGTGAGGTGAATTAACAGAACACAAAGCAGTTTCTCACAAAGCTTCTTATCAGTTTTTATGTTAGGATATTTCCTTTTTAACCATAGCCCTCTATGGGCTTTCAAATATCACTTTGCAAATTCCACAAAAACAGTCTTAACGAAAGGCTTCCTGAGGGGAAAGCTGTAACTCTGTGAGATGAATTAACAGACCATAAAACAGTTTCTCAGAAAGCTTCTTTCCAGTTTTCAACTGAAGATATTTCCTTTTCACCATAGCCCTCTATGGGCTTCCAAATATCACTTTGCAAATACCAGAAGAAGATTCTCAGCGAAAGGCTTAATGAAGGGAAAGCTGTAACTCTGTGAGATAAATTCACAGAACACAAAGAAGTTTCTCAGAAAGCTTCTTTCTCACTTTTAGCGGTCGATATTTACTTTGTCCCGATAGTTTTCAAAGGGATCCGAAATAACAGTTCTCAGATTCCACAGTAATAAGGCTAGAAAACAGCTCTACGAAACACAGCTGTAACTCAGTGAGTGGAAGTCACATATCACAAACCAGTTTCTATGAAAGCCTATTTTCCGTTTTTAACTGAAGAAATATCCATTTTCACCATAGCCATCTATCGGTTTCCAAATATCACTTTGAAAATTCCACAAGAACAGTCTTAGCGAAAGGCTTCTTGAGGGGAAAGCGGTAACTCTGTGAGATGAATTAACAGACCACAAAGCAGTTTCTCAGAAAGCTTCTTTCCAGTCTTTAACTGAAGATATTTCCTTTTTCCCCATAGCCCTCTATGGGCTTCCAAATGTCACTTTGCAAATTCCACAAGAACAGTCTTAGCGAAAGCCTTCTTGAGGGAAAAGCTGTAACTCTGTGAGATGAATTAACAGAAAACCAAGCAGTTTCTCAGAACGCTTCTTTCCAGTTTTAAACTGAAGGTATTTCCTTTTTCACCATAGCCCTCTATGGGCTTCCAAATACCACTTTGCAAAATCCACAAGAAGAGTCTTAGTGAACGGCTTCTTCAGGGGAAAGCTGTAAATCTGTGAGATGAATTAACAGATCACAAAGCAGTTTCTCAGAAAGCTTCTTTGCAGTTTTTATCTTAGGATATTTCCTTTTTCACCATAGCTCTCTATGGGCTTCCAAATATCACTTTGCAAATTCCACAAGAACAATCTTAGCGAAAGGCGTCTTGAGGGGAAAGCTGTAAGTTTGTGAGATGAATTAACAGAACTCAAAGCATTTTCTCAGAAAGTTTCTTTCCAGTTTTCATCGGAAGATATTTCCTTTTTCACCATAGCCATTTATGGGCTTCCAAATATCACTTTGCAAAATCCACAAAAACAGTCTTAGCGAAGGCCTTCTTGAGGGGAAAGCTGTAACCCTGTGAGATGAATTACAGAACACAAAGCAGTTTCTCAGAAAACTTCTTTGCACTTTTTAAATGAAGATAATTCGTTTTTGACAATAGCTATCTATAGGCTTCCGAATACCACTTTGCAAATTAAACAAGAACAGTCTTAGCGAAAGGCTTCTTGAGGGGAAAGCTGTAACCCTGTGAGATGAATTAAGAGAACACAAAGTCGTTTCTCAGAAAGCTTATTTCAAGTTTTAGCTGAAGATATTTCCTTTTTAACCGTAGCCCTCTATGGGATTCCAAATATCACTTTGCAATTTCCACAAGAACAGTCTAAGAGAAAGACTCCTTGAGGGGAATGCTGTAACTCTGTGAGATGAATTAACAGAACACAATGCAGTTCCTCAAAAAGCTTGTTTCCACTTTTTAACGGAAGATATTTCCTTTTTCACCATAGCCCTCTATGGGCTTCCAAATATCACTTTGAAAATTCCACAAGAACTGTCTTAGCGAAAGGCTTCTTGAGGGTAAATCTGTAACACTGTGAGATGAATTAACAGAACACAAAACAGTTTCTCAGAAAGCTTCTTTCCAGTTTTTAACGGAAGATATTTCCTTTTTCACCATAGCGCTCTATGGGCTTCCAATATCACTTTGCAAAATCCACAAGATGAATCTTAGAGAATGGCTTCTTCCTGGGAAAGCAGTAACTCTGTGAGATGAAGTAACAGTACACAGAGCAGTTTCTCAGAAAGCTTCTTTCCAGTTTTTAAAGGATGATATTTCCTTTTTCACCGTAGCCCACTATAGGCTTCCAAATATCACTTTGAAAATTCCAAAAGAAGAGTCTTCGTGAAAGTCTTCTACAGGGGAAAGCTGTAACACTGTGAGATGAATTAACAGAACACAAAATATTTTCTCAGAATGATTCTTTTCAGTTTTTATCTTAGGATATTTCCTTTTTCACCTTAGCCCTCTATGGGCTTGAAAATATCGCCATGAAAATTCCAAGAGAACAGTCTTAGTGAAAGGCTTCTTGAGGTGAAAGCAGTGACTCTGTGAGATGAATTAACAGAACACAGAGCAGTTTCCAGAAAGCTTCTTTCCAGTTTTTAACGGAAGATATTTCCTTTTTCACCATAGACCTAGGGGCTTCGAAATATCACTTTGCCAATTCCACTAGAAGAGTCTTAGCAAAAGGCTTCCTGAGGGGAAAGCAGTAACTGTGAGATGAATTACCCGAACACAAAGCAGTTTCTCAGAAAATTCTTTCCAGTTTTTAAGGGAAGATTCTAATTTTTCACCATAACCCTCTATGGGCTTCCAAATATCATTTTACAAATTCCACAAGAAGAGTCTTAGCGAAAGACTTCTTGAGAGGAACGCAGTAACTCTGTGAGATGAATTAACAGAACACAAAGCAATTTCTCAGAAAGCTTCTTTCCAGTTTTTAACGGAAGATATTTCCTTTTTCACCCTAGCGCTCTATGGGCTTCCAATATCACTTTGCAAAATTCACAAGAAGAATCTTAGAGAATGGCTTCTTGCTGGAAAAGCAGTAACTCTGTGAGATGAATTAACAGAACACAGTGCAGTTTCCCAGAAAGCTTCTTTCCAGTTTTTAACGGAAGATATTTCCTTTATTCCCATAGCCCTCTAAGGGCTTCCAAATATCAGTTACCATATTCCAGAAGAACAGCCTTAGCGAAAGGCTTCTTGAAGGGAAACCTATAACTCTGTGAGATGAATTAACAGAATACAAAGCAGTTTCTCAGAAACGTTCTTTCCAGTTTTTCTGAAAGATATTTCCTTTTTCACCATAGCCCTCTATGGGATTCCAAATATCACTTTGCAATTTCCACAAGAACAGCCTTAGCGAAAGGCTTTTTGAAGGGAAAGCTGTAACTCTGTGAGATGAATTAACAGAACACAAAGCAGTTTCTCAGAAAGCTTCTTTACAGTTTTTTATGGAAGATATTTCCTTTTTCACCATAGCCCTCTATTTCCTTCCAAATCACTTTGCCAATTCCACAAGAACAGCCTTAGCGAAAGGCTTCTTGAAGGGAAAGTTGTAAGTCTGTGAGATGAATTAACAGAATGCAAAGCAGTTTCTCAGAAAGCTTCTTTCCAATTTTTAACAGACGATATTTCCTTTTTCACCATAGCCCTCTAGGGGCTTCCAAATAATACTTTGAAAATTCCACAAGAACCGTCTTTGCGGAAGGCTTCTTGAAGGGAAAGCTGTAACTCTGTGAGATGAATTAACAGAACACAAAGCAGTTTGTCAGAAAGCTTCTTTCAATTTTTTACTGAAGATATTTACTTTTCACCATAGTCACTTTTGGGCTTCCAAATATCACTTTGGTAATTCCACGAGAACAGACTTAGCGAAAGTCTTCTTGAGGAGAAAGCTGTAATTCTGTGAGATGAATTAACAGAACACAAAGCAGTTTCTCACACAGCCACTTTCCAGTTTTTAACAGAAGATAGTTCCTTTTTTACCATAGCCCTCTATGGCCTTCCAAATATCATTTTGCAAATTCCACAAGAACAGCATTAGCAAAAGGCTTCTTGAGAGGAAAGCTGTAACTCTGTGAGATGAATTAACAGAACAAAAAGCATTGTCTCAGAAGGCTTCATTCCAGTTTTTAACTGAAGATATTTCCTTTTTCAACTTAGCCCTCTATGGGATTCCAAATATCACTTTGAAAATTCCACAAGAACAGTCTTAACAAAAGGCTTCCTGAGGGGAAAGCTGTAACACTGTGAGATGAATTAATAGAACACAAACAGTTTCTCAGACAGCTTCTTTCCAGTTTTTAACTGAAGATATTTAATTTATCACCATAGCCCTCTATGGGCTTCCAAATATCACTTTGTAAATTCCACAAGAACAGCCTTAGCGAAAGTCTTCTTGAAGGTAAAGCTGTAAGTCTGTGAGTTGAATTAAGAGAACACAAAACAGTTTCTCAGAAAGTTTCTTTCCAGTTTTTTAACGGAAGATATTTCGTTTTTCACCATAGCCCTCTGTGGGCTTCAAAATATCACTTTTTAAATTTCACAAGAATAACCTTAGCGAAAGGCTGCTTGAAGGGAAAGCTGTAACAGTGTGAGATGAATTAACAGAACACAAAGTAGTTTCTCAGAAACCTTCTTTTCAGTTTTTAACGGAAGATATTTCCATTTTCACCATAGTCCTCAATGGGCTTCCAAATATCACTTTGCAAATCCCACAAGAACAGCCTTAGCGACAGGTTTCTTGAGTGCAAAGCTGTTACGCGGTGAGATGTCATCCACGAACACACGGCAGTTTCTCAGAAAGTATTTTTCAAGTTTTTAACGGTAGATATTTCCTTTTTCACCGTAGCCCTCTATGGGCTTCCAAATATCACTTTGCAAATTTCACAAGAGCAGCCTTAGTGAACGGATTCTTGAGGGTAAAGCTGTACCTCAGTGAGATGAACTAATAGAACACAAAGCATTGTCTCAGAAAGCTTCTTTTCGGTTTTTATCTAAGGATATTTCCATTTTCACCATAGCCCTCTATGGGCTTCCAAATATCACTTTGCAAATTCCACAAGAACAGTCTTAGCAGAAGGCTTGTGGAGGAGAAAGCTCTAACTCTGTGAGATGAATTAACAGAACACAAATCAGTTTCTAAGAAAGCTTCTTTCCAGTTTTTACGGAAGATATTTCCTTTTACACCATAGCCCCCTAGGGGCTTCAAAATATCACTTTGCAAATCCCACAAGAACAGTCTTAGCGAAGGGATTATTGAGGAGAGAGCTGTAAGTCTCCGAGATGAATTAACAGAACACAAAGCAGTTTCTCAGAAAGCTTCTTTCCAATTTTTAAGTGAAGATATTTCCTTTTTCACCGTATTCCTCTAAGGGCTTTCAAATATCACTTTGCAAATCCCACAAGAACAGTCTCAGTGAAAGGCTTCTTGAGGAGAAAGCTGTAACTCGGTGAGATGTATTACACGAACACACGGCAGTTTCTCAGAAAGCTTCTTTCCAGTTTTTAACGGAAGATATTTCCTTTTTCACCGTAGCACTCTATGGCCTTCCAAATATCACCTAGAAAATTTCACAAGAGCAGTCTTAGGGAAAGGCTTCTGGAGGGGAAAGCTGTAACTCTGTGAGATGAATTAACAGAACACAAGGCAGTATCTCAGAAATCTTCTTTCCAGTTATTAGCTGAAGATGTTTCCTTATTCACCATAGGCATCTATGGGATTCCAAATATCACTTTGCAAATTCCACAAGAACAGTCTTAGCGAAACGCTTCTTGAGGGGAAAGCTGTAACACTGTGAGATCAATTAACAGAACACAAAGCAGTTTCTCAGAAATCTTCTTTCCGGTGTTTAAGGAATATACTTCGTTTTTCACCATAGCCCTCTATGGGCTTTCAAATGTCACTTTGCAAATTCCACAAGACTAGTCTTAGCGAAAGGCTTCTTGAGGGGAAATGTGTAACTCGGTGAGATGTATTAACAGAACACACGGCAGTATCTGAGAGAGCTTCTTTCCAGTTTTTAATTAAGATATTTCCTTTTTCACCATAGGGCAATATGGGTTTCCAAATATCACTTTGCAAATTTCACAAGAATAGTCTTAGTGAACGGCTTCTTGAGGGGATAGCTGTAACACAATGAGATGAACTAACATAACACAAAGGAGTTTCTCAGAGAGCTTCTTTTCGGTTTTTAATGAAGATATTCCCTTTTTCACCATAGCCCTCTACGGGCTTCCAAATATCATTTTACAAATATCACAAGAACAGTCTTAGCGAAAGACTTCTTGAGGGGAAAGCTGTAACTCTGTGAGATGTCTTAACAGAACACAAAGCAGTTTCTCAGAAAGCTTCCTTCCAGTTTAAACTGAAGATATTTCCTTTTTCACCATAGCCCTCAATGGGCATTCAAATATCACTTTGCAAATTCCACAACAACAGCCTTAGCGAAAGGCTTCTTGAGGGGAAAGCTGTAAATCTGAGTTGAATTTACAGAACACAAAGCAGTTTCTCGGAAAGCTTCTTTTCAGTTTTTATCTTAGGATATTTCCTTTTTCACCATAGCCCTCCATGGGCTTTCAAATATCACTTTTCAAATCCGACAAGAACAGTCTTAGCGAAAGGCTTCTGGTGGGGAAAGCTGTAACTCGGTGCGATGTATTAACAGAACACGTTGCAGTTTCTCAGAAAGCTTCTTTCCAGTTTTTAACTGTAGATATTTCCTTTTTCTCCATAGCCATCAATGGGCTTCCAAATATCCCTTTGCAAATACCACAAGAACAGTCTTAGCGAAAAGCTTCTGGAGGGGAAAGCTGTAACATTGTGAGATGAATTAGCAGAACACAAAGCAGTTTCTCAGAAAGCTTCTTTCCAGTTTTTAACGGTAGATATTTTCTTTTTCACCATAGCCCTCTATGGGCTTGCAAATATCACTTTGCAAATTCCACAAGAACAGTCTTACCGAAAGGCTTCTTAAGGGGAAAGCTGTAACTCTGTGAGATGAATTAACAGAACACAAAGCAGTTTCTCAAATATATTCTTTCCAGTTTTTAAAGGAAGATATTTCCTTTTACACCATAGCCCCATATGGGCTTCAAAATATCACTTCGCAAATTCCACAAGAACAGTCTTAGCGAAGGGCTTCTTGAGGAGAGAGTTGTAACTCTCCGAAATGAATTAACAGAACACTAAGCAGTTTCTCAGAAAGCCTCTTTCCAGTTTTTAACAGAAGATATTTCCTTTTTCACCATAGCCCTCTATGGGCTTCCAAATATCACTTTGCAAATCCCACAAGAACAGTCTTAGCGAAAGGCTTCTGGAGGGGAAAGCTGTAACCCTGTGAGATGAATTAGCAGAACACAAAGCAGTCTCTCAGAAAGCTTCTTTCCAGTTTTTAACGGTAGATATTTCCTTTTTCACCATAGCCCTCTATGGGCTTCCAAATATCTCTTCGCAAATCCCACAAGATCAGACTCAGTGAAAGGCTTCATGAGGAGAAAGCTGTAACCCGGTGAGATGTATTACACGAACACATGGCAGTTTCTCAGAACGCTCCTTTCCAGTTTTTAACGGAAGATATTTAGTTTTTCACCATAGCACTCTGTGGGCTTCTAAATATCACTTTGAAAATTCCACAAGAACAGTCTTAGGGAAAGGCTTCTTGAGGGGAAATCTGTAACTCTGTGAGATGAATTAACAGAACACAAAGCAGTATCGAAGAAAGCTTCTTTCCAGTTTTTAACTGAAGATATTTCCTAGTTCACCGTAGCCCTCTATGGGCTTCCAAATATCACTTTGCAAATCCCACAAGACCAGTCTTAGCGAAAGGCCTCTTGAAGGGAAAGCTGTAACTCGGTGAGGTGTACTAACAGAACACTCAGCAGTTTCTCAGAAAGCTTCTTTCCACTTTTTAAGGAAAGATATTTCCTTTTTCACCATAGCACTCTAGGGGCTTCCAAATATCACTTTGAAAATTACACTAGAACAGTCTTAGCGAAAGGTTTCTTGAGGGGAAAGCTGTAACACTGTGAGATGAATTAACTGAACACAAAGCAGTTTCTCAGAGAGCTTCTTTTCGGTTTTCAATGGAAGATATTCCCTTTTAAACCATAGCCCTCTACGGGCTTCCAAATATCATTTTGCAAATTCCACAAGAACAGTCTTAGCGAAAGGCTTCTTGAGGGGAAAGCTGTAAATCTGAGTTGAATTTACAGAACACAAAGCAGTTTCTCATAAAGCTTCTTTTCAGTTTTTATCTTAGGATATTTCCTTTTTCACCGTAGCCCTCCATTGGCTTCCAAATATCTCTTTGCAAATCCCACAAGAACAGTCTTAGCGAAAGGCTTATTGTGGGGAAAGCTGTAACTCGGTGAGATATATTAACAGAACACAATGTAGTTTCTCAGAAAGCTTCTTTCCAGTTTTTAACTGAAGATATTTTCTTTTTCAAAATAGTCCTCAATGGGCTTCCAAATATCAGATTGCAAATTCCACAAGAACAGTGTTAGCGAAAGGCTTCTTGAAGGGAAACCTGTAAGTCGGTGAGATGTATTAACACAACACACGGTAATTTCTCAGAATGCTTCTTTCCAGTTTTTAACGGAAGATATTTCCTATTTCACCATAGTCCTCTATGGGCTTCCAAATATCATTTTGCAATATTTACAAGAACAGTCTTAGTGAACGGATTCTTGAGGGGAAAGCTGTAACTCTGTGAGATGAACTAACAAAACACAAAGCAGTTTCTCAGAAAGCTTCTTTTTGGTTTTTATCTTAGGATATTTCCATTTTCACCATAACCCTCTATGGGCTTCCAAATATCACTTCGCAATTTCCACAAGAAGAGTCTTAGCGATAGGCTTATTGAAGGTAAAGCTGTAACACTGTGGGAACATTTAAGAGAACACAAAGCAGTTTCTCAGAAAGCTTCTTTCCATTTTTGAACGGAAGATATATCCTTTTTCAACATAGCCCTCTATGGGATTGCAAATAGGACTTTGCAAATTCCACAAGAACAATCTTAGTGAAAGGCTTCTTGAGGGGAAAACTGTAATTATGTGAGAAGAATTAACAGTACACAAAGCAGTTTCTCAGAAAGCTTCTTTACAGCTTTTAATGGAAGATATTTTCTTTTTCGCCATAGTCCTCTATGGGCTTCCAAATATCAATTTCAAAATTCCACAAGGACAGTCTTAGCGAAAGGCTTCTTGAGGGGAAAGCTGTAACTCTGTGAGATGAATTAACAGAACAGAAAGCAGTTCCTCAGAAAGCATCTCTCCAGTTTTTAACGGAAGATATTTGCTTTTTCACCATAGCCCTCTATGGGCTTCCAAATATCACTTTGCAAATTCCACAAGAAGAGTCTTAGCGATAGGCTTATTGAAGGGAAAGCTGTAACTCTGTGAGATGAATTAACAGAACACAAAGCAGTTTCTCAGAAAGCTTCTATCCTGTTTCTAACGGAAGATATTTCCTTTTCCACTATAGCCCACTATGGGCTTCCAAATATCACTTTTCAAATTCCATAAGAACAGTCTCAGCGAAAATCTTCTTCAGGGGGAAGCTGTAACTCTATGGGAAGAATTAACAGAACACAAAGCAGTTTCTCAGAAAGCTTCTTTCCAGTTTTTAACGGAAGATATATCCTTTTTCACCATAGCCCTCTATGGGTTTCCAAATATCACTTTGCCAATTCTACAAGAACAATCTTAGTGAAAGGCTTCTTGAGGGGAAAGCTGTAACTATGTGAGAAGAATTAACAGTACACAAAGCTTTTTGTCACAAAGCTTCTTTACAGTTTTTAACGGAAGATATTTCCTTGTTCACCATAGCCCTCTATGGGCTTCCAAATATCACTTTTCAAATTCCACAAGAACAGCCTTATTGAAAGGCTTCTTGCAAGGAAAGCTGTAACTCTGTGAGATGAATTAACAGAACACAAATCAGTTTCTCAGAAAGCTTCTTTCCAATTTTTAACGGAAGATATTTCCTTTTTCAATATAGCCCACTATGGGCTTCCAAATATCGCTTTGAAAATTCCACAAGAACAGTCTTAGCGAAAGGCTTCTTCAGTGGAAAGCTGTAACCCTGTGAGATGAATTGACAGAACACAAAACACTTTCTCAGAAAGCTTCTTTCCAGTTTTTAACGGAAGATATTTCCTTTTTCACCGTAGCACTCTATGGGCTTCCAAATATTACTTTGCAAATTCCACAAGAACATTCTTAGCGACAGGCTTCTTGAGGGGAAAGCTGTAACTCTGTGAGATGAATTAACAGAACACAAAGTAGTTTCTCTGAAAGCTTCTTTCCAGTTTTTAACGGAAGATATTTCCTTTTTCACCATAGCCGTCTATGGGCTTCCAAATATCACTTTGCAAATTCCACAGGAAGAGTCTTCGCCAAAGTCTTCTTCAGGGGAAAGCTGTAACCCTATGAGATGAATTAACAGAACACAATGTAGTTTCTCAGAATGCCTATTCTCACTTTTTATCTCAGGATATTTCCTTTTCCTCCTTAGCCCTCTATGGGCTTCAAAATATCACTATGAAAATTCCATAAGAACAGTCTTAGCGAAAGGCTTCTTGAAGTGAAAGCAGTGACTCTGTGAGATGAATTAACAGAACACAAAGCAGTTTCTCAGACAGCTTCTTTTCAGTTTTTAACGGAAGATATTTCCTTTATAACCATAGCCCTCTATGGAATTCCAAATATCAGTTTGTAAATTCCACAAGAACAGTCTTCGCGAAAGGCTTCTTGAGCGTAAAGCTGTAATTCTGTGATATGAATTAACAGAGCACAAAGCAGTTTCTCAGAAAGCTTCTTTCCAGTTTTTAACGGAAGATATTTCCTTTTTCCCCATAGCCATCTATGGGCTTCCAAAAATCACTTTGCAAATTCCACAGGAACAGACTGTGTGAAAGGCTTTTGAAGGGATTGCTGTAACTCTGTTAGATGAGTTAACAGAACACAAAGCAGTTTCTCTGAAAGCTTCTTTCCAGTTTTTACCGGAAGATATATCCTTTTTTACCATATCCCTGTATGGACTTCCAAATATCACTTTACAAATTCCACAAGAACAGTCTAGGCGAAAGGCTTCTTGTGGGGAAAGCACAAGATGCCGTTCACTAAAACTGTTTTGTGAAATTTGCAAAGTGATATTTGGAAGCCCATAGAGGGCTAAGGTGAAAAAGGAAATATCTTCCGTTAAAAACTGGAAAGAACTATTCTGAGAAAATGCGGTGTGTTCTGTTAGTACATATCACCGAGCTACAGCTTTCCCCCAGGAAGCCGTTCACTAAGACTGTTCTTGTGGAATTGCAAAGTGATATTTGGAGGCACATAGAGGGCAATGGTGATAAAGGAAACATCCTAAGATAAAAACTGAAAAGAAGCTTTCTGAGAAACTGCTTTGTTTTCTGTTAATTCAAGTCACAGAGTTACTCTTTTACCTCAGGAAGCCTTTCGCTAAGGCTGTTGTTGTGGAATTTGCAAAGTGATATTTGGAAGCCCAAAAGGGCTATGGTGAAAAAGGAAATATCCTCAGTTAAAAACTGGAAAGAAGCTTTCTGAGAAACTGCTTTGTGTTCAGTTAGTTCCTCTCACAGAGTTACAGCTTTCCCCTCAAGAAGACTTTCGCTAAGACTGTTCATGTGGAATTTTCAAAGTGATGATTGGAATCCCATAGAGGGCTATGGTGAAAAAGGAAATATCCTAAGGTAAAAACTGAAAAGTAGGTTTCTGAGAAAATGTTTTGTGTTCTGTTAATTCATCTTACAGAGTTACAACTTTACCCTCAAGAAGCCTTTCGCTAAGACTTTTCTTCTGGAATTTGCAAAGTGATATTTGGAAACCCTATAGCCCTGTGGTGAAAATGGAAATATCGTAAGATAAAAAACGAAAAGAAGTTTTCTGAGAAACTGCTTTGAATTCTTTTAATTCATCTTACAGATTTACAGCTTTTATCTCCAGAATCCTTTCGCTAAGACTGTTCTTGTGGAATTTGCAAAATGTTTTTGGAAGCCCATAGAGGGCTATGCTGAAAAAGGAAATATCCTAAGATAAAAACTGAAAAGAAGCTTTCTGAGAAACTGCTTTGTGTTCTGTTAATTCATCTCAGAGAGTTACAGCTTTCCCCTCAAGAAGTCTTTCACAAAGACTGTTCTTGTGTAATTTGCAAAGTGATATTTGGAAGACCATAGAGGGCTATGTTGAAAAAGGAAATATAGTAAGATAAAATCCGAAAAGAAGCTTTCTGAGAAACTGCTTTGTGTTCTGTTAATTCATCTCAAAGTGTCACAGATTTCCCCTCATGAGGCCGTTCACTAAGACTGTTCTTCTGAAATTTGGAAAGTGATATTTAGAATCTCATAGAGGGCAATGGTGAAAAAGGAAATATTTTCCGATAAAAACTGTAAAGAAGCTTTCTGATAAACTGCTTTGTGTTCTGTTAGTTCATCTAACAGAGTTACAGCTTTCCCTTCAAGAAGCAGTTCACTGAGACTATTCTTGTGAAATTTGCAAAGTGATATTAGAAAACTCCTATAGGGCTATGGTGAAAAAGGAAATATCTTCCGTTAAAAACTGGAAAGAAGCTTTTTGAGAAACTGCCGTGTGTTCTGTTAAAGCATCTCACCGAGTTACAGCTTTCCCCTCAAGAAGGCTTTCGCTAAGACTGTTCCTGTGGGATTTGCAAAGTGATATTTGGAAGCCCATAGAGGGCTATGGTGAAAAAGGAAATATCTTTCGTTAAAAACTGGAAAGAAGATATTTGAGAAACTGCTTTGTGTTCTGTTAATTCATCTCACAGTGTTACAGTTTTCCCCTCCAGAAGTCTTTCGCTTCCACTGTTCTTGTGGAATTTGCATAGTGATATTTGGAATCCCATAGAGGGCTATGGTGAAAATGGAAATAACTTCAGTTAAAAAATGAAAAGAAGCTTTCCGAGAAACTGCTTTGTGTTCTGTTAATTCATCTCAAAGAGTTACAGCTTTCCCCTCAAGAAGCCTTCCGCTAAGACTGTTTTTGAGGAATTTCCAAAGTGATATGTGGAAGCCCTTAGAGGGCTATGGTGAAAATGGAAATATCATAAGATACTTACCGAAAAGAAGATGTCTGAAAAAGTGCTTTGTGTTCTGTTAGTTCATCTCACAGAGCTACAGCTTTTCCCTCAAGAAGCCGTTCACTAAGACTGTTTTGTGAAATTTGCAAAGTGATATTTGGAAGCCCATAGAGGGCTAAGGTGAAAAAGGAAATATCTTCCGTTAAAAACTGGAAAGAACCATTCTGAGAAAATGCGGTGTGTTCTGTTAGTACATATCACCGAGCTACAGCTTTCCCCTCAGGAAGCCGTTCACTAAGACTGTTCTTGTGGAATTGCAAAGTGATATTTGGAGGCACATAGAGGGCAATGGTGATAACGGAAACATCCTAAGATAAAAACTGAAAAGAAGCTTTATGAGAAACTGCTTTGTGTTCTGTTAATTCAAGTCACAGAGTTACTCTTTTACCTCAGGAAGCCTTTCGCTAAGGCTGTTTTGTGGAATTTGCAAAGTGATATTTGGAAGCCCAAAAGGGCTATGGTGAAAAAGGAAATATCCTAAGATAAAAACTGAAAAGAAGCTTTCTGAGAAACTGCTTTGTGTTCAGTTAGTTCCTCTCACAGAGTTACAGCTTTCCCCTCAAGAAGTCTTTCAGAAAGACTGTTCTTGTGTAATTTGCAAAGTGATATTTGGAAGACCGTAGAGGGCTATGTAGAAAAAGGAAATATAGTAAGATAAAATCCGAAAAGAAGCTCTCTGAGAAACTGCTTTGTGTTCTGTTAATTCATCTCAAAGTGTCACAGATTTCCCCTCATGAGGCCGTTCACTAAGACTGTTCTTCTGTAATTTGGAAAGTGATATTTAGAATCTCATAGAGGGCAATGGTGAAAAAGGAAATATTTTCCGATAAAAACTGTAAAGAAGCTTTCTGATAAACTGCTTTGTGTTCTGTTAGTTCATCTCACAGAGTTACAGCTTTCCCTTCAAGAAGCAGTTCACTGAGACTATTCTTGTGAAATTTGCAAAGTGATATTAGAAAACTCCTAGAGGGCTATGGTGAAAAAGGAAATATCTTCCTTTAAAAACTGGAAAGAAGCTTTTTGAGAAACTGCCGTGTGTTCTGTTAAAGCATGTCACCGAGTTACAGCTTTCCCCTCAAGAAGGCTTTCGATAAGAATGTTCTTGTGGGATTTGCAAAGTGATATTTGGAAGCCCCTAGAGGGCTATGGTGATAAAGGAAATATCTTTCGCTAAAAACTGGAAAGAAGATATCTGAGAAACTGCTTTGGGTTCTGTTAATTCATCTCACAGAGTTACAGTTTTCCCCTCCAGAAGTCTTTCGCTTCCACTGTTCTTGTGGAATTTGCATAGTGATATTTGGAATCCCATAGAGGGCTACGGTGAAAATGGAAATAACTTCAGTTAAAAAATGAAAAGAAGCTTTCCGAGAAACTGCTTTGTGTTCTGTTAATTCATCTCAAAGAGTTACAGCTTTCCCCTCAAGAAGCCTTCCGCTAAGACTGTTTTTGAGGAATTTCCAAAGTGATATGTGGAAGCCCATAGAGGGCTATGGTGAAAATGGAAATATCGTAAGATAAAAAACGAAAAGAATGTTTCTGAGAAACTGCTTTGAATTCTTTTAATTCATCTTACAGATTTACAGCTTTTATCTCCAGAATCCTTTCGCTAAGACTGTTCTTGTGGAATTTGCAAAATGTTTTTGGAATCCCATAGGGGGCTATGCTTAAAAAGGAAATATCCTAAGATAAAAACTGAAAAGAAGCTTTCTGAGAAACTGCTATGTGTTCTGTTAATTCATCTCAGAGAGTTACAGCTTTCCCCTCAAGAAGTCTTTCACAAAGACTGTTCTTGTGTAATTTGCAAAGTGATATTTGGAAGACCATAGAGGGCTATGTTGAAAAAGGAAATATAGGAAGATTAAATCCGAAAAGAAGCTTTCTGAGAAACTGCTTTGTGTTCTGTTAATTCATCTCAAAGTGTCACAGATTTCCCCTCATGAGGCCGTTCACTAAGACTGTTCTTCTGAAATTTGGAAAGTGATATTTAGAATCTCATAGAGGGCAATGGTGAAAAAGGAAATATTTTCCGATAAAAACTGTAAAGAAACTTTCTGATAAACTGCTTTGTGTTCTGTTAATTCATCTCAAAGAGTTACAGCTTTCCCCTCAAGAAGCCTTCCGCTAAGACTGTTTTTGAGGAATTTCCAAAGTGATATGTGGAAGCCCATAGAGGGCTATGGTGAAAATGGAAATATCGTAAGATACTTACCGAAAAGAAGCTGTCTGAAAAAGTGCTTTGTGTTCTGTTAGTTCATCTCACAGAGCTACAGCTTTTCCCTCAAGAAGCCGTTCACTAAGACTGTTTTGTGAAATTTGCAAAGTGATATTTGGAAGCCCATAGAGGGCTAAGGTGAAAAAGGAAATATCTTCCGTTAAAAACTGGAAAGAACCATTCTGAGAAAATGCGGTGTGTTCTGTTAGTACATATCACCGAGCTACAGCTTTCCCCTCAGGAAGCCGTTCACTAAGACTGTTCTTGTGGAATTGCAAAGTGATATTTGGAGGCACATAGAGGGCAATGGTGATAAAGGAAACATCCTAAGATAAAAACTGAAAAGAAGCTTTCTGAGAAACTGCTTTGTGTTCTGTTAATTCAACTCACAGTTACTCTTTTACCTCAGGAAGCCTTTCGCTAAGGCTGTTGTTGTGGAATTTGCAAAGTGATATTTGGAACCCCAAAAGGGCTATGGTGAAAAAGGAAATATCCTCAGTTAAAAACTGGAAAGAAGCTTTCTGAGAAACTGCTTTGTGTTCAGTTAGTTCCTCTCACAGAGTTACAGCTTTCCCCTCAAGAAGACTTTCGCTAAGACTGTTCATGTGGAATTTTCAAAGTGATAATTGGAATCCCATAGAGGGCTATGGTGAAAAAGGAAATATCCTAAGGTAAAAACTGAAAAGTAGGTTTCTGAGAAAATGTTTTGTGTTCTGTTAATTCATCTTACAGAGTTACAGCTTTACCCTCAAGAAGCCTTTCGCTAAGACTTTTCTTCTGGAATTTGCAAAGTGATATTTGGAAACCCTATAGCCCTATGGTGAAAATGGAAATATCGTAAGATAAAAAACGAAAAGAAGGTTTCTGAGAAACTGCTTTGAATTCTTTTAATTCATCTTACAGATTTACAGCTTTTATCTCCAGAATCCTTTCGCTAAGACTGTTCTTGTGGAATTTGCAAAATGTTTTTGGAAGCCCATAGAGGGCTATGCTGAAAAAGGAAATATCCTAAGATAAAAACTGAAAAGAAGCTTTCTGAGAAACTGCTTTGTGTTCTGTTAATTCATCTCAGAGAGTTACAGCTTTCCCCTCAAGAAGTCTTTCACAAAGACTGTTCTTGTGTAATTTGCAAAGTGATATTTGGAAGACCATAGAGGGCTATGTTGAAAAAGGAAATATAGTAAGATAAAATCCGAAAAGAAGCTTTCTGAGAAACTGCTTTGTGTTCTGTTAATTCATCTCAAAGTGTCACAGATTTCCCCTCATGAGGCCGTTCACTAAGACTGTTCTTCTGAAATTTGGAAAGTGATATTTAGAATCTCATAGAGGGCAATGGTGAAAAAGGAAATATTTTCCGATACAAACTGTAAAGAAGCTTTCTGATAAACTGCTTTGTGTTCTGTTAGTTCATCTCACAGAGTTACAGCTTTCCCTTCAAGAAACAGTTCACTGAGACTATTCTTGTGAAATTTGCAAAGTGATATTAGAAAACTCCTAGAGGGCTATGGTGAAAAAGGAAATATCTTCCGTTAAAAACTGGAAAGAAGCTTTTTGAGAAACTGCCGTGTGTTCTGTTAAAGCATCTCACCGAGTTACAGCTTTCCCTCAAGAAGGCTTTCGCTAAGACTGTTCCTGTGGGATTTGCAAAGTGATATTTGGAAGCCCATAGAGGGCTATGGTGAAAAAGGAAATATCTTTCGTTAAAAACTGGAAAGAAGATATCTGAGAAACTGCTTTGTGTTCTGTTAATTCAACTCACAGAGTTACAGTTTTCCCCTCCAGAAGTCTTTCGCTTCCACTGTTCTTGTGGAATTTGCATAGTGATATTTGGAATCCCATAGAGGGCTATGGTGAAAATGGAAATAACTTCAGTTAAAAAATGAAAAGAAGCTTTCCGAGAAACTGCTTTGTGTTCTGTTAATTCATCTCAAGGAGTTACAGCTTTCCCCTCAAGAAGCCTTCCGCTAAGACTGTTTTTGAGGAATTTCCAAAGTGATATGTGAAAGCCCATAGAGGGCTATGGTGAAAATGGAAATATCGTAAGATACTTACCGAAAAGAAGCTGTCTGAAAAACTGCTTTGTGTTCTGTTAGTTCATCTCACAGAGCTACAGCTTTTCCCTCAAGAAGCCGTTCACTAAGACTGTTTTGTGAAATTTGCAAAGTGATATTTGGAAGCCCATAGAGGGCTAAGGTGAAAAAGGAAATATCTTCCGTTAAAAACTGGAAAGAACCATTCTGAGAAAATGCGGTGTGTTCTGTTAGTACATATCACCGAGCTACAGCTTTCCCCTCAGGAAGCCGTTCACTAAGACAGTTCTTGTGGAATTGCAAAGTGATATTTGGAGGCACATAGAGGGCAATGGTGAAAAAGGAAACATCCTAAGATAAAAACTGAAAAGAAGCTTTCTGAGAAACTGCTTTGTGTTCTGTTAATTCAACTCACAGTTACTCTTTTACCTCAGGAAGCCTTTCGCTAAGGCTGTTGTTGTGGAATTTACAAAGTGATATTTTGAAGCCCATAGAGGGCTATGGTGAAAAAGGAAATACCTTCAGTTAAAAACTGAAAAGAAGCTTTCTGAGAAACTGCTTTGTGTTCTGTTAATTCATCTCATAGTGTTACTGCTTTTGCCTCAAGAATCCTTCTGCTAAGACTGTTTTTGTGGAATTTCCAAAGTGATATTTCGATACCCATAGTAGGCTATGGTGAAAATGGAAATATCCTAAGATAAAAACCGGAAAGAAGCTGTATGGAAAGCTGCTTTGTGTTTTGTTAGTTCACTCACAGAGTTACAGCTTTCCCTTCAGGGAGCCGTTAACTAAGACTGTTTTGTGAAATTTGCAAAGTGATATTTGGAAGCCCATAGAGGGCTAAGGTGAAAAAGGAAATATCTTCCGTTAAAAACTGGAAAGAACCATTCTGAGAAAATGCGGTGTGTTCTGTTAGTACATATCACCGAGGTACAGCTTTCCTCTCAAGAAGCCTTTCGCTAAGACTGTTCTTGTGGGATTTCCAAAGTGATATTTGGAAGCCCATAGAGGGCTATAGTGAAAAAGGAAATATCTTCAGTTAAATACTGGAAAGAAGCTTTCTGAGAGTCTGCTTTGTGTTCTGTTAATTCATCTCACAGAGTTACAGCTTCCCCCCTCAAGAAGCCTTTCGCTAAGACTGTTCTTGTGGAATTTGCAAAGTCATATTTGGAAGCCCATAGAGGACTATGGTGAAAAAGGAACTAACTTCCGTTAAAAACTGGAAAGAAGATTTGTGAGAAACTGCTTTGTGTTCTGTTAATTCAACTCACAGAGTTACAGATTTCCCCTTCAGAAGCCTTTCGCTAAGACTGTTCTTCTGGAATTTGCAAAGTGATATTTGGAAGCGCATGGAGGGCTATGGTGAAAAGGGAAATAACTTCCGTTAAAAACTGGAAAGAAGCTTTCTGAGAAACTGCCGTGTGTTCTGTTAATATATCTCACCGAGTTACAGCTTTCCCCGCAAGAAGCCTTTCTATAAGACTGTTCTTGTGGAATTAGCAAAGTGATACTTGGAAGCCCATAGAGGGCTGTTTTGAAAATGGAAATATCCTAAGATAAAAACCGAAAGGAAGCTGTCTGAGAAACTGCTTTGTGTTGTGTGAGTTCATCTCACAGTGTTACAGCTTTCCCCTCAAGAAGCCCTTCACTAATACTGTTCTTGTGAAATTTGCAAACTGATATTTATAATCCCATAGAGGACTTTGGTGAAAAAGGAAATATCTTTCGTTAAAAACTGGAAAGAAGATTTCTGAGAAACTGCTTTGTGTTCTGTTAATTCATCTCAGACAGTTACAGATTTCCCCTCAAGAGGCCGTTCACTAAGACTGTTCTTGTGGAATTTGCAAAGTGATATTTTGAAGCCCATAGTGGACTATGGTGAAAAAGGAAATATCTTCCGCTAAAAACTGGAAAGAACCTTTCTGAGAAACTGCTTTGTGTTCCGTTAATTAATCTCACAGAGTTACAGCTTTCCTATAATGAAGCCGATCACTAAGGCTGTTCTTTTGGAATATGCAAAGTGATATTTGGAAGCCCATAGAGGGCTACGGTGAAAAACGAAATATCCTAAGACAAAAACTGAAAGGAAGCTTTCTGAGAAACTGCTTAGTGTTCTGTTAATTCGTCACCAGAGTTACAGCTTTCCCCTCAAAAAGCCTTTCGCTAAGACTATTCTTGTGGAATTTGCAAAGTGAAATTTGGAAGCCCATTGAGGGCTATGATGAAAAAGGATATTTCTTCCATTAAAAACCGAAAAGAAAATTTCTGAGAAACTGCTTCTTGTTTTGTTAGTTCATCTCACAGAATTACAGCTTTGCTCCCAGAAGCCTTTCGCTAAGACTGTTCTTGTGGAATTTGCAAAGTGATCTTAGAAGCCCGTAGAAGGCTCTGGTGAAAAAGGAAATAACTTACGTTAAAAATTGGAAAGAAGCTTTCTGAGAAACTGATGTGTGTTCTGTTAAAACATCTCACCGTGTTACAGCTTTTACCTCAAGAAGCCTTTCGCTAAGACTGTTCTTGTGGAATTTTCTATGTGATATTTGGAAGCCCATAGAGGGCTATGGGAAAAAGAAAATATCTTCGGTTGAAAACTGGAAAGAAGCTTTCTGAGAAACAGCTCTGTGTTCTGTTAATTCATTTCAGAGAGTTACAGCTTTCCGCTCCAGAAGTCTTTCGCTAAGACTGCTCTTTTGGAATTTGCAAAGTGATATTTGGAAGCCCTTAGAGAGCTATGGTGAAAAAGGAAATATCTTCCGTTAAAAACTGGAGAGAAGCATTCTGAGATACTGCCGTGTGTTCTGTTAATACATCTAACCGAGTTACAGCTTTCCCCTCTAGAAGCCTTTCGCTAAGACTGTTCTTGTGGCATTTGCAATGTGATATTTGGAAGCCCTTAGAGGGCTATGGTGAAAAAGGAAATATCTTCAGTTAAAAACTGGAAAGAAGCTTTCTGAGAAACTGCTTTGTGTTCTGTTAATTCATCTCACAGAGTTACAGGTTTCCCCTCCAGAAGCCTTTCCCGAAGACTGTTCTTGTGGAATTTGCAAAGTGATGTTTGGAAGCCCATAGAGGGCTATGGTGAAAAAGGACATATCTTCCATTAAAAACTGGAAAGAAATTTTCTGAGAAACTGCTTTGTTTTCTGTTAATTCATCTCACAGTGTTACAGCTTTCTTCTCAAGAAGCCTTTCGGTAAGACTGTTCTTGTGGAATTTGCAAAGTGATATTTGCAAGCCCATAGAGGGCTATGGTGAAAAAGGACATATCTTCCGTTAAAAACTGGAAAGAAGATTTCTGAGAAACTGCTTTGTGTTCTGTTAATTCATCTCAGAGAGTTACAGATTTCCCCTCAAGAGGCCGTTCACTAAGACTGTTCTTCTGAAATTTGGAAAGTGATATTTAGAATCCCATAGAGGGCTATGGTGAAAAACGAATTATTTTCCGTTAAAAACTGGAAAGAAGCTTTCTGAGAAACTGCTTTGTGTTCTGTTAATTCATCTCACAGAGTTACATTTCCCTCTAAAACCTTTCGCTAAGGCTGTTGTCGAATTTGCAAAGTGATATTTGGAAGCCCATAGAGGGCTATGGTGAAAAAGGAAATATCTTCAGTTAAAAACTGGAAAGAAGCTTTCTGAGAAACTGCCATGTGTTCTGATAATAGACCTCACCCAGTTACAGCTTTCCCTTCAAGAAGCCTTTCGCTAAGACTGTTGTTGTGGGATTTGCAAAATGATATTTGGAAGCCCATAGAGCGCTATGGTGAAAAAGGAAATATCTTCTGTTAAAAAGCGGAAAGAAGCTTTCTGAGAATCTCCTTTTTGTTCTGTTAATTCACCTCAAAGAGTTACAGCTTTCCACTCAATAATTCTTTTGCTAAGACTGTTCTTGTTGAATTTGCAAAGTGAGATTTGGAAGCCCAGAGAGGTCTATGGTGAAAAAGGAAATATCGTAAGATAAAAACTGAAAAGAAGCTTTCTGAGAAATTGCTTTGTGTTCTGTTAATTCATCTCACATAGTTACAACATTTCCCTCTAAAAGCCTTTCGCTAAGACTGTTCTTGTGGAATTTGCAAAGTGATATTTGGAAGCCCATACAGGGTTATGTTGAAAAAGGAAATATCTTCGGTTAAAAACTGGAAAGAAGCTTTTTGAGAAACTGCTTTGTGTTCTGTTAATTCATCTCACAGAGTTACAACTTTCCCTTCAGGAAGCCTTTAACTAAGACTGTTCTTGTGAAACTGGAAAAGTGATATTTGGAAGCCCATAGAGGGCTATGGCTTAAAATGAAATATCCTCCGTTAGAAACTGGAAAGAAGCTATCTGAGAAACTGCTTTGTTTTCTGTTAATTCATCTCACAGAGTTACAGTTTTCCCCTCAAGAAGCCGTTCACTAAGACTTTCCTTGTGGAATTTTCAAAGTGATATTTGAAGGCACATAGAGGGCTATGATGAAAAAGAAAACGTCCAAAGATAAAAACTGAAATGAAGCTTTCTGTGAAACTGCTTTGTGTTCTGTTAATTCATCTCACAGAGTTACAGCTTTCTTCTCAAGAAGCCTTTCGGTAAAACTGTTCTTGTGGAATTTGCAAAGTGATATTTGGAAGCCCCTAGAGGGCTATGGTGAAAAAGGACATATCTTCCGTTAAAAACTGGAAAGAAGCTTTTTGAGAAACTGCCGTGTGTTCTGTTAAAGCATCTCACCTAGTTACAGCTTTCCCCTCAAGAAGGCTTTTGCTAAGTCTGTTCTTGTAGGATTTGCAAAGTGATATTTGGAAGCCCATAGAGGACTATGGTGAAAAAGGAAATATCTTTCGTTTAAAACTGGAAAGAAGATATCTGAGAAACTGCTTTGTGTTCTGTTAATTCATCTCACAGCGTTAGAGTTTTCCCCTCCCGAAGTCTTTCGCTTCTACTGTTCTTGTGGAATTTTCATAGTGATATTTGGAATCCCATAGAGGGCTATGGTGAAAATGGAAATACCTTCAATTAAAAAATGAAAAGAACTCCAACTCCCAGCACGAGCGACACAGAAGACTGGTGATTTCTGCATTCTCAACTGAGGTACTGGGTTCATCTCACTGGGGAGTGCCAGACGATCCGTGCTGGTCAGCGGCTGCAGCCCGACCAGCGAGAGCTGAAGCAGGACGAGGCATTGCCTCACCTGGAAAGCGCAAGGGGGAAGGGAATCCCTTTTCCTAGCCAGGGGAACTGAGACATACACCACCTGGAAAATCGGGTAACTCCCACCCCAAAACTGCGCTTTAAGCAAACAGGCACACCAGGTGATCATATCCCACACCTGGCCGGGAGTGTCCCACACCCACGGAGCCTCTCTCATTGCTAGCACAGCAGTCTGTGATCTACCGGCAAGGCAGCAGCGAGGCTGGGGGAGGGGCGCCCGCCATTGCTGAGGCTTAAGTAGGTAAACAAAGCTGCTGGGAAGCTCGAACTGGGTGGAGCTCACAGCAGCTCAAGGAAACCTGCCTGTCTCTGTAGACTCCACCTCTGGGGACAGGGCACAGTAAACAATAACAAACGCAGCAGCTCTGCAGACGCAAACGACTCTGTCTGACAGCTTTGAAGAGAGCAGTGGATCTCCCAACACGGAGGTTGAGATCTGAGAAGGGACAGACTCCCTTCTCAAGTAGGTCCCTGACCCCTGAGTAGCCTAACTGGGAGACATCCCCCACTAGGGGCAGTCTGACACCCCACACCTCACAGGGTGGAGTACACCCCTGAGAGGAAGCTTTCAAAGCAAGAATCAGACAGGTACACTCGCTGTTCAGCAATATTCTATCTTCTGCAGCCTCTGCTGCTGATACCCAGGCAAACAGGGTCTGGAGTGGACCTCAAGCAATCTCCTACAGCTACAACCTACAGCTGAGGATCCTGACTGTTAGAAGGAAAGCTATCAAACAGGAAGGACACCTACACCAAAACCCCATCAGTACATCACCATCATCAAAGACCAGAGGCAGATAAAACCACAAAGATGGGGAAAAAGCAGGGCAGAAAAGCTGGAAATTCAAAAAATAAGAGCGCATCTCCCCCGGCAAAGGAGCGCAGCTCATCGCCAGCAACAGATCAAAGCTGGACGGAGAATGGCTTTGACGACATGAGAGAAGAAGGCTTCAGTCCATCCAATTTCTCAGAGCTAAAGGAGGAATTATGTACCCAGCGCAAAGAAACTAAAAATCTTGAAAAAAAGTGGAAGAATTGATGGCTAGAGTAATTAATGCAGAGAAGGTCATAAACGAAATGAAAGAGACGAAAACCATGGCAGGAGAAATACGTGACAAATGCACAAGCTTCAGTAACCGACTCGATCAACTGGAAGAAAGAATGTCAGCGATGGAGGATCAAATGAATGAAATGAAGCGAGAAGAGAAACCAAAAGAAAAAAGAAGAAAAAGAAATGAACAAAGCCTGCAAGAAGTATGGGATTATGTAAAAAGACCAAATCTACGTCTGATTGGGGTGCCTGAAAGTGAGGGGGAAAATGGAACCAAGTTGGAAAACACTCTTCAGGATATCATCCAGGAGAACTTCCCCAACCTAGTAGGGCAGGCCAACATTCAAATCCAGGAAATACAGAGAACGCCACAAAGATACTCCTCGAGAAGAGCAACTCCAAGACACATAATTGCCAGATTCACCAAAGTTGAAATGAAGGAAAAAATCTTAAGGGCAGCTAGAGAGAAAGGTCGGGTTACCCACAAAGGGAAGCCCATCAGACTAACAGCAGATCTCTCGGCAGAAACTCTTCAAGCCAGAAGAGAGTGGGGGCCAATATTCAACATTCTTAAAGAAAAGAATTTTCAACCCAGAATTTTATATCCAGCCAAACTAAGTTTCATAAGTGAAGGAGAAATAAAATCCTTTACAGATAAGCAAATGCTTAGAGATTTTGTCACCACTAGGCCTGCCTTACAAGAGACCCTGAAGGAAGCACTAAACATGGAAAGGAACAACCGGTACCAGCCATTGCAAAAACATGCCAAAATGTAAAGACCATCAAGGCTAGGAAGAAACTGCATCAACTAACGAGCAAAATAACCAGTTAATATCATAATGGCAGGATCAAGTTCACACATAACAATCTTAACCTTAAATGTAAATGGACTAAATGCTCCAATTAAAAGACACAGACTGGCAAACTGGATAAAGAGTCAAGATCCATCAGTCTGCTGTATTCAGGAGACCCATCTCACACGCAGAGACATACATAGGCTCAAAATAAAGGGATGGGGGAAGATTTACCAAGCAAATGGAGAACAAAAAAAAGCGGGGGTTGCAATACTAGTCTCTGATAAAACAGACTTTAAACCATCAAAGATCAAAAGAGACAAAGAAGGCCATTACATAATGGTAAAGGGATCAATTCAACAGGAAGAGCTAACTATCCTAAATATATATGCACCCAATACAGGAGCACCCAGATTCATAAAGCAAGTCCTTAGAGACTTACAAAGAGACTTAGACTCCCATACAATAATAATGGGAGACTTCAACACTCCACTGTCAACATTAGACAGATCAACGAGACAGAAAGTTAACAAGGATATCCAGGAATTGAACTCATCTCTGCAGCAAGCAGACCTAATAGACATCTATAGAACTCTCCACCCCAAATCAACAGAATATACATTCTTCTCAGCACCACATCGTACTTACTCCAAAATTGACCACGTAATTGGGAGTAAAGCACTCCTCAAAAAATGTACAAGAACAGAAATTATAACAAACTGTCTCTCAGACCACAGTGCAATCAAATTAGAACTCAGGACTAAGAAACTCAATCAAAACCGCTCAACTACATGGAAACTGAACAACCTGCTCCTGAATGACTACTGGGTACATAACGAAATGAAGGCAGAAATAAAGATGTTCTTTGAAACCAATGAGAACAAAGATACAACATACCAGAATCTCTGGGACACATTTAAAGCAGTGTGTAGAGGGAAATTTATAGCACTAAATGCCCACAAGAGAAAGCAGGAAAGATCTAAAATTGACACTCTAACATCGCAATTAAAAGTACTAGAGAAGCAAGAGCAAACACATTCAAAAGCTAGCAGAAGGCAAGAAATAACTAAGATCAGAGCAGAACTGAAGGAGATAGAGACACAAAAAACCCTCCAAAAAATCAATGAATCCAGGAGTCGGTATTTTGAAAAGATCAACAAAATTGACAGACCACTAGCAAGACTAATAAAGAAGAAAAGACAGAAGAATCAAATCGACGCAATTAAAAATGATAAAGGGGATATCACCACCGACCCCACAGAAATACAAACTACCATCAGAGAATACTATAAACACCTCTACGCAAATAAACTGGAAAATCTAGAAGAAATGGATAATTTCCTGGACACTTACACTCTTCTAAGACTAAACCAGGAAGAAGTTGAATCCCCGAATAGAAAAATAGTAGAATCTGAAATTGAGGCAATAATTAATAGCCTACCAACCAAAAAAGTCCAGGACCAGATGGATTCACAGCTGAATTCAACCAGAGGTACAAGGAGGAGCTGGTACCATTCCTTCTGAAACTATTCCAATAAATAGAAAAACAGGGAATCCTCCCTAACTCATTTTATGAGGCCAACATCATCCTGATACCAAAGCCTGGCAGAGACACAACAAAAAAAGAGAATTTTAGACCAATATCCCTGATGAACATCGATGCAAAAATCCTCAATAAAATACTGGCAAACCGGATTCAGCAGCACATCAAAAAGCTTATCCACCATGATCAAGTGGGCGTCATCCCTGGGATGCAAGGCTGGTTCAACATTTGCAAATCAATAAACATAATCCAGCATATAAACAGAACCAAAGACAAGAACCACATGATTATCTCAATAGATGAAGAAAAGGCTTTTGACAAAATTCAACAGCCCTTCATGCTAAAAACGCTCTATGGGCTTCCAAATATCACTTTGCAAATTCCACAAGAAGAGTCTTAGCGAAAGGCTTATTGAAGGGAAAGCTGTAACTCTGTGAGATGAATTAACAGAACACAAAGAACTTTCTCAGAAAGCTTCTATCCTGTTTTTATCGGAAGATATTTCCTTTTCCACCATAGCCCACTATGGGCTTCCAAATATCACTGTGCAAATTCCACAAGAGCAGTCTTAGCGAAAGGCTTCTTGAGGGGAAAGCTGTAACTCTGTGAGATGAATTAACAGAACACAAAGTAGTTTCTCAGAAAGCTTCCTTCCAGTTTTAACGGAAAATATTTTCTTTTTCACCATAGTCCTCTACGGGCTTCCAAATATCACTGCGCAAATTCCACAAAAATAGATTTAACCAAACGCTTCTTGAAGGGAAAGCTGTAACTCTGTGAGATGAATTAACAGAACACAAAGCAGTTTTTCAGAAAGTTTGTTTTCAGTTTTTAACAAAAGATATTTCCTTTTTCACAATAGCCCTCTAAGGGCTTCCAAATATCACTTTGCATATTCCACAAGAACAGTATTAGCGAAAGACTTCTTGAGGGGAAAGCTCTAACTCTGTGAGATGAATTAACAGAACACAAAGCAGTGTCTCAGAAAGCTTCTTTTCAGTTTTTAAGGAAAGATATTTCCTTTTTCACAATAGACCTCTATGGGCTTCCAAATATCACTTTGAAAATTCCACAGGAACTGTCTTACGAAAGACTTTTTAAGGAGAAAGCTGTAACTCTCTGAGATGAATTGACAGAACACAAAGCAGTTTCTCAGAAAGCTTCTTTCCAGTTTTTAACGGAAGATATTTCCTTTTTCACCATAGCCCTCTATGGGCTTCCAAATATCACTTTGCAAATTCCACAAGAACAGTCTTAGCGAAAGGCTTCTTGAGGGGAAAGCTGTAACACTGTGAGATGAATTAACAGAAAACAAAGCAGTTTCTCAGAAAGATTCTTTGCAGTTTTTAACGGAAGATATTTCCTTTTTAACCGTAGCCCTCCATGGGCTTCCAAATATCACTTTGCATATTCCACAAGAACTGTCTTAGCGAAAGGCTTCTTGAGGGGAAAGCTGTAACTCTGTGAGATGAATTAACAGAACACAAAGCAGTTTTTCAGAAAGTTTGTTTTCAGTTTTTAACATAAGATATTTCCTTTTTCACAATAGCCCTCTAAGGGCTTCCAAATATCACTTTGCATATTCCACAAGAACAGTATTAGCGAAAGACTTCTTGAGGGGAAAGCTCTAAGTCTGTGAGATGAATTAACAGAACACAAAGCAGTTTTTCAGTAAGCTTCTTTTCAGTTTTTAAGGAAAGATATTTCCTTTTTCACAATAGACCTCTATGGGCTTCCAAATATCACTTTGAAAATTCCACAAGAACTGTCTTACGAAAGACTTTTTAAGGAGAAAGCTGTAACTCTCTGAGATGAATTAACAGAACACAAAGCAGTTTCTCAGAAAGCTTCTTTCCAGTTTTTAACGGAAGATATTTCCTTTTTCACCATAGCCCTCTACGGGCTTCCAAATATCACTTTGCAAATTCCACAAGAACAGTCTTAGCGAAAGGCTTCTTGAGGGGAACTCTGTACCTCTCTGAGATGAAATAACAGAACTCAAAGCAGTTTCTCAGAAAGCCTATTTCCATTTTTAACTGAAGATATTTATTTTTTCACCAAAAACCTCTATGGGCTTCCAAATATCACTTTGCAAATTTCACAAGAACCGTCTTAGTGAAAGGCTTCTTGAGGGGAAACTGTAACTCTTTGGGTTGAATTAACAGAACACAAAGCAGTTTCTCAGAAAGCTTCTTTCCAGTTTTTATCTTAGAATATTTCCTTTTTCTCCATAGCCATCTATGGGCTTCCATTAATCACTTTGCAAATTCCACAAGAAGAGTCTTAGGGAAAAGCTTCTTGAGGGGAAGCTGTAAACCTCTCAGATGAATTAATAGAACACAAAGCAGTTTCTCAGACAACTTCTTTCCAGTTTTTAACCGAAGATATTTCCTTTTTCACCATAGCCCTCTATGGGCTTCCAAATATGACTTTGAATATCCCACAAGAGCATTCTTAGCGAAGGCTTCTTGTGGGGAAAGCTGCAACTCGGTCAGATGTAGAATTAACAGAACACACGGCAGTTTCTCAGAAAGCTTCTTTTCAGTTTTTAACTGAAGATATTTCCTTTTTCACCATTGCCCTCTAGGGGCTTCCAAATATCACTGTGCAAATTCCACAAGAACAGTCTAAGCGAAAGGCTTCTTGAGGGGAAATCTGTAACACTTCGAGATGAATTAACAGAACACAAACCACTTTCTCACAAAGTTTCTTTCCAGTTTTTATTTGTAGATATTTCCTTTTTCACCATAGCACTCTATGGGCTTCCAAATGTCACTTTGTTAATCCCACAAGAACAGTCTTAACGAAAGGCTTTTTGAGGGAAAAGCTGTAACTCTCTGAGATGAATTAACCGAACACAAAGCAGTTTCTCAGAAAGCTTCTTTAAACTGTTTAACGGAAGATATTTCCTTTGTCACCATAGCCCTCCAAGGGCTTCCAAAAATCACTTTGCAGAATTCCACAAGAACAGTCTTAGTGAAAGGCTTCTGGAGGGATATGCTGTTACTCTGTGAGATGAATTAACAGAACACAAAGCAGTTTCTCAGAAAGCTTCTTTTTAGATTTTATCTTAGGATATTTCCTTTTTCACCATAGCCCTCAATGGGCTTCCAAATATCACTTTGCAAATTCCACAAAAACAGTGTTATCGAATGGCTTCCTGTGGGAAAAGCTGTAACTCTGTGAGATGAATTAACAGAACTCAAAGCAGATTCTCAGAAATCTTCTTTCCAGTTTTTAACAAAATATATTTACTTTTACACCATAACCCTCTACGGGCCTCCAAATATCACTTTGTAAATTCCACAAGAACAGCCTTAGCGAAAGGCTTCTTGAGGGGAAAGTTGTGACTCTGTGAGATGTACTAACAGAACAAAAAGCGGTTTCTCAGAAAGCTTCTTTTCTTTTTCTAACTTAGGATATTTCCATTTTCACCAATGCCCTCTAGGGGCTTCCAAATATCACTTTGCAAATCGCACAAGAACAGTCCTACCGAAAGGCTTCTTGAGGTGAAAGCTGTAACTCGGTGAGATATACTAACAGAACACACGGCAGTTTCCCAGAATGCTTCTTTCCAGTTTTTACCTGAAGATATTTCCTTTTTCACCATAGCCCTCTATGGGCTTCCAAATATCACTTTGCGAATTTCACAAGAAAGGTCCTAGTGAAGGGCTTCTTGAGGGGAAAGCTGTATCTCTGTGAAATGAATTAACAGAACACAAAGCAGTTTCTCAGAAAGCTTCTTTTCATTTTTTTTCTAAGGATATATCCTCTTTCATTAGAGTCCTCTATGGGCTTCAAAATATCACTTTGCAATTTCCACAAGAAGAGTCATGGATAAAGGCTTCTTGAGGTGAAAGATTTAACTTGGTGAGATGTATTAACAAAACACACGGTAGGTTCTCAAAAAAATTCTTTCCAGTTTTCAACGGAAGATATTTCCTTTTTCATCATAGCCCTCTATTGGTTTTGAAATATCACTTTGCAAATTTCACAAGAATAGTGTTAGTGAACGGCTTCTTGAGGGGAAAGCTGAAACTCTGTGAGATGAACTAACAGAACAGAATACAGTTTCTCAGAGAGCTCCTTTTCGTTTTTAACGGAAGATATTTCCTTTTTCACCATAGCTCTGTAAGGGCTTCCAAATTTCACTTTGCAAATTCCACAACAACAGTCTTAGCGAAAGGCTACTTGAGGGGAAAGCTGTAAATCTGTGAGATGAATTAACAGAACACAAAGCAGTTTCTCAGAAAGCTTCTTTTCAGATTTTATCTTAGGATATTTCCTTTTTCACCATAACCCTCTATAGGCTTCCAATATCACTATGCAAATTCCACAAAAACAGTCTTATCGAAAGGCTTCTTGAGAGAAAAGCTGTAACCCTGTGAGATGAATTAACGGAACTCAAAGCAGTTTCTCAGAAAGCTTCTTTGTAGTTTTTAAAGAAAGATAATTTCTTTTTCACCATAGCCGTCTATGGCCTTCCAAATATCACTTGCAAATTCCTCCAGAACTGTCTTATCGAAAGGCTTCTTGAGGGGAAAGCTGTAACTCTGTGAGATGAACTAACAGAAACCAAGGCAGTTTCTCAGAAAGGTTCTTTCCAGTTTTTAATGGAAGATATTTCCATTTTCACCATAGCCCTCTAAGTTCTTCCAAATATCGCTTTGCAAATTCCACAAGAACAGTCTTATGGAAAGGCTTCTTGAGAGGAAAGCTGTAACCCTGTGAAATGAAGTAACAGAACACAACGCAGTTTCTCTGAAAACCTCTTTCCAGTTTTTAACGGAAGATACTTCCTTTTCATCATAGCCCACTATGGGTTTCCAAATATCACTTTGCAAATTTCACAAGAACAGTCTTATCGAAAGATTTCTTGAGGGGAAAGCTGTAACTCTGTGAGATGAATTAACAGAACACAAAGCACTTTCTCAGAAAGCTTCTTTTCAGTTTTTAACGATGATATTTCCTTTTTCTCCATAGCCCTCTACGGCCTTCCAAATATCACTTTGCAAATTCCACCAGAACAGTCTCTGGGAAAGGATTCTTGAGGGGAAAGCTGTAACTCTGTGACATGAATTAACAGAACACAAAGCAGTTTCTCAGAAAGCTTCTTTCCAGTTTTTACCTGAAGATATTCCCTTTTTAACCATAGCCCTCTAGGGGTTCCAAATATCACGTTGCAAATTCCACTAGAACAGTCTTAGCGAAAGGCTTCTTAAGGGGAAAGCTGAAACTCTGAGAGATGAATAAACAAAACACAAAGCAGTTTCTCTGAAAGCTTCTTTCCACTTTTTAACTGAAGATATTTCCTTTTTCTCCATAGCCCTCTATGGGCTTCCAAATATCACTTTGCAAATTCCACAAGAACAGTCTTAGCGAAAGGCTTCTGGAGGGGAAGCTGTAACTCTGTGAGATGAATTAACAGAACACAAAGCAGTTTCTGAATAAGCTTCTTTTCAGTTTTTATCTTAGGATATTTATTTTTTCACCATAGCCCTCTATTGGCTTCCAAATATCACTCTGAAAATTTCACAACAACAGTTTTAGCGAAAGGCTTCTTGAGGGGAGGGCTGTAACTCTGTGAGTTGAATTAACAGAACACAAAGCAGTTTCTCAGAAATATTTTTTCAAGTTTTTAACGGAAGAAATTTCCTTTTTCACCATAGCCCTCTGTGGACTTCCAAATATTACTTTGCGAATCCCACAAGAACAGTCCTAGCGAAAGTCTTCTTGAGGGGAAAGCTGTAACTAGGTGAGGTGCATTAAGAGAACTCATGGCAGTTTCTCAGAAAGCTTATTTCCAATTTTTAAGTGAAGATATTTCCTTTTTGCCCATAGCCCTCTATGGGCTTCCAAATATCACTTTGCAAATTCCAGAAGAACAGTGTTAGTGAAAGGCTTCTTGAGGGGAAAGCTGTAACTGTTTGAGATGAATTAACAGAACACAAACCAGTTTCTCAGAAATATTCTTTCCAATTTTTAACGGAAGATATTTCCTTTTTCACCATAGCACTCTACGGCCTCCAAATATCACTTTGCAAATTCCACAAGAACAGTCTTAGCGAAAGGCTTCTGCAGGGGAAAGCTCTAAGTCTGTGACATGAATTAACAGAGCACAAAGTAGTTTGTAAGAAAGATTCTTTTCAGTTTTTGTCTTAGGATATTTCTTTTTTCACCATGGCCCTCTATGGGCTGCTAAGTATCCCTTTCCATTTTCCACAAAAACTGTCTTAAGGAAAGGCTTCTTGAGGGGAAAGGTGTAACTCTGTGAGTTGAATTAAGAGAACACAAAGGAGTTTCTCAGAATGCCTCTTTCCAGCTTTTAATGGAAGATTTTTCCTTTTTCACGATAGCCCTCTAAGGGCTTCCAAATATCACTTTGCAAATTCCAAAAAAACTGTTTTAGTGAAAGACTACTTGAGAGGAAAGCTGTAACTCTGTGAGATGAAATAACAGAACACAAAGCAGTTTCTCAGAAAGCCTCTTTCCAGTTTTTAACGGAAGATAATTCCTTCTTCACCATAGCCCTCTATGGTCTTCCAGATATCGCGTTGTAAATTCCATAAGAACAGACTTAGCGAAAGGCTTCTTGAGCGAAAAGCTGTAACTGTGTGAGATGAATTAACAGAACACAAAGCAGTTTCTCAGAGAGCTTCTTTTAAGTTTTTATCATAGGATATTTCCTTTTCCACCATAGAGCTCCATGGGCTTCCAAATATCACTTTTCAAATTCCACAAGAACTGTCTTAGCAAAAGGGTCCTGGAGGGGAAAGCTGTAAATCTGTGAGATGAATTAACAGAACACAAAGCAGTTTCTCAGAAAGCTCCTATCCAGTTTTTAACGGAAGATATGTCCTTTTTCACCATAGCCCTCTATGGACTTCCAAATATCACTTTGCAAAATCCACAAGAGCAGTCTTATCAAAAGGCTTCTTGAGTGGAAAGCTGTAACTCTGTGAGATGAATTAAAGAACACAAAGCAGTTCTCAGAAAGCTTTTTTCCAATCTTTAAAAGAAGATATTTCCTTTTTCACAATAGTCGTCTATGGCCTTCCAAATATCACTTCCAAATTCCTCCAGAACTGTCTTATCGAAAGGCTTCTTGAGGGGAAAGCTGTAACTCTGTGAGATGAATTAACAGAACACAAAGAAGTTTCTCAGAAAGCTTCTTTCCAGTTTTTACCTGAAGATATTTCCTTTTTCACCATAGCCCTCAAGGGGTTCCAAATATCACTTTGCAAATTCCACTAGAACAGTCTAAGCGAAAGGCTTCTTGAGGGAATAGCTCTAACTCTGTGAGATGCATTAACAGAAAACAAAGCAGTTTCTCTGAAAGCTTCTTTCCAGTTTTTAACTGAAGATATTTCGTTTTTCTCCATAGCCCTCTATGGGCTTCCAAATATCACTTTGCAAATTCCACAAGAACAGTCTAAGCGAAATGCTTCTTGAGGGGAAAGCTGTAACTCTGTGAGATGAATTAACAATACAGAAGACAGTTTCTCAGAATGCTTCTTTCAAGTTTTTAACTGAAGATATTTCCTTTTTCACCATAGCTTTCTATGGGCTTCCAAATATCACTTTGAAAATTCCACAAGAACAGTCTTAGCGAAAGGCTTCTTGAGGGGAAATGTGAAACTCTGTGAGATGAAACAAAAGAACACAACGCACTTTCGCAGAAAGCTTCTTTCAAGTTTTTAACTGAAGATATTTCCTTTTTCACCATAGCCCTCTATGGGCTTCCATATATCACTTTGCAAATTCCACAAGAACAGTCTTAGCTAAAGGCTTCTTGAGAGGAAGGCTGTAACTCTGTGAGCTGAATTAACAAAACACAAAGCAGTTTCTCAGAAAGCTTCTTTCCAGTTTTTAAGGGAAGATATTTCCTTTTACACCATAGCCCTCTAAGAGATCCAAATATCACTTTGCAAATTCCACTAGAACAGTCTTATCAAAAGGCTTCTTGAGGGGAAATCTGTAACTCTGGACACGAATTAACAGAACACAAAGCACTTCCTCAGAAAGCTTCCTTCCAGTTTTTAACGGAAGATATTTCCTTTTTCACCATAGCTCTCTATGGGCTTCCAAATATCACTTTGTAAAATCCACAAGAACAGCCTTATCGAAAGGCTTCTTGAGATGAAAGCTGTAACTCTGTGAGATGCATTAACAGAACACAAAGTAGTTTCTCAGAAAGCTTCTTTGCAGTTCTTATCTTAGGATATTTCCTTTTTCACCATAGCCCTATACGGCTTCCTAATATCACTTTGCAAATTCCTCAAGAACTGTCTAAGCGAATGGCTTCTTGAGCGGAAAGCTGTAACTCTGTGAGATTAAATAACAGAACACAAAACAGTTTCTCAGAAATCTTCTTTGCAGTTATTAACTGAAGGTATTTCTTTTTTCACCATAGCCCTCTATGGGCTTCCAAATATCTCTTTGAAAATTTCACAAGAAATCTCTTAGTGAACGGCTTCTTGAGGGGAAAGCTGTAACTCTATTGGATGAATTAACAGAACACAAAGCAGTTTATCAGAAAGCTTCTTTCCAGTTTTTAACGGAAGATATTTCCTTTTTTACTATAGCCCCCAGAGGGCTTCCAATATCACTTTGAAAATTCCACAAGAACAGTCTTACCGAAAGGCTTCTTGAAGGGAAAGCTGTAAGTCTGTGAGATGAATTAACAGAACACAAAGCAGTTTCTCAGAAAGCTTCTTTGCAGTGTTTAACGGAAGATATTTCCTTTTTCACCATAGCCCTCTATGGACTTCCAAATATCACTCTGCAAATTCCACAAGAACAGTCTTAGCGAATGGCTTCTTGAGGGGAAAGCTGTAACACTGTGAGATGAATTAACAGATCACAAAGCAGTTTCTCAGAAACCTTCTTTCCAATTTTTAACGGAAGATAATTCCTTTTTCACCATAACCCACCATGGGCTTCCAAATATCACTTTGGAAATTCCACAAGATCAGTCTTAGCGAAAGACTTCTTTAAGGGAAAGCTGTAACCCTGTGAGATGAATTAACAGAACACAAAGCAGTTCCTTAGTAAGCTTCTTTGCAGTTTTTATCTTAGGATATTTCCTTTATCACCATAGTGCACTTTGGGCTTTCAAATATCACTTTTAAAATTTCACAAGAACCCTCTTAGTGAACGGCTTCTTGAGGGTAAGGCTGTAACTCTGTTGGATGAATTAACAGAACACAAAGAACTTTTCCAAAGCTTCTTTTCAGTTTTTATCTTAGAATATTTCCGTTTTCATCCTTGCCCTCTATGGGCTTCCAAATATCACTTTGCACATTCCACAAGAATAATGTCTGCAACTGGCTTCTTGAGGAGAAATCTGTACCTCTGTGAGATGAATTAACAGAACACAAAGTAGTTTCTCAGAATACTTCTTTTCAGTTTTTATCTTAGGATATTTCCTTTTTAACCTTAGCCCTCCATGGGCTTGAAAATATCACTATGAAAATTCCACAAGAACAGTCTTAGCCAAAGGCTTCTTGAGGGGAAAGCAGTAACTGTGAGATGAAATAATCGAACACAAAGCAGTTTCTCAGAAAGCTTCTTTCCAGTTTTTAAGGGAAGATTTTCCTTTTTCACCATAACCCTCTATGGGCTTCCAAATATCACTTTACAAATTCCACAAGAAGAGTCTCAGCGAAAGGCTTCTTGAGAGGAACGCAGTACTCTGTGAGATGAATTAACAGAACACAAAGCAATTTCTCAGAAAGCTTCTTTCCAGTTTTTAACGGAAGATATTTCCTTTTTCACCATAGCCCTCTATGGGCTTCCAAGTATCACTTTGAAAATTCCACAAGAACAGTTTTAGCGAATGGCTTTTTGAGGGGAAAGCTGTAACTCTGTGAGATGAATTAACAGAACAGAAAGCAGTTTCTCAGAAACCTTCTTTGCAGTTTTTAACTGAATATATTTCCTTTTTCACCACAGCCCTATATGGGCTACCAAATATCTTTTATCAAATTTCACAAGAACAGTATAGTGAACGACATCTTGAGGGGAAAGCTGTACCTCTGTGAGATGAATTAGCAGAACACAAACCAGTTTCTCAGGAAGCTTCCTTCCAGTTTTTAACGGAAGATATTTCCTTTTTCACCATAGCCCGCTACGGGCTTCCAAATATCACTTTGCAAATTCCACAGGAACAGTCTTAGCGAATGGCTTCTGGAGCGGAAGGCTGTAACTCTGTGAGATGAATTAACAGAACACAAAGCAGTTTCTCAGAAAGCTTCTTTTCAGTTTTTATCTTAGGATATTTCCTTTATCACGGTAGACCTCTATGGTCTTCAAAATATCACTTTGAAAATTCCACAAGAACATTCTTAGCGAAAGGCTTCTTGAGGGGAAATCTCTAACTCTTTGAGATGAATTACAGTTTCTCAGAAAGCTACTTTTCATTTTTTATCTTAGGATATTTCCTTTTTCACCATAGCACTCTATGGGCTTCCAAATATTGTTTGAAAATTTCAAAAAAACAGTCTTAGTGAACGGTTTCTTGAGAAAAAAGCTGTAACTCTGTGAGATGTATTAACAGAACACAAAGCAGTTTCTCAGAAACCTTCTTTCCACTTTTTAAGGGAAGATATTTCATTTTCACCGTAACCCTCTATGGGCTTCCAAGTATCACTTTGCGAATTCCACAAGAACAGTCTAAGCGAAATGCTTCTTGAGGGGAAAGCTGTAACTCTGTGAGATGAATTATCGCAACACAAAGCATTTTCTCAGAAAGCTTCTTTCCAGTTTTTAACAGAAGATATTTCCTTTTTCACCATAGCCCTCTATGGGCTTCCAAATGCCACTTTGTAAATTCCACAAGAACAGACTTAGCGAATGGCTTCTTGTGGGGAAAACTGTAACTGTGTGAGATGAATTAACAGAACAAAGAGCAGTTTCTCAAAAGCGTCTTTTCAGTTTTTAACTGAAGATAATTCCTTTTTCACCCTAGCCCTCTATGAGCTTCCAAATATCACGTTGCAAATTCCACAAGAAAAGTATTAGCGAAAGGCTTCTTGACGGGAAAGCTGTAACTCTGTGAGATGAATTAACAGAACACAAAGCAGCTTCTCAGAAAGCTTCTTTCCAGTTTTTAACTGAAGATATTTCCTTTTTCACCATAGCCCTCTATGGGCTTCCACATATCACTTTGCAAGTTACACAAGAACAATCTTAGCAAAAAGGTTCTTGAGGGGAAAGCAGTAACGCTGTGAGATGAATTAACAGAACACAAAGCAATTTCTCAGATACCTTCTTTTTAGTATTTTTCATAGGATATTTCCTTTTTCACCATAGCTTCCTATGGGCTTCCAAATATGACTTTGCAAATTCCACACGAACAGTCTTAGCGAAAGGCTTCTTGAGGGGAAAGCTGTAATTCTGTGAGATGAATTAACAGAACACAAAGCAATTTCTCAGAAAACTTCTTTCCAGTTTTTAACGGAAGATATTTCCTTTTTCACCATAACACTCTATGGGCTTCCAAATATCTCTTTGCAAATTTCACAAGAACAGTTTTAGTGAACGGAATATTGAAGGCAAAGCTGTAACTCTGTGAGATGAATTAACGGAACACAAAGCAGTTTCTGAGAAAGCTTCTTTTCAGCTGTTATCTTAGGATATTTCCTTTTTCTCCGTAGCCCTCTATGGGCTTACAAATATGACTTTGCAAATTCCACAAGAACAGTCTTAGCGAAAGGCTTTTAGAGTGCAAAGTTGTAACGCTGAGGGAGGAATTAACAGAACACAAAGCAGTTTCGCAGGAAGCTTCTTTACAGTTTTTAACGGAAGATATTTCCTTTTTCATCACAGTCCTCTACGGGCTTCCAAATATCACTTTGCAAATTCCACAATAACAGTCTTAGCGACCGGCTTATTAAGGGGAAAGATGTAACTCTGTGAGATGAATTAACAGAACACAAAGAAGTTTCTCAGAAAGCTTCTTTCCTGTTTTTAAATAAGATATTTCCTTTTTAACCATCGCCCTCTATGGGCTTCCATGTATCACTTTCCAAATTCCAGAAGAACAGTCTTAGCGAAAGTCTTCTTGAGTGGAAAGCTGTAACTCTGTGAGATGAATTAACAGAACACAAAGCAGTTTCTCAGAAAGCTTCTTTCCAGTTATTAATAGAAGATATTTCCTTTTTCATCGTAGCTCTTTATGGGATTCCAAATATCATTTCGCAAATTCCACAAGAACAGTCTTACCGAAAGGCATCTTGAGGGGAAAGAAGTAACTCTGTGAAATGAATTAACAGAACACAAAGCAGTTTCTCAGAAAGCTTCTCTCCAGTTTTTAACTGAAGATATTTCCTTTTTCACCATAGCCCGCTATGCTCTTCCAAATATCACTTTCCAAAATCCACCAGAGCTGCCTTAGCGAAAGGCTTCTTGAAGGGAAATCTGTAACTCTGTGAGATGAATTAACAGAACACAAAGCAGTTTTTCAGAAAGCTTCTTTCCAGTTTTTAACGGAAGTTATTTCCTTTTTCACCATAGCCCTCTATGGTCTTCCAAATATCACTTTGGAAATTCTACAAGAACAGACTTAGCGAAAGGCTTCTTGAAGGGAAAGCTGTAACTCTGTGAGATAAATTAACAGAACACAAAGCAGTTTCTCAGAAAGCTTCTTTTCAGTTTTTATCTTAGAATATTTCCTTTTTCAAGATAGCTTTTTTTGGGCTTCCAAATATCAATTTTCAAATTCCACAAGAACAGTCTTAGTGTATGGCTTCTGGAAGTGAAATCTGTAACTCTGTGAGATGAATTAACAGAACACAAAGCAGTTTCTAAGAAGTTTCTTTCCAGTATTTAACGGAAGATATTTCTTTTATCACCGTAGCCTTCTATGGGCTTCCAAATATCACTTTGCAAATTCCACAAGAAGAGTCTTAGCGAAAGGCTTCTTGAAGGAAAGCTGTAGCTCTGTGAGATGAATTAAAAGAACACAAAGCAGTTTCTCAGAAAGATTCTTTCCAGTTTTTACCTGAAGATATTTCCTTTTTCACCATAGCCCTCAATGGGCTTCCAAATATCACTTTGCAAATCCCACAAGAACAGACTTAGCGAAAGTCTTCTTGTGGGAAAAGCTGTAACTAGGTGAGATGTATTAACAGAACACACGGCAGTATCTCAGAAAGCTTCTTTCCAGTTTTTAACATAGGATATTTCCTTTATCACCGTGGCCCTCTATGGGCTTCTAAATATCACTTTTGCAATTTCACAAGAACAGTCTTAGTGCACGACTTCTTGAGGGGAAAGCTGTAACCCTGTGAAATGAACTAACAGAACACAAAGAAGTTTCTCAGAAAGCTTCTTTTTCAGTTTTTATCTTAGGATATTTCCTTTTTCACCATAGCCCTCTATGGGTTACAAATATCACTTTGCAAATGCCACAAGAACAGTCTTAGCGAAAGGCCTCTTGACGGAAAAGCTGAAACTCTGTGAGTTGAATAAACAGAACACAAAGCAGTTTCTCCGAAAGCTTCTTTTCAGTTTTTATCTTAGAATATTTCCTTTTTCACCATAGCCCTCTCTGGGCTTCCAAATATCACTTTGCGAATTCCACAAGAAAAGTCTTAGTGAAAAGCATCTTTAGGGGTAGCTGTAACCCTGTGAGATGAATTAATAGAACACAAAGCAGTTTCTCAGAAAGCTTCTTTCCAGTTTTTAACGGAAGATATTTCCTTTTTCACCTTAGCCCTCTATGGGCTTCCAAAGATGACTTTGAATATCCCACAATAACATTCTTAGCGAAGGCTTCTTGTGGGGAAAGCTGTAACTCGGTCAGATGTATACTTAACAGAACACTCGGCAGTTTCTCAGAAAGCTTCTTTTCAGTTTTTAACTGAATATATTTACTTTTTCATCATAGCCCTCTATGAGCTTCCAAATATCACTTTGCAAATTCCACAGGAACAGTCTTAGCGAAAGGCTTCTGGAAGGGAAATCTGTAACTCTGTGAGATGAATTAACAGAACAGAAAACAGTTTCTATGAAAGCTTCTTTTCAGTTTTTATCTTAGGATACTTCCTTTTTCACCATAGCCCTGAATGGGCCTCAAAATATCACTTTGCAAATTCCAAAACAGCAGTCTTAGCGAAACGTTTCTGGAGCGGAAAGCTGTAACTCTCTGAGACGAATTAACAGAACACAAAGCAGTTTCTCAGAAAGATTCTTTCCAGTTTTTAACGGAAGATATTTCATTTTTCACCATAGCCCTCTATGGGCTTCCAAATATCACTTTGGAAATGCCAAAAGAACAGTCTTAGCAAAAGGCTTCTTGAGGCGAAAGCTGTAACTCTGTGAGATAAATTAACAGAACACAAAGCAGTTTCTCAGAAAACTTCTTTCCAGTTTTTAACTGAAGATATTTCCTTTTTCACCATAGCCCTCAATGGGCTTCCAAATATCACTTTGCACATCCCACAAGAACAGTCTCAGGGAAAGGCTTCTACAGGGGAAAGCTGCAACTCTGTGAGATGAATTAACAGAACACAAAGCAGTTTCTCAGAAAGCTTCCTTCCAGTTTTTAATGGAAGATATTTCCTTTTTAACCAAAGCCCTGTATGGTCGTCCAAATATCACTTTGCAAATTCCACAGCAACAGCATTAGCGAAAGTCTTCTTGAGGGGAAAGCTGTTACTCTGTGAGTTGAATTGACAGAACACAAAGCAGTTTTTCAGAAAGCTTCTTTTCAGTTTTATCTTAGGCTATTTCCTTTTTCACCATAGCCCTCTAGGGGCTTCCAAATATCACATTGCAAATTCCACAAGAACAATCTTAGTTAATGGCTTCTTGAGGGGAAAGCTGTAACGATGTGAGATGAATTAACAGAACACAAAACTGTTTCTCAGAAAGCTTCTTTCCAGTTTTTAACGGAAAATATTTCCTATTTCACCATAGCCATCCATGGGCTTCCAAATTACACTTTGCAAATTCAACAAGAACAGTCTTAGCGAAAGGCTTCTGGAGGGATAAGCTGTAACTCTGTGAGATGAATTAACAGAACACAAAGCAGTTCCTCAGAAAGCTTCTTTTTAGTTTTTATCTTAGAATATTTCCTTTTTCAGCAAAGCCCTCAATGGGCTTCCAAATATCACTTTGCAAAATCCACAAAAACAGTCTTATCGAAAGGCTTCTTGAGGTAAAAGCTGTAACTCTGTGAGATGAATTAACAGAACTCAAAGCACTTTCTCAGAAATCTTCTTTTCAGTTTTTAACGGAATATATTTATTTTTTCACCGTAGCCATTTATGGGCCTCCAAATATCACTTTGCAAATTCCACAAGAACAGTCTTTGCGAAAGGCTTCTTGAGGGGAAAGCTGTAACTCTGTGAGTTGATTTAACAGAAAACAAAACAGTTTCTCAGAGAGCTTCTTTTCGGTTTCTATCTTAGAATATTTCCTCTTTCACCATAGCCCTCTATGGGCTTCCAAAGATCACTTTGCAAATTACACAAGAGCAGTCTTAGCGAAAGGCTTCTTGAGGGGAAAGGTGTAACTCTTTGAGATGAATTAACAGAACACAAAGAAGTTTCTCAGAATGTTTCTTTTCAGTTTTTAACTGAAGATATTTCCTTTTTCACCATAGCCCACTTTGGGCTACCAAATATCACTTTGCAAATTCCTAAAGAAGAGTCTTAGTGAAGGGCTTCTGGAGGGGAAATCTGTAACTCTGTGAGATGAACTAACAGAACACAAAGTTGTTTCTTAGAAATCTTCTTTCCAGTTTTTAACGGAAGATATATCCTTTTTACCATAGCCCCCTAAGGTCTTCCAAATAACACTTTGCAAATTCCACAAGAACAGTCTTAGCGAAAGGCTTCCTGAGGGGAAAGTGTGTAACTCTGTGAGATGAATTAACAGAACACATAGCAGCTTCTCAGAAAGTTTCTTTCCAGTTTTTAACGGAAGATATTTCCTTTTTCACCGTAGCCCTCTATGGGCTTCCAAATATCACTTTGCAAATTCCACAAGAACAGTCTTAGTGAACGGCTTCTTGAGGGGAAAGCTGTAAATCGGTGAGATGAACTAACAGAACACAAAGTAGTTTCTCAGAAATCTTCTTTCCAGTTTTTATCTTAGGATATTTCCTTTTTCACCATAGCCCTCTATGGGTTTCCAAATATCACTATGGAAACCCCACAGGAACAGTCTGAGCGAAAGGCTTCTTGTGGAGAAAGCTGTAACTCCGTGAGATATATTAAAAGAACACGCGGAAGTTTCTCAGAGTGCTTCTTTCTAGTTTTTAAAAGAAGATATTTCCTTTTTCAACATAGCCCAATAAGGGCTTCCAAATATCACTTTGAAAATTTCACTAGAACAGTCTTACTGAATGCCTTCTTGAGGGAAAAGTGGTAACACTGTGAGATTAACTATAAGAACACAAAGCAGTTTCTCAGAAAGCTTTTCTCTGTTTTTATCTTAGAATATTTCCTTTTTCACCATAGCCATCTATGGGCTTCCAATTATCACTTAGCAAATACCAGAAGAACAGTCTTAGCGGAAGGTGTCTTCAGGGGAATGCTCTAATTCTTTGAGATTAATTAACAGAACACACAGCAGTTTCTCAGAAAGCTTCTTTTCAGTTTTTAACTGAAGATATTTCCTTTTTCACCGTAGCCCTCTAATGGCTTCCAAATATCACTTTGCAAATACCACAACAGCAGCCTTAGCGAAAGGCTTCTTGAAGGTAAAGCTGTAACTCTGTGAGTTGAATTAACAGAAAACAAAGCAGTTTCTCAGAAAGTTTATTTTCAGTTTTTATCTTAGGATATTTACTTTTTCACTATAGTCCTCTAAGGGCTTCCAAATGTCACTTGGTAAATTCCACAAGAACAGTCTTAGTGAACGGCTCCTTGAGCGGAAAGCTGTAACACTGTGAGATAAACTAAGAGAACAGAAAGCAGTTTCTCAGAAAGGTTCTTTTCGGTTTTTATCTTAGGATATTTCCTTTTTCACCATAGCCATCTGAGGGCTTCTAAATATCACTTTGCAAATTACACAAGAGCAGTCTTAGCGAAAGGCTTCTTGAGGGGAAAGGTGTAACTCTTTGAGATGAATTAACAGAACACAAAGCAGTTTCTCAGAATGTTTCTTTTCAGTATTTAACTGAAGATATTTCCTTTTTCACCATAGCCCACTTTGGGCTACCAAATATCACTTTGCAAATTCCTAAAGAAGAGTCTTAGTGAAGGGCTTCTGGAGGGGAAATCTGTAACTCTGTGAGATGAACTAACAGAACACAAAGTAGTTTCTTAGAAATCTTCTTTCCAGTTTTTAACGGTAGATATATCCTTTTTACCATAGCCCCCTAAGGTCTTCCAAATAACACTTTGCAAATTCCACAAGAACAGTCTTAGCGAAAAGCTTCCTGAGGGGAAAGTGTGTAACTCTGTGAGATGAATTAACAGAACACATAGCAGCTTCTCAGGAAGTTTCTATCCAGTTTTTAACGGAAGATATTTCCTTTTTCACCGTAGCCCTCTATGGGCTTCTAAATATCTCTTTGAAAATTCCACAAGAACAGCCTTAGCGAAAGGCTTCATGAGGGGAAGGCTGTAACTCTGTGAGATGAATTAGCAGAACACAAAGCAGTTTCTCAGAAAGCTTCTTTACAGTTTTTAACTGAAGATATTTCCTTTTTCACCATAGCCCTGTATGGGCTTCCAAATATCACTTTGCAAATTCCACACGAACAGTCTTAGTGAAAGGCTTCTGGAACGGAATCTGTAACCCTGTGAGATGAATTAACAGAACACAAAGCAGTTACTCAGAAAGCTTCTTTTCGGTTTCTATCTTAGAATATTTCCTCTTTCACCATAGCCCTCTATGGGCTTCCAAAGATCACTTTGCAAATTACACAAGAGCAGTCTTAGCGAAAGGCTTCTTGAGGGGAAAGGTGTAACTCTTTGAGATGAATTAACAGAACACAAAGAAGTTTCTCAGAATGTTTCTTTTCAGTTTTTAACTGAAGATATTTCCTTTTTCACCATAGCCCACTTTGGGCTACCAAATATCACTTTGCAAATTCCTAAAGAAGAGTCTTAGTGAAGGGCTTCTGGAGGGGAAATCTGTAACTCTGTGAGATGAACTAACAGAACACAAAGTTGTTTCTTAGAAATCTTCTTTCCAGTTTTTAACGGAAGATATATCCTTTTTACCATAGCCCCCTAAGGTCTTCCAAATAACACTTTGCAAATTCCACAAGAACAGTCTTAGCGAAAGGCTTCCTGAGGGGAAAGTGTGTAACTCTGTGAGATGAATTAACAGAACACATAGCAACTTCTCAGAAAGTTTCTTTCCAGTTTTTAACGGAAGATATTTCCTTTTTCACCGTAGCCCTCTATGGGCTTCTAAATATCTCTTTGAAAATTCCACAAGAACAGCCTTAGCGAAAGGCTTCATGAGGGGAAGGCTGTAACTCTGTGAGATGAATTAGCAGAACACAAAGCAGTTTCTCAGAAAGCTTCTTTACATTTTTTAACTGAAGATATTTCCTTTTTCACCATAGCCCTGTATGGGCTTCCAAATATCACTTTGCAAATTCCACACGAACAGTCTTAGCGAAAGGCTTCTGGAACGGAAGCTGTAACCCTGTGAGATGAATTAACGGAACAAAAAGCAGTTTCTCAGAAAGCTTCTTTTCGGTTTCTATCTTAGAATATTTCCTTTTTCACCATAGCCGTCTATGGGCTTCCAAAGATCACTTTGCAAATTCCACAAGAACAGTTTTAGTGAAAGGCTTCTTGAGGGGAAAACTGTAACTCTGTGAAATGAATTAACAGAACACAAAGCAGTTTCTCAGAAGCTTCTTCCACTTTTTAACTGAAGATATTTCAATTTTCACCATAGCCCTCTATGGGCTTCCAAAGATAACTTTGCAAATCCCAGAAGAACAGTCTTAGTGAAAGGTTTCTTGAGGGTCAAATTATAACTCGGTGAGATGTATTAACATAACACACGGCAGATTCTCTGAAAGCTACTCTCCAGTTTTTAACGGAAGATATTTCCTTTTTCACCATAGCCCTCTATGGGCTTCGAAATATCACTTTGAAAATTTCACAACAACAGCCTTAGCAAAAGGCTTCTTGAGGGGAAAGCTGTAACTCTGTGAGTTGAATTGACAGAACACAAAGCAGTTTCTCAGAAAACTTATTTTCAGTTTCTATCTTAGGATAATTCCTTTTTCAAAATGGCCTTCTATGGGCTTCCAAATATCACTTTGCAAATCCCACAAGAACAGTCCTAGCGAAAGTCTTCTTGAGGGGAAAGCTGAAACTCGGTGAGGTGCATTAAGAGAACACATGGCAGTTTCTCAGAAAGCTTATTTCCAGTTTTTAAGGGAAGATATTTCCTTTTTCACCATAGCCCTCTATGGGCTTCCAAATATCACTTTGCAAATTCCACAAGAACAGTCTTAGTGATCGGTTTCTTGAGGGGAAAGCTGTAACTCTTTGAGATGTATTAGCAGAACACAAAGGAGTTTCTCAGAAATCTTCTTTCCAGTTTTTAACGGAAGATATTTCCTTTTTCACCATAGCCCACTACGGGCTTCCAAATATCATGTTGCAAATTCCACAAGAACAGTCTTAGCGAAAGGCTTCTGGAGGGGAAATCTATAACTCCGTGACATCAGTTAAGAAAACACAATGCAGTTTCTCAGAAAGCTTCTTTTCAGTTTTTATCTTAGGATACTTCCTTTTTCACCATAGCCCTCTAGGAGCTTCCAAATATCACTTTGCAAATTCCACAAGAACAGTCTCAACGAAAGGCTTCTTGAGGTGAAAGCTGTAACACTGTGAGATGAATTAACAGAACACAAAGCAGTTTCTCAGATAGCTTCTTTCAGTTTTTATCTTAGGATATTTCCTTTTTCACCATAGCTCTCTCTGGGCTTCCAAATATCACTTTGCAAATTCCCCAAAAACAGTGTTTGCGAAAGGTTTCTGGATGGGAGAGCTGTAACACTGTGAGATGCATTAACAGAATACAAAGCAGTTTCTCAGAAATCTTCTTTCCAGTTTTTATTGGAAGATATTTCTTTTATCACCTTAGCCCTCTATGGGATTCCAAATATCACTTTGCAAATTGCACAAGAACAGTCTTAGTGAAAGGCTTCTTGAGGGGAAAGCTTAACTCTCTGAGTCGAATTAACAGAACACAAAGCAGTCTCTCAGAAAGCTTCTTTTCAGTTGTTATCTTAGGATATTTCCTTTCTCACCATTGCCCTCTAGGCTTCCAAATATCACCTTGCAAATTCCACTGGAACAGTCTTACCAAAAGGCTTCCTGAATGGAAAGCTGTAACTCTGTGAGATGAATTAACATAACACAAAGTAGTTTGTAAAAAAGCTTCTCTTCAGTTTTTATCTTAGGATATTTCCTTTTCCACCATAGCCCTCTATTGGCCTCCAAATATCACTTTGCAAATTCCACAAGAACAGTCTTAGCGAAGGGGTTCTTGAGGGCAAAGCTAAAACACTGTGAGATGAATTAAGAGAACACAAAACAGATTCTTAAAACACCTTCTTTTCAGATTTTATCGCAGGATATTTTATTTTTCACCAGAGCGCTCTATGGTCTTCCAAATATCACTTTGCAAATTCCACAAGAACAGTCTTAGTGGAAGGCTTTATGAGGCGAAAGCTGTAACACTGTGAGATGAATTAACAGATCAAAAAGCGGTTTCTCAGAAAGGTTCTTTCCAGTTTTTAACCGAAGATATTTCCTTTTTCACCATAGCCCTCTATGGGCTTCCAAATATCACTTTGCAAATTCCACAAGAACAGTATTAGGGAAAGGCTTCTTGAGGGGAAAGCTGTAACTCTGTGAGATGAATTAACAGAAAACAAAGCAGTGGCCAGGAAAGCTTCTTTTCGGTTTTTATCTTAGAATATTTCCTTTATCACCGTAGCCCTCTATGGGCTTCTAAATATCACTCTTCAAATTCCACAAGAACAGTCCTGGCGAAAGGCGTCTTGAGGGGAAAACTGTAACTCTGTGAGATGAATTAACAAAACGCAAAGTAGTTTGTCAAAAAGCTTCTTTTCAGTTTTTATCTTATGATATTTCCTTTTTCAACATAGCCCTCTATAGGCTTTCAAATAACACTTTGCTCATTCCACAAGGACAGTCTTAGCGAAAGGCTTCTTCAAGGAAAAACTAAAACCCTGTGAGATGAATTAATAGAACACAAAGCAGTTTCACAAAAAGCTTCTTTTCAGTTTTTATCTTAGGATACTTCCTTTTTCACCATAGCCCTCTATTGTCTTCCAAATATCACTTTGCAAAATTCCACAAGAACAGTCTTAGGGAAAGGATTCTTGAGGTTAATGCTGTAATTCTGTGAGATGAATTAACAGAACCCAAAGCAGTTTCTCAGACACTTCTTTCCAGTTTTTAACTGAAGATATTTCCAGTTTCACCATAGCCCTCCATGGACTTCCAATTATCACTTTGTAAATTCAACAAGAACAGTCTTAGCGAAAGACTTCTTTCTGGGAAAGCTGAAAATCTGTGAGATGAATTAACAGAACAGAAAGTCAGTTTCTCAGAAATCTTCTTTTCAGTTTTTATCTTACTATATTACCTTTTTCACCGAAGCCCTCTATGGGCTTCCAAATATCACCTTGGAAATTCCACAAGAACAGTCTTAGCGAAAGACTTCTTGAGGTGGATGCTGGAACTCTCAGAGATGGATTAACAGAACACAAAGCTGTTTCTCAGAAGGCTTCTTTCCAGTTTCTAACTGCAGATCTTTCCTTTATCAGCATAGCCGTCTAAGGGTTCCAAATATCACTTTGCAAGTTCCACAAGAACAGTCTTAGCGAAAGACTTCTTGAGAGTAAAGCAGTAACTCTGTGAGATGAAGTAACAGAACACAAAACAGTTTCTCAGAAACTTTCTTTCCAGGTTTTAACGGAAGATATCTACTTTTACACCATAGCCCTCTAAGGGCTTCCAAATATCACGTTGCAAATTCCACAAGAACAGTCTTAGAGAATGGCTTCTGAGAAGAAAGCTGTAACTCTGTGAGATGAATTAACACAACACAAAGCAGTTTCTCAGAAAATTTCTTTGTAGTTTTTAATGGAAGATATTTCCTTTTTCACCGTAGCCCTCTATGGACTTCCAACTATCACCTTGCGAATTCCACAGGAACAGTCTTAGTGAACGGCTTCTTGACGGGACAGATGTAACTCTGTGAGATGAATTAAGAGAACACAATGCAGTTTCTGAGAAAGCTTCTTTATGGTTTTTATCTTAGGATATTTCCTTTTTCGCCATAACCCTGTATGGGCTTCCAAATATCACTTTGTAAATTCCTCAAGAACAGTCTTAGCGAAAGGCTTCTGGAGGGGAAAGCTGTAACTCTGTGAAATGAAATAAGAGAACACAAAGCAGTTTCTCAGAACGCTTCTTTCCAGTTTTTAACTGAAGATATTTCCTTTTTAACGAAAGCTCTCTATGGGCTTACAAATATCACTTTGCCAATTCCACAAGAACAGTCTTAGCGAAAGGCTTCTTGAGGGGAAAGCTGTAACACTGTGAGGTGAATTAAGAGAACACAAAGCAGTTTCTCAGAAAGCTTCTTTCCAGTTTTTAACGGAAGATATTACCTTTTTCACCATAGGCCTCTGTGGGCTTCGAAATATCACTCTGCAAATTCCACAACAACAGTCTTAGGGAAAGGCTTCTTGAGGGGAAAGGTGTAACTCTGTGATATGAATTAACAGAACAAAAAGCCGTTACTCTGAAAGCTTCTTTTCGGTTTTTATCTTAGGATATTTCCTTTTTCACCATAGCCCTCATTGGGCTTCCAAATATCAAATTTTAAAGTCCACTTGTACAGTCTTAGTGAAAGGCTTCTTGGGATGAAGCTGTAACACTGTGAGATGAATTAACAGAACACGAAGATGTTTATCAGAAAGCTTCTTTTCAGTTTTTATCTTAGGATACTTCCTTTGTCACCAGAGCCCTCTATGGGCCTCCAAACAACACTTTGCAAATTCCACAAGAACAGTTTTAGCGAAAGGCTTCTGGAGGGCAAAGCTGTAACTCTGTGAGATGTATTAACCCAACACAAAGCAGTCTCTCAAAAAAGCTTCTTTTCAGTTTTTGTCTTAAGTTATTTCTTTTTTCACAATAGCCCTCTATGGACTTCCAAATATCACTTCGCAAATTCCACAAGAACACTGTTCGCGAAGGGTTTCTTGAGGGGAAAGCTGAAACTCTGTGAGATGAATTAACAGAACACAAAGTAGTTTCTCAGAAAATTTCTTTCCAGATTTTTTCTTAGGATATTTCCTTTTTCACCATAGGCCTCTATGGGCTTCCAAATATCACTTTGCAACTTACACAAAAACAGTCTTAGGAAAAGGTTTCTTGAGGGGGTAGCTGTAACACAGTGAGAAGAATTAACAGAACACAAAGCAGTTTCTAAGACAGCTTCTTTCCAGTTTTTAACGGAAGATATTTCCTTTTTCACAATAGCCGTCTATGGGCTTCCAAATATCACTTTGCAAATTCCACAAGAACAGCCTTAGCGAAAGGCTTTATGAAGGGAAAGCTGTAACTCTGTGAGATGAATTAACAGAACACAAAGCAGTTTTTCAGAAGGCTTCTTTCCAGTTTTTAACGCAAGATATTTCCTATTCATCAGAGCCCTACATGGGCTTCCAAATATCCCTTTGCAAATTCCACAAGAACAGTCTTAGCGAAAGGCTTTTTGAGGGAAAAGCTGTAACTCTGTGAGATGAAGTAACAGAACACAAAGCAGTTTCTCAGAAAGCTTCTTTCCAGGTTTTAACGGAAGATATTTCCTTTTTCACCATAGCCCTCTATGGGCTTCCTAATATCACTTTTGAAATTCCCCAAGAACAGTCTTAGGGAAAGGCTTCTTGAGGGGAAAGCTGTAACTCTGTGAGATGAATTAACAGAACACAAAGAAGTTTCTCAGACAGATTCTTTCCAGTTTTTAAAAGGAAGATATTTACTTTTTCACCATAGCCCTCTATGGGCTTCCAAATATCACTTTGCAAATTCCACAAGAACAGATTTACCGCAAGGCTTCTTGAAGGGAAAGGCCCTCTATGGGCTTCCAAATATCACTTTGCAAATTCCTCAAGAACCGTCTTAGCGAAAGGCTTCTTGAGGGGAAAGCTGTAACTCTGTGAGATGAATTAACAGAAGAGAAAGCAGTTTCTCAGAACGCTTCTTTCCAGTTTTTAACGGAAGATATTTCCTTTTTCACCATAGCCATCTAAGGGCTTCCAAATATCACTCTGCAAATGCCACAAGAACAGTCTTAGCGAAAGGCTTCTTGAGGGGAAATCTGTAACACTGTGAGAAGAATTAACAGAACAAAAAGCAGTTTCTCAGAAATTTCTTTCCAGTTTTTAACGGAAGATATTTCCTTTTTCACCATAGCCCTGTATGGACTTCCAAATATCACTTTCCAAATTTCACAAGAACAGTCTTAGCAAAAGACAACTTGAGGGGAAAGCTGTAACTATGTGAGATGAATAAACAGAATATAAAGCTGTTTCTCAGAACGCTTCTTTTCAGTTTTTAATGGAAAATATTTCCTTGTTCACCATAGCCCTCTATGGACTTCCAAATATCACTTTGCACATTCCACAACTACAGTCTTAGCGAAAGTCTTCTTGAGGGGAGAGCTGTAGCACTTTGAAATGAATTAACAGAACACTAAACAGCTTCTCAGAAAGCTTCTTTTCAGTTTTTATCTTAGGATATTTACTTTTTCTCGATAGCCCTCTAAGGGATTCCAAATATCACTTTGCAAATTCCACAAGAACAGTCTTAGACAAATATTCTTGAGGGGGAAGCTGTAACTCTGTGAGATGAATCAACAGAACACAAAGCAGTTTCTCAGAATGCTTCTTTTCAGTTTTTATCTTAGGATATTTCCTTTTTCACCATAGACCACTAAGGGCTTCCAAATATCACTTTGCAAACTCCAGAAGAACAGTCTTAACAAAAGGCTTCTTGAGGGGAAAGCTGTAATTCTGTGAGAAGAAACACCAGAACACAAAGCAGTTTCTCAGAAAGCTTCTTTCCAGTTTTTAAGGAAAGATATTCACTTTTTCACATTAGCCCTCATTGGGCTTCCAAATATCACTTTCCAAATTCCACAAGAACAGCCTTAGCAAAAAGCTTCTTGAAGGGAAAGCTGTAACTCTGTGAGATAAATTAACAGAACATGAAGCAGTTTCTCAGATATCTTCTTTACAGTTTTTAACAGAACATATTTCCTTTTTCACCATAGCCCTCTATGGGCTTTCAAATATCACTTTGCCAATTCCACAAGAACAGTCTTAGCGAAAGGCTTCTTGAGGGGAAAGCTGTAACACTGTGAGATGAATTAACAGAACACAAAGCAGTTTCTCAGAAAGCTTCTTTCCAGTTTTTAACGGAAGATATTACCTTTTTCACCATAGGCCTCTGTGGGCTTCGAAATATCACTCTGCAAATTCCACAACAACAGTCTTAGGGAAAGGCTTCATGAGGGGAAAGGTGTAACTCTCTGATATGAATTAACAGAACAAAAGCCGTTTCTCTGAAAGCTTCTTTTCGGTTTTTATCTTAGGATATTTCCTTTTTCACCTTAGCCCTCATTGGGCTTCCAAATATCAAATTTTAAAGTCCATTTGTACAGTCTTAGCGAAAGGCTTCTTCAGATGAAGCTGTAACACTGTGAGATGAATTAACAGAACACGAAGATGTTTCTCAGAAAGCTTCTTTTCAGTTTTTATCTTAGGATATTTCCTTTGTCACCAGAGCCCTCTATGGGCCTCCAAACAACACTTTGCAAATTCCACAAGAACAGTTTTAGCGAAAGGCTTCTGGAGGGCAAAGCTGTAACTCTGTGAGATGTATTAACCCAACACAAAGCAGTCTCTCAAAAAAGCTTCTTTTCAGTTTTTATCTTAAGATATTTCTTTTTTCACAATAGCCCTCTATGGACTTCCAAATATCACTTCGCAAATTCCACAAGAACACTGTTCGTGAAGGGTTACTTGAGGGGAAAGCTGAAACTGTGTGAGATGAATTAACAGAACACAAAGCAGTTTCTCAGAAAATTTCTTTCCAGATTTTTTCTTAGGATATTTCCTTTTTCACCATAGCCGTCTAGGGGCTTCCAAATATCACTTTGCAAATTACACAAGAGCAGTCTTAGGAAAAGGTTTCTTGAGGGGGTAGCTGTAACACAGTGAGAAGAATTAACAGAACACAAAGCAGTTTCTCAGACAGCTTCTTTCCAGTTTTTAACGGAAGAAATTTCCTTTTTCACAATAGCCCTCTATGGGCTTCCAACTATCACTTTGCAAATTCCACAAGAACAGCCTTAGCGAAAGGCTTTATGAAGGGAAAGCTGTAACTCTGTGAGATGAATTAACAGAACACAAAACAATTTTTCAGAAGGCTTCTTTCCAGTTTTTAACGCAAGATATTTCCTATTCACCATAGCCCTACATGGGATTCCAAATATCACTTTGCAAATTCCACAAGAACAGTCTTAGCGAAAGGCTTCTTGAGGGAAAAGCTGTAACTCTGTGAGATGAAGTAACAGAACAGAAAGCAGTTTCTCAGAAAGCTTCTTTCAAGGTTTTAACGGAAGATATTTCCTTTTTCACCATAGCCCTCTATGGGATTCCCAATATCACTTTTGAAATTCCCCAAGAACAGTCTTATGGAAAGGCTTCTTTTGGGGAAAGCTGTAACTCTGTGAGATGAATTAACAGAACACAAAGCAGTTTCTCAGACAGATTCTTTCCAGTGTTTAAAGGAAGATATTTACTTTTTCACCATAGCCCTCTATGGGCTTCCAAATATCACTTTGCAAATTCCACAAGAACAGATTTACCGAAAGGCGTCTTGAAGGGAAAGGCCCTCTATGGGCTTCCAATGATCACTTTGCAAATTCCTCAAGAACCGTCTTAGCGAAAGGCTTCTTGAGGGGAAAGCTGTAACTCTGTGAGATGAATTAACAGAAGAGAAAGCAGTTTCTCAGAACGCTTCTTTCCAGTTTTTAACGGAAGATATTTATTTTTCGCCATAGCCCTCTCTGGGCTTCCAAATATCACTTTGTAAATTCCACAAGAACCGTCTTAGCGAAAGGCTTCTTGAGGGGAAAGCTGTAACTCTGTGAGATGAATTTACGGACACGAAGCAGTTTCTCAGAAATCTTCTTTTCAGTTTTTACCTTAGGATATTTCCTTTTTCACCATAGCCATCTAAGGGCTTCCAAATATCACTCTGCAAATACAACAAGAACAGTCTTAGCGAAAGGCTTCTTGAGGGGAAATCTGTAACTCTGCGAGAAGAATAAACAGAACAAAAAGCAGTTTCTCAGAAATTTCTTTCCAGTTTTTAATGGAAGATATTTCCTTTTTCACCATAGCCCTGTATGGACTTCCAAATATCACTTTGCAAATTTCAAAAGAACAGTCTTAGCAAAAGACAACTTGAGGGGAATGCTGTAACTATGTGAGATGAATAAACAGAATATAAACTGTTTCTCAGAACGCTTCTTTTCAGTTTTTAATGGAAAATATTTCCTTGTTCACCATAGCCCTCTATGGAATTCCAAATATCACTTTACACATTCCACAACAACAGTCTTAGCGAAAGTCTTCTTGAGGGGAGAGCTGTATCACTTTGAAATGAATTAACAGAACACTGAACAGCTTGTCAGAAAGCTTCTTTTCAATTTTTATCTTAGGATATTTCCTTTTTCTCCATAGCCCTCTAAGGGATTCCAAAAATCACTTTGCAAATTCCACAAGAACAGTCTTAGAGAAAGATTCTTGAGGGGGAAGCTGTAACTCTGTGAGATGAATCAACAGAACACAAAGCAGTTTCTCAGAATGCTTCTTTTCAGTTTTTATCTTAGGATATTTCCTTTTTCACCATAGACCACTAAGGGCTTCCAAATATCATTTTGCAAATTCCAGAAGAGCAGTCTTAACAAAAGGCTTCTTGAGGGGAAAGCTGTAATTCTGTGAGAAGAATCACCAGAACACAAAGCAGTTTCTCAGAAAGCTTCTTTCCAGTTTTTAAGGGAAGATATTCACTTTTTCACATTAGCCCTCATTGGGCTTCCAAATATCACTTTCCAAATTCCACAAGAACAGCCTCAGCAAAAAGCTTCTTGAAGGGAAAGCTGTAACTCTGTGAGATAAATTAACAGAACACGAAGCAGTTTCTCAGAAAGCTTCTTTACAGTTTTTAACAGAACATATTCCCTTTTTCACCATAGCCCTCTATGGGCTTTCAAATACCACTTTCCAAATTCCACAAGAACAGTCTTAGCTAAAGGCTTCTTGAGGGGAATGCTGTAATGCTGTGAAATAAATTAACAGAACACAAAGCAGTTTCTCAGAAAGCTTCTTTCCAGTTTTTAACGGAAGATATTTCTTTTTTCACCATAGCCCTCTAAGGGCATCCAAATATCAGTTTCCATATTCCACAAGAACAGTCTTAGCGAAAGGCTTCTTGAGGGGAAAGCAGTAACTCTCTGAGGTGAATTAAGAGAACACAAAGCAGTTTGTCCGAAAGCTTCTTTACAGTTTTTAACTGAAGATATTTCCTTTTTCACCATAGCCCTCTATGGTCTTCCAAATAACACTTTCGAAATTCCACAAGAACAGCCTTAGCGAAAGACTTCTTGAAGGGAAAGCTGTAACTCTGTGAGATGAATTAACAGAACACAAAGCAGTTTCTCAGAACGCTTCTTTCCAGTTTTTAATGGAAGATATTTCCTTTCTCACCATATCCCTCTATGGCCTTCCAAATATCACTTTCCATATTCCACAAGAACAGTCTTAACGAAAGGCTTCTCGAGGGGAAAGCTGTAACACTGTGAGATGAATTAACAGAACACAAAGCAGTTGCTCAGAAAGCTTCTTTCCAGTTTTTAACGGAAGATATTTCCTTTTTCACTGTAGCCCTCTGTGGGCTTTAAAATATCACCTTGCAAATTCCACAAGAACAGTCTTAGCGAAAGGCTTCTTGAGGGGAAAGCTGTAACTCTGTGAGATGAATTAACAGAACAGAAAGCAGTTTCTCAGAAAGCTTCTTTCCAGTTTTTAACTGAAGATATTTCCTTTTTCACCATAGCCCTCTATTGGCTTCCAAATATCACTTTGCCAATTCCACAAGAAGAGCCTTTGCGAAAGGCTTCTTGAAGGGAAAGCTGTAACACTGTGAGATGAATTAACAAATCACAAAGCAGTTTCTCAGAATGCTTCCTTTCATTTTTTATCTTAGGATATTTCCTTTTTCACTATAGCCTGCTGTGAGCTTGCAAATATCACTTTGCAAATTCCACAAAAACAGTCTTAGCAAAAGGCTTCTTGAGGGGAAAGCTGTAACGCTGTGAGAAGAATTAACAGAACACAAAGCAGGTTCTCAGAAAGCTTCTTTCCAGTTTATCGCGTAAGATTCTTCCTTTTTCGCACAGCTCTCTATGGGCTTACAAATATCACTTTCCAGATTCCACAAGACAGCCTTAGCGAAAGTCTTCTTGAAGGGAAAACTGTAATTCTGTGAGATGAATTAAGAGAAGACAAAGCAGTTTCTGAGAAAACTTCTTTCCAGTTTTTAACTGAAGATATTTCCTTTTTCACCTTACCCTCTATGGGCTTCCAAATATCACTTTCAAATTTCACAAGAACAGCCGTAGCGAAAGGCTTCTTGAAGGGAAAACTGTAACTCTGTGAGATGAATTAACAGAACACAAAGCAGTTTCACAGAAAGCTTCTTTCCAGTTTTTAACGGAAAATATTTCCTTTTTCACCATAGCCCTCTAAGGGCTTCCAAATATCACTTTGCAAATTCCATAAGAACAGTCTAAGCGAAAGGCTTATTGAGGGAAAAGATGTAACTCTTTGAGATGAATTAACAGAACACAAAGCAGTATCTCAGAAAGCTTACTTTCAGATTTTAACTGAAGATATTTCCGTTTTCACCATAGCCCTCTAGGGATTCCAAATATCACTTTGCAAATTCCACAACAACAACTTTAGCGAAAGGCTTCTTAAGGGGAAAGCTGTAATTCTGTGAGTTGAATTAACAGAACACAAATCAGTTTCTCAGAAAACATCTTTTCAGTTTTTTTCTTAGGCTATTTCCTTTTTCACCAAAGCCCTCCAGGAGCTTCCAAATATCACTTTGCAAATTCCACAAGAAAAGTCTCAGTGAACGGCTTCCTCAGGGGAATGCTAAACTCTGTGAGATGAATTAACAGAACACAAAGCAGTTTTTCAGAAAGCTTCTTTTCAGTATTTATCTTAGGATATTTCCTTTTTCATCATAGCCCTCTAGGGGCTTCCAATTTCACTTTGCAAATTCCACAAGAACAGTCTTAGCGAAAGGCTTCTTGAGGGGAAAGCTCTAACACTGTGAGATGAATTTACAGAACACAAAGCAGTTTCTCAGAAATCTTCTTTCCAGTTTTTAACGCAAGATATTTCCTTTTTTACCTTAGCCCTCTATGGGCTTCCAAATATCACTTTGCAAATTTCACAAGAACAGTCTTAGTGAACGGATTATTGAGGGGAAGGCTGTAATTCTGTGAGGTGATCTAACAAAACACACAGCATTTTCACAGAAAGCTTCTTTTCAGTTTTTATCTTAGGCTATTTCCATTTTCACCATAGCCCTCTATGGGCTTCCAAATATCACTTTGCAAATCCCACAAGAACAGTCTTAGCGAAAGGTTTCTTGAGCGCAAAGCTGTAACGCGGTGAGATGTCTTACACGAACACACGGCAGTTTCTCAGAAAGCATCTTTCAAGTTTTTAACGGTAGATATTTACTTTTTCACCGTAGCCCTCTATGGGCCTCCAAATATCACTTTGCAAATTTCACAAGAACCGTCTTAGCGAAAAGCTTGTTGAGGGGAAAGCTGTAAGGCAGTGAGATGTTTTAACACAACACACGGTAATTTCTCAGAATGCTTCTTTCCAGTTTTTAACGGAAGATATTTTGTTTTTCACCATAGCCCTCTATGGGCTTCCAAATGTCACATTGCAAATTTCACAAGAACAGCCTTACTGAACAGATTCTTGAGGGTAAAGCTGTAACTCAGTGAGATGAACTAACAGAACACAAAGCAGTTTCTCAGAAAGCTTCTTTTGGGTTTTTATCTTAGGATATTTCCATTTTCACCATAGCCTTCTACGGGCTTACAAATATCACTTTGCAAATTCCACAAGAACAGTCTTAGCGGAAGGCTTGTGGAGGAGAAAGCTCTATCTCTGTGAGATGAATTAACAGAACACAAAGCAGTTTCTAAAAAATCTTCTTTCCAGTTTTTAACGGAAGATATTTCCTTTTACACCATAGGCCCTAGGGGCTTCAAAATATCACTTTGCAAATTCCACAAGAACAGTCATAGCGAAGGGCTTCTTTAGGAGGGAGCTGTAACTCTCAGAGATGAATTAACAGAACACAAAGCAGTTTCTCAGAAAGCCTCTTTCCAGGTTTTAACTGAAGATATTTCCTTTTTCACCATAACCCTCTACCGGCTTCCAAATATCACTTTGCAAATCCCACAGGAACAGTCTTAGCGAAAGGCTTCTGGAAGGGAAAGCTGTAACCATGTGAGATGAAATAACAGAACACAAAGGAGTTTCTCAGAAAGATTCTTTCCAGTTTTAAATGGAAGATATTTCCTTTTTCACCATAGCGCTCTATGGGTTTCCAAATATCAGTTTGCAAATTCCACAAGAACAGTCTTAGGGAAAGGCTTCTGGAGGAGAAAGCTGTAACGCTGTGAGATGAATTTACAGAACACAAAGCAGTATCTCAGAAACCTTCTTTCCAGTTTTTAACTGAAGATATTTCCTTATTCACCATAGTCCCCTATGGGCTTCCAAATATCTATCTGCAAATCCCACAAGAACAGTCTTAGCGAAAGGCTTCTTGAGGGGAAAGCTGTAACTCGGTGAGGTGTATTAACAGAACACACGGCAGTTTCTTAGAAAGTTTCTTTCCACTTTTTTTTTTTTTTTTTTTTTTTTTTTTTTTTTTTTTTGAGATGGAGTCTCGCTCTGTCGCCCAGGCTGGAGTGCAGTGGCCGGATCTCAGCTCACTGCAAGCTCCGCCTCCCAGGTTCATGCCATTCTCCTGCCTCAGCCTCCCGAGTAACTGGGACTACAGGCGCCCGCCACCTCGCCCGGCTAGTTTTTTTGTAGTTTTAGTAGAGACGGGGTTTCACCGTGTTAGCCAGGATGGTCTCGATCTTCTGACCTCGTGATCCGCCCGTCTCGGCCTCCCAAAGTGCTGGGATTACAGGCTTGAGCCACCGCGCCCGGCCTTTCTTTCCACTTTTTAACGGAAGATATTTCCTTTTTCACCATAGCCCTGTAGGGGCTTCCAAATATCACTTTGAAAATTCCAATAGAACAGTCTTAGCGAAAGGCTTCTTGAGGGGAAAGCTGTAATTTGGTGAGAAGTATTCTCAGAACACACGGCAGTTTCTGATAAAGTCTCTTTCCAGTTTTTAACGGAAGATATTTCCTTTTTCAACAAAGCCCTCTATGGGGTTCCAAATATCACTTTGCAAATTTCACAAGAACAGTCTTAGTGAACGGCTTCTTGAGGGGAAAGCTGTAACTCTGTGAGACGAACTAACAGATCACAAAGCAGTTTCTCAGAGAGCTTCTTTTCGGTTTTTAATGGAAGATATTTCCTTTTTCACCATAGCCCTCTACGGGCTTCCAATTATCACATTGCAAATTCCACAAGAACAGTCTTAGCGAAAGACTTCTTCAGGGAAACTGTAACTCTTTCAGATGACTTAACAGAACACAAAGCAGTTTCTCAGAAAGATTCTTTCCAGTTTTAAATGAAGATATTTCCTTTTTCACCATAGCCCTCAATGGGCTTCCAAATATCAGTTTGCAAATATCACAAGAACAGTCTTAGCGAAAGGCTTCTTGAGGGGAATCCTGTAAGTCGGTGAGATGTATTAACACAACACACGGTAATTTCTCAGAATGGTTCTTTCCAGTTTTTAACGGAAGATATTTCCTATTTCACCATAGTCCTCTATGGGCTTCCAAATATCTTTTTGCAATATTCACAAGAACAGTCTTAGTGAACGGATTCTTGAGGGGAAAGGTGTAACTCTATGAGATGAACTAACAAAACACAAAGCAGTTTCTCACAAAGCTTCTTTTTGGTTTTTATCTTAGGATATTTCCATTTTCACCACAGCCCTCTATGGGCTTCCAAATATCACTTCACAATTTCCACAAGAACAGTCTTAGCGAAAGTCTTCTTGACGGAAAAGCTGTAACTCTGTGAGATGAATTAACAGAACACAAAACAGTTTCTCAGAAATCTTCTTTCCAGTTTTTAACGGAAGATATTTCCTTTTACACCGTAGCCCCATATGGGCTTCAAAATATCACTTTGCAAATTCCACAAGAACAGTCTTAGCGAAGGGCTTCTTGAGGAGACAGCTCTAACTCTCTGAGATGAATTAACAGAACACTAAGCAGTTTCTCAGAAAGCCTCTTTCCAGTTTTTAACTGAAGATATTTCCTTTTTCACCATAGCCCTCTATGGGCTTCCAAATATCACTTCGCAAATCCCACAAGAACAGTCTTAGCAAAAGGCTTCTGGAAGGGAAAGCTGTAACACTGTAAGATGAATTAGCAGAACACAAATCAGTTTCTCAGAAAGCTTCTTTCAAGTTTTTAACGGAAGATATTTCCTTTTTCACCGTAGCCCTCTATGGGCTTCCAAATATCTCTTTGCAAATCCCACAAGAACAGTCCCAGTGAAAGGCTTCTTGAGGAGAAAGTTGTAACTCGGTGAGATGTATTACACGAACACACGGCAGTTTCTCAGAAAGCTCCTTTCCAGTTTTTAACGGAAGATATTTCCTTTTTCACCATAGCGCTCTATGGGCTTCCAAATATCACTTTGAAAATTCCACAAGAACAGCCTTAGGGAACGGCTTATGGAGGGGAAAGCTGTAACTCTGTGAGATGAATTAACAGAACACAAAGCAGTATCTCAGAAACCTTCTTTCCAGTTTTTAACTGAAGATATTTCCTTATTCACCATAGCCCTCTATGGGTTTCCAAATATCTCTCTGCAAATCCCACAAGAACAGTCTTAGCGAAAGGCTTCTTGAGGGGAGAGCTGAAACTCGGTGAGGTGTTTTAACAGAACACTCAGCAGTTTCTCAGAAAGCTTCTTTCCACTTTTTAACGGAAGATATTTCCTTTTTCACCATAGCCCTCTAGGGGCTTCCAAATATCAATTTGAAAATTCCACTAGAACAGTCTTAGCGAAAGGCTTCTTGAGGGGAAAGCTGTAATTTGGTGAGATGTATTAACAGATCACACGGCAGTATCTCAGAGAGCTTCTTTCCAGTTTTTAACTGAAGATATTTCCTTTTTCTCCGTAGCCCAACATTGGTTTGCAAATATCACTTTGCAAATTTCACAAGAATAGTCTTAGTGAACGGCTTCTTGAGGGGATAGCTGTAACACTGTGAGATGAACTAACAGAACACAAAGCACTTTCTCAGAAAGCTTCTTTACGGTTTTTAATGGAAGATATGGCGTTTTTCACCATTGCCCACTATGGGCTTCCAAATTTCACTTTGCAAATTCAAAAAGAAAAGTCTTAGTGAAAGGCTTCTTCAGGGTAAAGCTGTTACTCTGTGAGATGAATTAGCAGAACACAAAGCAGTTTCACAGAAAGTTTCTTTCCGGTTTTTAACTGAAGATATTTCATTTTTCCCCATAGCCCCCTATGTTCTTCTAAATATCACTTTGCAAATTTCACAAGAAGAGTCTTAGGGAAAGGCTTCTTGAGGAAAAAGCTGTAACTCTGTGAGATGAATTAACAGAATACTAAGCAGTTTCTCAGAAAGGTTCTTTTCAGTTTTTATCTTAGGCAATTTCCTTTTTCACCATAGCCGTCTATGGGCTTCCAAATATCACTTTGCAAATTAAACAAGAACAGTCTTAGCGAAGGGCTTCTGGAGGGGAAAGCTGTAACTCTGTGAGACGACTTAACAGGACACAAAGCAGTTTCTCAGAAATCTTCTTTCCAGTTTTTAACGGAAGATATTTCCTTTTTCACCATAGCCCTCTATGGGCTTCCAAATATCCCTTTGCCAATTCTACAAAAACAGCCTCAGCGAAAGGCTTCTTGAAGGGAAAGATGTAACTCTGTGAGACGAATTAACAGAACACAGAGCAGTTTCTCAGAAAGCTTCTTTCCAGTTTTGAACGGAAGATATTTCCTTTTTCACCTTAGCCCTCTATGGGCTTCCAAATATCCCTTTGCCAATTCCACAAGAACAGCCTTAGCGAAAGGCTTCTTGAAGGGAAAGATGTAAATCTGTGAGATGAATTAACAGAACACAGAGCAGTTTCTCAGAAAGCTTCTTTTCGGATTAACGGAAGATATTGCTTTTTCACGGTACCCCTCTATGGGCTTCAAATTTCACTTTGCAAAATCCACAAGAACATTCTTAGCTAAAGGCTTCTTGAGGGTAAAGCTGTTACTCTGTAAGGTGAATTAACAGAACACTAAGCAGTTTCTGTGAAAGCTTCTTTTCAGTTTTTATCTTAGGATATTTCCTTTCTCACCGTAGCCCTCTATAGGCTTCCAAATATCACTTTGCAAATTTCACAAGAACAGTCTTAGCGAAAGGCTTCTTGAGGGGAAAGCTGTAATTCTGTGACATGAATTAACAGAACACAAAGCAGTTTCTCAGAAAGCTTCCTTCCTGATTTTAACTGAAGATATTTCGTTTTTCAGCATAGCCCTCTATGGGCTTACAAATGTCTCTTTGCAAATTTCACAATAACAGACTTAGTGAAAGGCTTCTTGAGGGAAAAGCTGTAACCCTGTGAGATGAATTAACAGAACACAAAGCAGTTTCTCAGAGAGCTTCTTTCCAGTTTTTCATTGAAGATATTTTCTTTTTAACCATAGCCCTCTATGGGCTTCCAAATATCACTTTGCAAATCCCATAAGAACATTCTAAGCCAAAGACTTCTTTTGGGGAAAGCTGTAACTTGGTGAGATGTATTAACAGAACACACGGCAGTTTCTCAGAAAGCTTCTTTCCAGATTTTAACGGAAGATATTTCCTTTTACACCATAGCCCTCTAACGGCATCCAAAGTTCACTTTTCAAATTTCACAAGAACAGTCTTAGTGAACGACTTCTTGAAGGGAAAGCTGTAACTCTGTGAGATGAACTAACAGAACACTAAGAACTTTTCAGAAAGCTTCTTTTCGGTTTTCATCTTAGGATATTTCCATTTTCACCTTAGCCATCTATGGGCTTCCAAATATCACTTTGCAAATTCCACAAGAACAGTCTTAGTGAAAGGCTTCTTGAGGGGAAAGCTGTAACTCTTTGAGATGAATTTACAGAACACAAATCAGTTTCTCAGAAAGCTTCTCTCCAGTTTTTAACTGAAGATATTTCCTTTTTCACCATAACCCTGCATGGGCTTCCAAATATCACTTTGCAAATTCCACAACAACTGCCTTAGCGTAAGGCTTCTTGAGGGAAAAGTTGTAATTCTGTGAGATGAATAAACAGAACACAAAGTAGTTTCTCAGAAAGCTTCTTTCCAGTTTTTAACGGAAGGGATTTTTGAGAAGAAAGCTGTAACTCTGTCAGATGAATTAACAGAACACAAAGCATTTTCCGAGAAATCTTCTTTACAGTTTTTTTCTTAGGTAATTTGCTTTTTCACCATAGCCCTCTATGGGCTTCCAAATATCACTTTGCAATTTCCAGAAGAACAGTCTTTGCGGAGGGCTTCTGGAGGGGAAGGTTTTAGCTCTGTGAGATGAATTAAGAGAACACAAAGCGAAAGGCTTCTTGAGGGGGAAGCTGTAATTCTGTGAGATGAATTAACAGAACAGAAAGCAGTTTCTCAGAAAGCTTCTTTCCAGTTTTTAACGGAAGACCTTTCCTTTTTCACGATAGCCCTCTATGGGTTTCCAAATATCACTTTGCAAATTTCACAAGAACAGTCTTACTGAACGGCTTCTTGAGGAGAAAGCTGAAACTCTGTGAGATGAACTAACAGAACACAAAGCAGTTTCTCAGAGAGCTTCTTTTCGGTTTTTAGCGAAAGATATTTACTTTTTCACCATAGCCCTCTATGGGCTTCCAAATATCACTTTTCAAATTCCACAAGAACTGTCTTAAGGAAGGGCTTTTGGAGGGGAAAGCTGTAACTCTGTGAGATAAATTAACAGAACAGAAAGCAGTTTCTCAGAAAGCTTCTTTCCAGTTTTTAACTGAAGATATTTCCTTTTTAACCATAGCCCTCTAGGGTTTCCCAATATCACTTTGCAAATTCCACAAGAATAGTCTTAGGGAAAGGATTCTGGAGCTGAATGCTGTAACTCTGTGAGACGAATTAACAGAACACAACACAGTTTCTCAGAAACGTTCTTTCCAATTTTTAACTGAAGAAATTTCCTTTTGCACCATAGCACTCTATGGGATTCCAAATATCACTTTGCAAATTTCACAAGAACAGTCTTAGCGAAAGGCTTCTTGAGGGGAAAGCTGTAATTCTGTGACATGAATTAACAGAACACAAAGCAGTTTCTCAGAAAGCTTCCTTCCTGATTTTAACTGAAGATATTTCGTTTTTCAGCATAGCCCTCTATGGGCTTACAAATGTCTCTTTGCAAATTTCACAATAACAGACTTAGTGAAAGGCTTCTTGAGGGAAAAGCTGTAACCCTGTGAGATGAATTAACAGAACACAAAGCAGTTTCTCAGAGAGCTTCTTTCCAGTTTTTCATTGAAGATATTTTCTTTTTAACCATAGCCCTCTATGGGCTTCCAAATATCACTTTGCAAATCCCATAAGAACATTCTAAGCCAAAGACTTCTTTTGGGGAAAGCTGTAACTTGGTGAGATGTATTAACAGAACACACGGCAGTTTCTCAGAAAGCTTCTTTCCAGATTTTAACGGAAGATATTTCCTTTTACACCATAGCCCTCTAACGGCATCCAAAGTTCACTTTTCAAATTTCACAAGAACAGTCTTAGTGAACGACTTCTTGAAGGGAAAGCTGTAACTCTGTGAGATGAACTAACAGAACACTAAGAACTTTTCAGAAAGCTTCTTTTCGGTTTTCATCTTAGGATATTTCCATTTTCACCTTAGCCATCTATGGGCTTCCAAATATCACTTTGCAAATTCCACAAGAACAGTCTTAGTGAAAGGCTTCTTGAGGGGAAAGCTGTAACTCTTTGAGATGAATTTACAGAACACAAATCAGTTTCTCAGAAAGCTTCTCTCCAGTTTTTAACTGAAGATATTTCCTTTTTCACCATAACCCTGCATGGGCTTCCAAATATCACTTTGCAAATTCCACAACAACTGCCTTAGCGTAAGGCTTCTTGAGGGAAAAGTTGTAATTCTGTGAGATGAATAAACAGAACACAAAGTAGTTTCTCAGAAAGCTTCTTTCCAGTTTTTAACGGAAGGGATTTTTGAGAAGAAAGCTGTAACTCTGTCAGATGAATTAACAGAACACAAAGCATTTTCCGAGAAATCTTCTTTACAGTTTTTTTCTTAGGTAATTTGCTTTTTCACCATAGCCCTCTATGGGCTTCCAAATATCACTTTGCAATTTCCAGAAGAACAGTCTTTGCGGAGGGCTTCTGGAGGGGAAGGTTTTAGCTCTGTGAGATGAATTAAGAGAACACAAAGCGAAAGGCTTCTTGAGGGGGAAGCTGTAATTCTGTGAGATGAATTAACAGAACAGAAAGCAGTTTCTCAGAAAGCTTCTTTCCAGTTTTTAACGGAAGACCTTTCCTTTTTCACGATAGCCCTCTATGGGTTTCCAAATATCACTTTGCAAATTTCACAAGAACAGTCTTACTGAACGGCTTCTTGAGGAGAAAGCTGAAACTCTGTGAGATGAACTAACAGAACACAAAGCAGTTTCTCAGAGAGCTTCTTTTCGGTTTTTAGCGAAAGATATTTACTTTTTCACCATAGCCCTCTATGGGCTTCCAAATATCACTTTTCAAATTCCACAAGAACTGTCTTAAGGAAGGGCTTTTGGAGGGGAAAGCTGTAACTCTGTGAGATAAATTAACAGAACAGAAAGCAGTTTCTCAGAAAGCTTCTTTCCAGTTTTTAACTGAAGATATTTCCTTTTTAACCATAGCCCTCTAGGGTTTCCCAATATCACTTTGCAAATTCCACAAGAATAGTCTTAGGGAAAGGATTCTGGAGCTGAATGCTGTAACTCTGTGAGACGAATTAACAGAACACAACACAGTTTCTCAGAAACGTTCTTTCCAATTTTTAACTGAAGAAATTTCCTTTTGCACCATAGCACTCTATGGGATTCCAAATATCACTTTGCAAATCGCAAAAGAACAGTCTTAGCGAAAGGCTTCTTCAGGGGAAAGCTGTAAATCTGTGAAATGAATTAACAGAACACAAGGCAGTTTCTCAGAAAGCTTCCTTTCAGTTTTTATCTGAGGTAATTTCCTTTTTCACCGTAGCCCTTTAAGGGCCTCCAAATCTCACTTTGCAAATTCCACAAGAAGTGTCTTGGTGGAGGGCTTCTGGAGGGAAAAGTTGTAACTCAGTGAGGTGAATTAACAGAACACAAAGCAGTTTCTCAGAAATCTTCTTTTCAGTTTTTAACGGAAGATATTTCCGTTTTCACCACAGCCCTCTATGGGCCTCCAAATATCACTTTGCAAATTCCACAAGAACGGTCTTAGCGAAAGGCTTCTTGAGGAGAAAGCTGTAATTCTGTGAGATGAATTAACAGAACACAAAGCAGCTTCTTAGAAAGCTTCTTTCCAGTTTTTAACTTTAGAAATTTCCTTTTTCAGCATAGCCCTATAGGGTCATCCAAATACCACTTTGCAAATCCCACAAAAACACTCTTAGCGAAAGGCTTCTTGAGGGGAAGGCTGTAATTCTGTGAGATGAATTAACAGAACAGAAAGCAGTTTCTCAGAATGTTTCTATCCACAGTTTAACTGAAGATATTTCCTTTTTCACCGTAGCCCTCTATGGGCTTCCAAATATCACTTTGCAAATCCCACAAGAGCAGTCTTAGCGAAAGGCTTCTTGAGGGGAAAGCTGTAACTCCGTGAGGTGTATTAACAGAACACGTGGCAGTTTCTCAGAAAGCTTCTTTCCAGTTTTTAACGGAAGACTTTGTCTTTTTCACCGTAGCCTCCTATGGGTTTCCAAATATCACTTTGCAAATTTCACAAGAGCTGTCTTAGTGAACGAATTCTTGAGAGGAAAGCTCTAACTCTGTGAGATGAATTACGAGAACCTAAAGCCGTTTCTCAGAAAGCTTCTTTTCAATTTTTATCTTAGGATGTTTCCTTTTTCACCATAGGCCTCTATGGGCTTCCAAATATCACATTGCAAATTCCACAAGAACAGTCTTAGTGAAAGGCTTCTTGAGGGGAAAGGTGTAACTCGGTGAGATGTATTACACCAACATACGGCAGTTTCTCAGAAAGCTTCTTTTCAGTTTTTAACTGAAGATATTTCCTTTTTCACCATAGCCCTCTATGGGCTTCCAAATATCACTTTGCAAGTTCCCCTAGAACAGCCTTAGTGAACGGCTTGTTGAGGGGAAAGCTGTAACTCGATGGATGTATTAACAGAACACACGACAGTTCTTCTGAAAGCTTCTTTCCCGTTTTTACCGGAAGATATTTCCCTTTTCACTGTAGCCCTCTATGGGTTTGCAAATATCAATTTGCAAATTTCACAAGAACAGTCTTAGTGGGGCACCTTGAGGGCAAAACTGAAACTCTGTAACATGAACTAACAGAACACCAAGCAGTTTTGCAGAAAGATTCTTTTCGATTTTATCTTAGGATATTTCCATTTTCAACATAGCCCTCTATGGGCATCGAAATATCACTCTGCAAATTCCAAAACAACAGCCTTAGCGAAAGGCTTCTTGAGGGGAAAGCTGTAACTTTGTGAGATGAATTAACAGAACACAAATCACTTTCTCAGAAGACTTCTTTCCAGTTTTTAACGGAAGATATTTCCTTTTTCACCATAGCCCTCTATGGGCTTCCAAATATCACCTTGCAAATTCCACAAGAACAGTCTTAGCCAAAGTCTTCTGGAGGGGAAAGCTGTAACTCTGTTAGATGAATTAACAGAACACAAAGCAGGTTTTCAGAAAGCTTCTTTTCAGTTTTTAACTGAAGTAATTTCCTTTTTCACCGTAGCCCTCTATAAGCTTCCAAATATCACTTTGAAATCCCAAAAGAACAGTCTTAGCGAAAGGCTTCATTAAGGGAAAGGTGTATCTCGGTGAGGTGTATTAACAGAACACACGACATTTTCTCAGAAAGCTTCTTTCCCGTTTTTAACGGAAGATTTTTTTTTATCACCATAGCCCCCTACCGGATTCCAAATATCACTTTGCAAATTCCACAAGAGCAGTCTTAGCGAAAGGCTTCTGCAGGGGAAAGCTATAACTCTGTGAGATGAACTAAGAGAACACAAAACAGTTTCTCAGAAAGCTCCTTTACGGTTTTTAACTGAAGATATTTCCTTTTCCACCATAGCCCTCTATGGGATTCCAAATTTCATTTTTCAAATTCAACAAGAACAGTCTTATTGAACGGCTTCTTGAGGGGAAAGCTGTAACTCTGTGAGATGAATTAACAGAACACAAAGCAGTTTCTCAGAAAGCTTCTCTTCGGTTTTTATCTTAGGATATTTCCATTTTCACCATAGCCCTCTATGGGCTTCCAAATATCATTTTGTAAATTCCGCAAGAACAGTGTTATCGAAAGTCTTCTGTAGAGGAAAACTGTATCTCTTTGAGATATGTTAACAGAACACCCGGCAGTTTCTCAGAAAGCTTCTTTCAAGTTTTTAACGGAAGATATTTCCTTTTTCACCATAGCCATCTATGGGGTTGAAAACATTAATATGCAAATTTCACAAGAATAGTCTTAGTGAACGGCTTCTTGAAGGAAAGCTGAAACTCTGTGAGATTAACTAACAGAACACAAAGCAGTTTTTGAGAAAGATTGTTTTCGGTTTTTAACGGAAGATATTTCCTTTTTCTTTTTTTTTTTTTTTAATTTTTTTTTTTTTTTGAGACGGAGTATCGCTCTGTCGCCCAGGCTGGAGTGCAGTGGTGCAATCTCGGCTCACTGCAAGCTCCGCCTCCCGGGTTCACGCCATTCTCCTACCTCAGCCTCCCGAGTAGCTGGGACTACAGGCGCCCGCCACTGCCCCCGGCTAATTTTTTTCTATGTTTTAGTAGAGACGGGGTTTCACCATGGTCTCGATCTCCTCACCTTGTGATCCGCCCGCCTCGGCCTCCCAAAGTGCTGGGATTACAGGCGTGAGCCACCGCGCCCGGCCTTTTTCACCATAGCGCTCTATGGGCTTCCAAATATCATTTTGCAAATTCCAAAGAACAGTCTAAGCGAAAGGCTTCTTGAGGGAAAGCTGTAACTCTGTGAGATGAATTAACAGAACACAAAGCAGTTTCTCAGAAATCTTCTTTCCAGTTTTTAACGGAAGATATTTCCTTTTTCACCATAGCCTTCAATGGGCTTCTAAATATCACCTTGCAAATTACACAAGAACAGACTTAACGAAAGTCTTCTTGATGTTACAGGTGTAACTCGGTGAGATGAATTAACAGAACACAAAGAAGTGTCACGGAAAGCTTCTTTCCAGTTTTCAACTGAGGATATTTCCTTTTCCAGCATAGCCCTGTACGGGCTTCCAAATATCACCTTGCAAATTCCACAAGAACAGTCTTAGCGATTCGCTTCTAGAGGGAAAAGCTGTAACTCTGTGAGATGAATTAGCAGAACACAAAGCAGTTTCTCAGAAAGCTTCTTTTCAGTTTTTATCTTAGAATATTTCCTTTTTCAAGATAGCTTTTTATGGGCTTCCAAATATCAATTTGCAAATTCCACAAGAACAGTCTTAGTGAATGGCTTCTGGAGGTGAAAGCTGTAACTCTGTGAGATGAATTAACAGAATACAAAGCAGTTTCTCAGAAAGCTTCTTTCCAGTTTTCAACTGAGGATATTTCCTTTTCCAGCATAGCCCTCTACGGGCTTCCAAATATCACCTTGCAAATTCCACAAGAACAGTCTTAGCGATTCGCTTCTAGAGGGAAAAGCTGTAACTCTGTGAGATGAATTAGCAGAACACAAAGCAGTTTCTCAGAAAGCTTCTTTTCAGTTTTTATCTTAGAATATTTCCTTTTTCAAGATAGCTTTTTATGGGCTTCCAAATATCAATTTGCAAATTCCACAAGAACAGTCTTAGTGAATGGCTTCTGGAGGTGAAAGCTGTAACTCTGTGAGATGAATTAACAGAATACAAAGCAGTTTCTCAGAAAGCTTCTTTCCAGTTTTCAACTGAGGATATTTCATTTTCCAGCATAGCCCTCTACGGGCTTCCAAATATCACCTTGCAAATTCCACAAGAACAGTCTTAGCGATTCGCTTCTAGAGGGAAAAGCTCTAACTCTGTGAGATGAATTAGCAGAACACAAAGCAGTTTCTCAGAAAGCTTCTTTTCAGTTTTTATCTTAGAATATTTCCTTTTTCAAGATAGCTTTTTATGGGTTTCCAAATATCAATTTGCAAATTCCACAAGAACAGTCTTAGTGAATGGCTTCTGGAGGTGAAAGCTGTAACTCTGTGAGATGAATTAACAGAATACAAAGCAGTTTCTCAGAAAGCTTCTTTCCAGTTTTTACCTGAAGATATTTCCTTTTTCACCACAGCCCTCTATGGGCTTCCAAATATCACTTTGCAAATCCCACAAGAACAGACTTAGCGAAAGTCTTCTTGTGGGAAAAGCTGTAACTCGGTGAGATGCATTAACAGAACACAAGGCAGTATCTCAGAAAGCTTCTTTCCAGTTTTTAACATAGGTTATTTCCTTTTTCACCATAGCCCTCTATGGGCTTCCAAATATCACTTTTGAAATTTCACAAGAACAGTCTTAGTGAACGGCCTCTTGAGCGGAAAGCTGAAACTCTGTGAGATGAACCAACAGAACACAATGCAGTTTCTCAGTAATCTTCTTTTCTGTTTTTAACGGAAGATATTTCCTTTTTCACCATAGCCGTCTAGGGTCTTCCAAATATCACTTTGCGAATTCCACAAGAACAGATTTAGCAAAAGGCTTCTTGAGGGAAAGCTGTAACTCTGTGAGATGAATTAACAGAATACAAAGCAGTTTCTCAGAAAGCTTCTTTCCAGTTTTTAACTGAAGATATTTCTTTTTTCACCGTAGACTTCTATGGGCTTCCAAATATCACTTTGCAAATTGCACAAGAAGAGTCTTAGCGAAAGGCTTCTTGACGGAAAGCTGTAACTCTGTGAGATGAATTAACAGAACACAAAGCAGTTTGTCAGAAATCTTCTTTCCAGTTTTTAACGGAAGATATTTCCTTTTTCAGCATAGCCCTCTATGGGCTTCCAAATATCACTTTGCAAATTCCACAAGAACAGTCTTAGCGAAAGACTTTTTGAAGCGAAAACTGTAACTCTGTGAGACGAATTAACAGAACACAAACAATTTCTCAGAAAGCTTCTTTCCCGATTTTAACTGAAGATATTTCCTTTTTCACCATAGCCCTCTATGGGCTTCCGAATATCACTTTGCAAATTTCACAAGAACAGTCTTAGCGAAAGGCTTCTTGAGGGGAAAGGGGTAACTCGTTCAGATGTATTAACAGAACACACGGAAATTTCTCAGAATGCTTCTTTCCAGTTTTTTACAAAAGATATTTGCTTTTTCACTATAGCCCACTATGGGCTTCCCAACATCACTTTTCAAATTTCACAAGAGCAGTCTCAGCGAAAGGCTTCTTGAGGGGAAAGGTGTAACTCTGTGAGTTGCTTAACAGGACACAAAGCAGATTCTCCAAAAGCTTATTTTCAGTTTTTAACTTAGAATATTTCTTTTTTCACCATAGCCCTCTATGGGCTTCCAAATATCACTTTGCAAATTCCACAAGAAAAGTCTTAATGAAAAGCTTCTTGAGGGGAAGCTGTAAGTCTCTGAGATGAATTAATAGAACACAAAGCAGTTTCTCAGAAAGCTTCTTTCCAGTTTTTAACCGAAGATATTTCCTTTTTCACCCTAGCCCTCTATGGGCTTCCAAATATGACTTTAAATATCCCACAAGAACATTCTTAGCGAAGGCTTCTCCTGGGTAAAGCTGTTACTCTGTCAGATGTATAATTAACAGAACACACGGCAGTTTCTCAGAAAGCTTCTTTTCAGTTTTTAACTGAAGATATTTCCTTTTTCATCATACCCCTCTATGAGCTTTCAAATATCACTTTGCAAATTCTACAGGAACAGTCTTAGCGAAAGTCTTCTGGAAGGGAAAGCTGTAACTCTGTGAGATGAATTAACAGAACACAGAGCAGTTTCTATGAAAGCTTCTTTTCAGTTTTTATCTTACGATATTTCCTTTTTCACCATAGCCCTGAATGGGCTTCGAAATATCACTTTGCAAATTCCAAAACAACAGTCTTAGTGAAAGGGTTCTGGAGGGGAAAGATGTAACTCTCTGAGATGAATTAACAGAACACAAAGCAGTTTCTCAGAAACGTTCTTTCCAGTTTTTAACAGAAGATGTTCCCTTTTTCACCTTAGCCCTCTATGGTCTTCCAAATATCACTTTGCAAATTTTACGAAAACAGTCTTAGCGAAAGGCTTCTTGAGGGGAAAGCTGCAACTCTCTGAGATGAATTAACAGAACACAAAGCAGTTTCTCAGAAAGATTCTTTTCAGTTTTTAACGGAAGATATTTCTTTTTTCACCGTAGCCCTCTATGGGCTTCCAAATATCACTTTGAAAATGCCACAAGAACCCTCTTAGCAAAAGACTACTTGAGGCGAAACCGGTAACTCTGTGAGATAAATTAAAAGAACACAAATCAGTTTCTCAGAAAACTTCTTTCCAGTTTTTAACGGAAGATATTTCCTTTTTCACACTAGCCCTCAATGGGCTTCCAAATATCAGTTTGCACATCCCAAAAGAACAGTCATAGTGAAAGGCTTCTAGAGGGGAATGCTGCAACTCTGTGAGATGAATTAACAGAACACAAAGCAGTTTCTCAGAAAGCTTCTTTCCAGTTTTTAACGGAAGATATTTCCTTTATAACCATAGCCCTGTATGGACTTCCAAATATCACTTTGCACATTCCAAAACAACAGCCTTAGCGAAAGGATTCTTGAGGGGAAAGCTGTAACTCTGTGAGTTGAATTGACAGAACACAAAGCAGTTTTTCAGAAAGCTTCTTTTCAGTTTTTATCTTAGGCTATTTCCTTTTTCACCATTGCCCTCTAGGGGCTTCCAAATATCACTTTGCAAATTACACAAGAACAATCTTAGTTAATGGCTTCTTGAGGGGAAAGCTGTAACTCTGTGTGATGAATTAACCGAACACAAAGCAGTTTCTCAGAAAGCTTCTTTTCAGTTTTTATCTTAGGATATTTCCTTTTCCATCATAGCCCTCTATGAGCTTCCAAATATCACTTTGCAAATTCCACAAGAACAGTCTTAGCGAAAGGCTTCTGGAGGGGAAAGCTGTAATTCTGTGAGATGAATTAACAGAACACAAAGCAGTTTCTATGAAAGCTTCTTTTCAGTTTTTATCTTAGGATATTTCCTTTTTCACCATAGCCCTGTATGGGCTTCCAAATATCACTTTGCAAATTCCAAAACAACAGTCTTAGCATAAGGTTTCTGGAGGCGAAAGCAGTAACTCTCTGTGATGAATTAACCGAACACAAAGCAGTTTCTCAGAAATCATCTTTCCAGTTTATAACAGAAGATGTTTCCTTTTTCACCTTAGCCCTCTATGGACTTCCAAATATCACTTTGCAACTCCGACAAGAAGTCTTAGCGAAAGGCTTCTTGTGGAGAAATCTGTAACCCGGTCAGATATATTAACAGAACACACAGCAGTTTCTCAAAAGCTTCTTTACAGTTTTTAACTGAAGATATTTCCTTTTTCACCATAGCCCTCTATGGGCCTCCAAATACCACTTTGCAAATTTCACAAGAGCAGTCTTAGCGAAAGGCTTCTTCAAGGGAAAGCTGTAACTCTGGGAGATGAATGAACAGAACACAAAGCAGTTTCTCAGAAAGTTTCTTTTCAGTTTTTATCTTAGGATATCTCATTTTCACCATAGTCCTCTATAGGCTTCGAATTATCACTTTGCAAATTCCACAAGAACACTCTTAGCGAAAGGCTTCTGGATTGGAAGCTGTAACTCTGTGAGATGTATTAACAGAACACACGGCAGTATCTCAGAAAGCTTCTTTCCAGTTTTTAACGGAAGATATTTCCTTTATCACCTTAGTCGTCTATGGGTTTCCAAATATCATTTTGCAAATTTCACAAGAATAGTCTTAGTGAATGGCTTCTTCAGGGGAAAGCTGAAACTCTGTGAGATGAACTAAAAGAACTCAAAGCAGTTTCTCAGAAAGCTTCTTTCCAGTTTTTAAGGGAGGCGATTTCCTTTTTCACCATAGCCCTTTATGGGCTTCCAAATATCACTTTGCAAATTCCACTTGAAAAGTCTTAGCGGAAGGCTTCTTGAGGGGAAAGCTGTAACTCTTTGAGATGAATTAACAGAACACAAAGCAGTTTCTCAGAAAGCTTCTTTACAGATTTTAACTGAAGATATTTCCTTTTTCACCATAGCCCTCTATGTGCTTCCAAATATCACTTTGCAAATTCCACAACAACAACCTTAGCGAAAGAGTACTTGAGGAGAAAGCTGTACCTCTCTGAGTTGAATTAACAAAACCAAAGGAGTTTCTCAGAAAGCTTCTTTTCAGTTTTTATCTTAAGATATTTCGTTTTTCACCATAGCCCTCTATGGGCTTCCAAATATCACTTTGCAAATTCCACAAGAAGAGTCTTACTGAACGGCTTCTTGAGGTTAAAGCTGAAACTCTGTGAGATGAATTAGCAGAAGACATAGCATTTTCTCAGAAAGCTTCTTTCCAGTTTTTAATGGATGATATTTCCTTTTTCACCGTAGCCCTCTAGAGGATTCCAAATATCACTTTGGAAATTCCACAAGAAGAGTCTTAGCGAAAGGCTTCTTGAGGGGAAAGCTGTACCTCTGTGAGTTGAATTAACACAACCAAAGGAGTTTCTCAGAAAGCTTCTTTTCAGTTTTTATCTTAAGATATTTCGTTTTTCACCATGGCCCTCTATGGGCTTCCAAATATCACTTTGCAAATTCCACAAGAAGAGTCTTACTGAACGGCTTCTTGAGGTTAAAGCTGAAACTCTGTGAGATGAATTAGCAGAAGACATAGCATTTTCTCAGAAAGCTTCTTTCCAGTTTTTAATGGATGATATTTCCTTTTTCACCGTAGCCCTCTAGAGGATTCCAAATATCACTTTGGAAATTCCACAAGAAGCGTCTTAGAGGAAGGCTTCTTGAGGGGAAAGCTGTAACTCTGTGAGATGAATTAACAGAACACAAAGCAGTTGCTCAGAAGGTTTCTTTCAAGTTTTTAACTGAAGATATTTCCTTTTTTGCCATAGCCCTCTATGGGTTCTCAAATATCACTTTGAAATTTCACAAGAAGGGTCTTAGTGAACGGCTTCTTGAGCGGAAAGCTGTAACTCTGTGAGATGAACTAACAAAACACAAAGCAGTTTCTCAGAAGTCTTCTTTTCAGTTTTTAACGGAAGGTATTTCCTTTTTCACTATAGCTCTCTAAGGGCTTCCAAATATCACTTTGTAAATTCCACAAGAACAGTCTTAACGAAAGGCTTCTTGAGGGGAAAGCTGTAACTCTGTGATATGCATTAAGAGAACAAAAAGAAGTTTCTCAGAAAACTTCTTTCCAGTTTTTAACTGAAGATATTTCCTTTTTCGTATAGCCCTCTAAGAGCTATTACCCAAGAACAGTCTTAGCAAAGGGCTTCTTGAGTTAAAACCTGTAACGCTGTGAGATGAATTAACAGAACACAAAGCAGTTTCTCAGAAAGCATCTTTCCATTTTTTAATTGAAGATATTTCCTTTTTCACCGTAGCCTTCCAAGGGCTTCCAAATATCACTTTGCAAATTCCACAAGAACAGTCTTAGCGAAATACTTCTTGAAAGAAAAGCTGTAACTCTGTGAGATGAATTAACAGAACACAAAACAGTTTCTCAGAAAGCTTCTTTTCAGTTTTTATCTTATTATATTTCCTTTTTTACCATAGCCCTCTATGGGCTTCCAAATATCTCTTTGCAAATTCCACAACAACAGTCTTAGCGAAAGGATTATGGAGGGGAAAGCTGTAACACTGTAACATGAATTAACAGAACACAAAGCAGTTTCTCAGAAGTTTCTTTCCAGTTTTAACGGAAGATATTTCCTTTTTCGTATAGCCCTCTAAGAGCTTCCAAATATCACTTTGCTAATTACCAAGAACAGTCTTAGCAAAGGGCTTCTTGAGTTAAAACCTGTAACGCTGTGAGATGAATTAACAGAACACAAAGCAGTTTCTCAGAAAGCATCTTTCCATTTTTTAATTGAAGATATTTCCTTTTTCACCGTAGCCCTCTAAGGGCTTCCAAATATCACTTTGCAAATTCCACAAGAACACTCTTAGCGAAATACTTCTTGAAAGAAAAGCTGTAACTCTGTGAGATGAATTAACAGAACACAAAACAGTTTCTCAGAAAGCTTCTTTTCAGTTTTTATCTTATTATATTTCCTTTTTCACCATAGCCCTCTATGGGCTTCCAAATATCTCTTTGCAAATTCCACAACAACAGTCTTAGCGAAAGGATTATGGAGGGGAAAGCTGTAACTCTGTGACATGAATTAACAAAACACAAAGCAGTTTTTCAGAAATCTCTCTTCCAGTTTTTAACGGAAGATATTTCCTTTTTCACCATAGGCCTCTATGTGCTTCCAAATATCACTTTGCAAATTCCACAAGAAGAGCCTTACAGAAAGGCTTCTTGAGAGGAAAGCTGTAACTCGGTGAGATGTATTAACAGAAAACACGGCAGTTTCTCAGAAAATTTCTTTCCAGTTATTAAAGGAAGATATTTTCTTTTTCACCGTAGCCTTCTATGGGTTTAAAAATATCACTTTGAAAATTTCACAAGAATAGTCCAAGTGAACGGCTTCTTGAGGGGAAAGCTGTAACTCTGTGAGATGAATTAACAGAACACAAAGTAGTTTGTCAGAAAGCTTCTTTCAAGTTTCTAACTGAAGATATTTCGTTTTTCACCATAGCCTTCTACTGGCTTCCAAATATCACTTAGCAAGCTAAACAGTAACAGTATTAGAGAAAGGATTCTGGAGAGGAAATCTGTAACTCCATGAGATGAATTAACAGAACACAAAGCAGTTTCTCAGAATGCTTCTTTTCTCTTTTTATCTTAGGATATTTCCTTTTTCACCATAGTCCTCTAAGGGCTTTTAAATATCACTTTGCAAATTCCACAAGCACAGTCTTAGTGAACGGCTTCTTGAGGAGAAAGCTGTAACTCTGTGAGATGAATTAACAGAACAAAAAGCAGTTTCTCAGAAAGCTTCTTTCCAGTTTTTAACGAAAGATTTTAATTGTTCAACATAGCTCTCTATGGGCTTCAAAATATCACTTTGCAAATTGCCCAAGAACAGTCTTAGCGAAAGGCATCTTGAGGTAAAAGCTGTAACTCTGTGAGATGAATTAACAGAACACAAAACAGTTTCTCAGAAAGTTTCTTTTCTGTTTTTATCTTAGGATATTTCCTTTTTCACCATAGCCTCCTAAGGGCTTCCAAATATCACTTTGCAAATTCCACAAGAAAACTCTTAGCGAAAGGCTTCTCTACGGGACAGCTGTAACTCTGTTAGATGAATTAACAGAACACAAAGCTGATTCTCAGAAATCTTCTTTCCAGTTTTTAACGGAAAATATTTTCTTTTTCACCCTAGCCCTCTAGAGTCTTCCAAATATCAGTTTGCAAATTCCACAAGAACAGTCTTAGCGAAAGGCTTCTTTCAGGGAAAGCTGTAACTCTGTGAGATGAATTAACAGAACACGAAGCAGTTTCTCAGAAAGCTTCTTTCCAGTTTTTAACGGAAGATATTTCTGTTTTCCCCATATCTCTCTGGGATTCCAAATATCACTTTGCAAATTCCACAAGAACAGTCGTAGTGAAAGGATTCTGGAGGGGAAATCTGTAACTCTGTGAGATGAATTAACAGAACACAAAGCAGTTTCTCAGAAGTCTTCTTTCCAGTTTTTAACGGATGATATTTCCTTTTTCACAGTAGACTTCAATGGGCTTCCAAATATCACTTTGCAAATTCCACAAGAACAGTCTTTGAGAAAAGCTTCTTGTGGGAAAATCTGTAACTCTGTGAGATGAATTAACGGAACACAAAGCAGTTTCTCAGAAACCTTCTTTCCAGTTTTCCACTGAAGATATTTCCTTTTTCACCATAGCCCACTACTGGCTTCCAAATATGACTTTGCAAATTCCACAAGAACAGTCCTAGCGAAAAATTTCTTGAGGGGAAAGCTGTAACTCGGTGTGATGTATTAACAGAACACATGGCAGTTTCTCAGAATGCTTCTTTCCAGTTTTAAACGGAAGATATTTACTTTTCAATATAGCCCTCTATGGTCTTCCAAATATCTCTTTGCAAATTACACAAGAACAGCCTTCGTGAACGGCTTCTTGAGGGGAAAGCTGTAACTCTGTGAGACGAAATAACAGAACACAAAGCAGATTCTCAGAAAGCTTCTTTTCGGTTTTTATCTTAGGATATGTCCACTTTCACCATAACCATGGATGGGCTTCCAAATATCACTTTGCAAATTCCACAAGAACAGTCTTAGCGAAAGGCTTCTTGAGGGGAAAGCTCTAACTCTTTGAGATGAATTAACAGAACACAAAGCAGTTTCTCAGAAAGCTTCTTTTCAGTTTTTTTCTTAGGATATTTCCTTTTTCAGAATAGCACCTATGTTCTTCCAAATATCACATTGCAAATTCCACAAGAACAGTCTTAGCGAAAGGCTTCTTGAGGGGAAACTCTAACTCTTCGATATGAATTAACAGAACACAAAGCAGTTTCTCAGAAAGCTTCTTTTCAGTTTTTAACTGAAGATATTTCCTTTTTCACCATAGGCCTCTATGGGCTTCCAAATATCACTTTGCAAATTCCAAAAGAACAGTCTTAGCGAAAGGTTTCTTGAGGGGAATGCTGTAACTCTGTGAGTTGAATTAACAGAACACAAAGCAGTTTCTCAGAAAGCTTCTTTTCAGTTTTTATCATAGGATATTTCCTTTTTCACCATAGCCTTCTATGGGTTTCAAAATATCACTTTGCAAATTCCACAGGAACAGTCTTAGCAAAAGGCTTCTTTAGGGAAAATCTGTAACTCTGTGAGATGAATTAACAGAACACAAATCAGTTTATCAGAAAGCTTCTTTTCAGTTTTTTTCTTACGACATTTCCTTTTTCGCCATAGCCCACTATGGGCTTCCAAATATCACTATGTAAATTCCACAAGAACAGTCTGAGCGAAAGGCTTCTTGAGGGGAACGCTGTAACTCTGTGAAATCAATTAACAGAACACAAAGTTGTTTCTCAGAAAGCTTCTTTCCAGTTTTTAACGGAAGATATTTCCTTTTTCTCCATAGCCCTGTAGGGGCTTCTAAATATCACTTTCCAAATTACACAAGAACAGTCTTACCATAAGTCTTCTGGAGGGGAAAGCTGTAACTCTGTGGGATGAATTAACAGAACACAAAGCAGTTTCTCAGAAAGCTTCTTTTCTGTTTTTATCTTAGGATATTTCCTTTTTCACCGTAGCCCTCTATGGGCTTCCAACTATCTCTTTGCAAATTTCTCAAAAACAATCTTAGTGAACGGCTTCTTGAGGGGAAATCTGTAACTCTGTGAGATGAACTAACAGAACACAAAGCAGATTTTCAGAAAGATTCTTTTCGGTTTTTATCTGAGGATATTTCCATTTTCACTGTAGACCTCTATGGGCTTCCAAATATCATTTTGCAAATTACACAAGAGGAGCCTTAGCTGAAGGCTTCTTGCGGGGAAAGTTGTAACTCTTTGAGATGAATTAACAGAACACACGGCAGTTTCTCAGAAAGCTTCTTTCCAGTTTATAACGGAAGATATTTCCTTTTTCAACATAGCCCTCTGTGGGCTTCCAAATATCACTTTGCAAATTCCACAAAAACACTCTTAGCGAATGAGTTCTGTAGGGGAATGCTGTAACTCTGTTAGATAAATTAACAGAACAGAAAGCAGTGTCTCAGAAATCTTCTTCCTAGTTTTTAACGGAAGATATTTCCTTTTTCTCCATATCCCCCTATGGGCTTCCAAATATCACTTTGCAAATTCCACAAAACAGACTTACCGAAAAGCTTCTTGAGAAGAAAGCTGTAACTCTGTGAGATGAATTACTACAACACAAAGCAGTTTCTCAGTAAGTTTCTTTCCAGGTTTTAACTGAAGATATTTCCTTTTTCATCATGGCCCTCTATGGGCTTCCAAATATCACTTTGCAAATTGCACAAGAACAGTCTTAGCGAATGGCTTCTTGAGGGAAAATTTGTAACTCTGTGATACGAATTAAGAGAACACAAAGCAGTTCCTCAGAAAGCTTCTTTTCAGTTTTTATCTTAGGATATTTCCTTTTTCACCATAGCTCTCTTTGGGCTTCCAAATATCATTTTGCAAATTTCACAAGAACAGTCTAAGCGAAAGGCTTCTGGAGGGGAAAGTTTTAACTCTGTGAGATGAATTAACAGAAAACAAAGCAGTTTCTCAGATATCTTCTTTCCAGTTTCTAAAGGAAGATATGTCCTTTTTCACCATAGCCCTCTAAGGGCTACCAAATATCACTTTGTAAATTCCACAAGAACTGTCTTAGCGAAAGGCTTCTTGAGAAGAAAGCTGTAACTCTGTGAGATGAATTAACAGAACACAAAGCGGTTTCTCAGAAAATTTCCTTCCAGTTTTTAATGGAAGATATGTCCTTTTTCACCATAGCCCTCTATGGGCTTCCAAATATCATTTTGCAAATTCCACAAAAACAGTCTTAGCAAAAGGCTTCTGGAGGGGAATCCTGTAACTCTATGAGACGAATTAACAGAACAGAAAGCAGTTTCTCAGAAAGCGACTTACCAGTTTTTAACTGAAGATATTTCCTTTTTCCCCATAGCCCTCTATGTAATTCCAAATATCACTTAGAAAATCCCACAAGAACAGTCTTTGCGAAAGGCTTCTTGAGGGGAAAGCTGTAACTCGGTGAGATGTATTTACAGAACACAAGGCATTTTATCTGAAAGCTTCTTTCCAGTTTTTAACTGAAAATAGTTCCCTTTTCACCATAGCCCTATATGGGCTTCCAATTATCACTTTGCAAATCCCACAAAGACACTCTTAATGAAAGGCTTCTTGAGGGAATATCTGTAAGTCTGTGAGATGAATTAAGAGAACACAAAGCAGTTTCTCAGAAAGCTTCTTTCCAGTTTTTAATTGAAGATATTTCCTTTTTCACCATAGCCCTCTATGGGCTTCCAAATATCACTTTGCAAATCCCACAAAAACAGTCTTAGTGAAAGGCATCTTGTTGGGAAAGCTGTAACTCTGTGAGATGTATTAACAGAACACATGGCAATTTCACAGAATGCTTCTTTAGAGTTTTAACGGAAGACATTTCCTTTTTCACCTTAGCCTTCTATGGGCTTCCCAATATCACTTTGCAAATTCCACAAGAACAGTCTTAACGAAAGGCTTCTTGAAGGGAAAGCTGTAACTATGTGAGATGAATTAACAGAACACAAAGCAGTTTCTCAGAAAGCTTCTTTCCAGTTTTTAACTGAAGACATTTCCTTTTTCACCATAGCCCTCTAAGGGCTTCCAAATATCACTTTGAAAATTCCAAAAGAGAGTCTTATCGAAAGGCTTTTTGAGGGGAAAGCTGTAACTCTGTGAGAAAAATTAAGAGAACACAACGCAGTTTCTCAGAAAGCTTCTTTCCCGTTTTTAAGTGAAGATATTTCTTTTTCACCGTAACCCTCTATAGTCTTCCAAATATCTCTTTGCAAATTCCACAAGAACAGTCGTAACGTAAGTCTTCTTGACGGGAAAGCTGTAGCTCTGTGAGATGAATGATCAGAACACAACGCAGTTTTTCAGAAAGCTTCTTTCCAGTTTTTAACTGAAGATAATTCCTTTTTCACCGTAGACCTCTATGGGCTTCCAAATATCACTTTGAATATTCCACAAGAACAGTCTTAGTGAAAGGCTTCTTGAGGGGAAAGCTGTAACTCTGTGAGATGAATTAATAGAACACAAAGCAGTTTCTCAGAATGCATCTTTCCAGTTTTTCACGGAAGATATTCCCTTTTTCACCATAGCCCTCTATGGGCTTCCAAATATCCCTTTGCAAATTCCACAAGAACAGTCTTATCGAAAGGCTTCTTGAAGGGAAATATGTAAATCTGTGAGTTGAATTAGCAGAACACAATGCAGTTTCTCAGAAAGCTTCTTTCCAGTTTTAAACGGAAGATATTTCTTTTTTCACCATAGCCCTCTATGGGCTTCAAATATCACTTTGCAACCTCCACAAGAACAGTCGTAGCGACAGGCTTCTTGATGGGAAAGCTGTAATTCTGTGAGATGAATTAACGGAACACAAAGCAGTTTCTCAGAAAGCTTCTTTCCCGTTTTTACCAGAAGATATTTCCTTCTCACCGTAGCCCTCTATGGGCTTCAAATATCACTTTCCAAATTTCACAAGAACAGTCTTAGCAAAAGGCTTTTGAGGGGAAAGCTGTAACTCTGTGAGATGAATTAAAAGAACACAAAGCCGTTTCTTAGAAAGCTTTTTTCCAGTTTGTAACTGAAGAGATTTCCTTATTCACCATAGCCCTCTATGGGCTTCCCAATATTACTTTGCAAATTACACAGGAACAGTCTTAGCGAAAGGATTCTGAAGGGGAACGCTGTAACTCTGCGAGGTGAATTAACAGATCACAAAGCAGTTTCTCAAAAGGCTTCTTTTTAGTTTTTATCTTAGGATATTTCCTTTTTCACCATAGCCCTCCATGGGCTTCAAAATATCACTTTGCAAATTCCACAAGAGCAGTCTTAGCGAAAGGCTTCTTCAGGGGAAAGCTGTAATTCTGTGAGATGAATTAACAGAACACAAAGCACTTTCTCAAAAGGTTTCTTTCCAGTTTTTAACTGAAGATATTTCCTTTTTCACGATAGCCCTCTACGGGCTTCAAAATATCACCTTGCAAATTCCACAAGAATAGTCTTAGCAAAAGGCTGCTTGAGGGGAAAGCTGTAAGTCTGTGAGAGGTATTAACAGAACACAAAGCCGTTTCTCAGAAAGCTTCTTTCCAGTTTTTAAAGAAGAGACTTTTTTCAACATAGACCTCTAAGGTTTTCCAAATATCACTTTGAAAATTCCTCAAGAGCAGTCTTAGCAAAGGGCTTCTTGAGGGGATAGCTATAACTCTGTAAGATGATTTAACAGAACACAAAGCCGTTTCTCTGAAAGCTTCTTTCCCGTTTTTAACGGAAGATATTTCCTTTCTCACCATAGCCCTCTATGGGCTTCCAAATATCACTTTGCAAATTCCACAAGAACAGTCTTAGCGAAAGGCTTCTTGAGGGGAAAGCTGTAACTCTGTGAGATGAATTAACAGAACACAATGCTGTTTCTCAAAAATCTTCTTTCCAGTTTTTAACTGAAGATATTTCCTTTTTCACCATTGCCCTCTAAGGGCTTCCAAATATCACTTTGCAAATTCCACAGGAACCGTCTTAGCGTAAGGATTCTTGAGGGGAAAGCTGTAATTCTGTGAGATGAATTAACAGAACAAAAAGGAGTTTCTCAAAAAGCTACTTACAGTTTTTATCTTAGGATATTTCCTTTTTCACTACAGCTCTCTAAGGGCTTCCAAATATCAGTTTTTAAATTCCACAAGAGCACTCTTAGCAAAAGGCTTCCACAGGGGAAAGCAGTAAATCTGTGAGATGAATTAACTGAACACAAAGCAGTTTCTCAGAAAGCTTCTTTCCAGTTTTTAACTGAAGATACTTTCTTTTTCACCATAGCCCTCTATGGGCTTTCAAACATCACTTTGCAAATTCCACACCAACAGTCTTAGCGAAAGTCTTCTTCAGGGGAAAGCTGTAACACTTTCAGATGAATTAATAGAACACAAAGCCGTTTCTCAGAAAGCTTCTTTACAGTTTTTAATTGAAGAGATTTCCTTTTAAATCATGGCCCTCCAGGGGCTTCCAAATATCACCTTGCAAATTCCACAAGAACAGTCTTAACGACAGGCTTCTTGAGGGGAAATATGAAATTCTGTGAGATGAATTAACAGAATACAAAGCAGTTTCTCATAATGTTTCCTTCCACTTTTTAACTAAAGATAATTACTTTTTCAACCTAGGCCTCTATGGGCATCCAAATATCACTTTGCTAATTCCACAAGAACATTCCTAGCGAAAGTCGTCTTCAGGGGAAAGCTGTAATTCTGTGAGATGAATTAACAGAACACAAAGCAGTTTCTCAAAAAGCTTATTCCAAGTTTTTAACTGAAGATATTTCCTTTTTCACTGTAGCCCTCTTTGGGTTTCCAAATATCACCCTGCACACTCCACAAGAATATTCTTAGAGAAAGGCTTCTTGAGGAGAAAGCTGTAACTCTGTGAGATGAATTAACAGAAAACAAAGCCATTTCTCAGAAACCTTCTTTACAGTTTTTAATGAAGAGACTTCCTTTTTCACCATAGACCTCTATGGGCTTCCAAATATCACTTTGAAAATTCCACAAGAACAGTGTTAGCGAAAGGCTTCTTGAGGGGAAAGCTGTAACTCTTTGAGATGAATTAACAGAACACAAAGCCATTTCTCAGAAAGCTACAATCTTAGCGAAAGGTTTCTTGAGATGAAAGCAGTGACTCTGTGAGATGAATTAACAGAACACAAAGCAATTTCTCAGAAAGCTTCTATCCAGTTTTTAATGGAAGATATTTCCTTTTTCAACATAGCCCAATATGGGCTTCCAAATATCACTTTGCAAACTCCAGAAGAACAGACTTAGCGAAAGGATTCTTGAAGGGAAAGCTGTAACTCTGTGAGATGAATTAACAGAACACAAAGCATTTTTTCAGAAAGCTTCTTTCCAGTTTTTAACGGGAGATATTTTCTTTTTCACCACAGCCCTCTATGCGCTTCCAAATATCACTTTGCCAATTCCACAAGAACAGTCTTAGCGAAAGGATTCTTGAGGGGAATGATGTAACTCTTTGACATGAATTAACAGAACACAGAGCAGTATCTCAGACAGCTTCTTTAAAGTTTTTAACTGAAGATATTCCCTTTTTCACCGTAACCGTCTATGGGCTTCCAAATATTACTTTGCAAATTCCACAGGAACAGCCTTAGCGAAAGGCTTCTTGAAGGGAAAGCTGTAACTCTCCGAGATTAATTAACAGAGCACAAAGCAGTTTCTCAGAAAGCTTCTTTCCAGTTCTTACTTAAGGTATTTCCTTTTTCACCATAGCTCTCTACGGGCTTCTAAGATCACTTTGCAAATTCCACAAGAACAGTCTTAGCGAAAGGCTTCTGGGGGCAAAGCTGTAATTCTGTGAGATGAACTAACAAAACACGAAGCAGTTTCTCAGAAATCTTCTTTTCGGTTTTTAATGGAAGAAATGTCCTTTTTCATCATAGCCCTCAATGGGCTTCCAAATTTCACTCTGCAAATTCCACAAGAACAGTCTTAGCGAAAGGCTTTTTGAGGGGAAAGCTGTAACTCTGGTGACGAATTAACAGAACACAAAGCAGTTTCTCAGAAAGCTTCTTTTCAGTTTTTGTCTTAGGATATTTCCTTTTTCACCGTAGCCCTCTATGGGCTTCCAAATATCACTTTGCATATTCCAAAAGAACAGCCTTAGTGATCGGCTTCATGGTAGGAAAGCTGTAACTCTGTGAGATTAATTAACAGAACACAAAGCAGTTTCTCAGAAAGGTTCTTTCCAGTTTTTAGCGGAAGATATTTCCTTTTTCACCATAGTCCACTATGGGCTTCAAAATATCACTTTGCAAATTCCACAAGAACAGTCTTAGTGAAAGGCCTCTTGAGGGGAAATCTGTAACTCTCTGAGATGAATTAACAGAACACAAAGCAGTTTCTCAGAAATCTTCTTTCCAGTTTTTAACGAAAGATATTTCCTTTTTCACCAAAGTCCTCTATGGGATTACAAATATCAGGGTGCAAATTTCACAAGAACAGTCTTAGTGAAGGGCTTCTTGAGGGGAAAGCTGAAACACTGTGAGATGAACTAACACAACACAAAGCAGTTTCTCAGACAGCTTCTTTTCGGTTTTTATCTTAGGATATTTCCATTTTCAAAATAGCCCTCTATGGGCTTCCAAGTATCACTTTGCAAATTCCACAAGAACAGTCTTATAGAAAGGCTTCTTGAGGGGAAAGCTGTAACTCGGTGAGATGTATTAACAGAACACACGGCAGTTTCTCAGAAAGCTTCTTTCCAGTTTTTAATGGAAGTTATTTCCCTTTTCACCATAGCCCTCCATGGGCTTCCAAATATCACTTTGCAAATTCCAGAAGAACAGTCTTAGCGAAAGGCTTCTGAAGGGGAAATCTGTAACTCTGTGAGTTGAATTAACAGAACACAAAGCAGTTTCTCACAAATCTTCTTTCCAGTTTTTAACGGAAGTTAGTTCCTTTTTCACCATAGTCCTCTATGGGCTTCCAAATATGACTTTGCAAATTCCACAAGAACAGTCTTAGCGAAAGGCTTCTTGAGGGGGGAAGCTGTAACTCTGTGAGATGAATTAACAGAACACAAAGCAGTCTCTCAGAAAGCTTCTTTCCAGTATTTAACTGAAGGTATTTCCTTTTTCACCATAGCCCTCTATGGGCTTCAAAATATCACTTTGGAAATTCCACAAGAACACCCTTAGCGAAAGGCTTCCTGAGGTAAATGAGTAACTGTGAGTTGAATTAACAGAACACAAAGCAGTTTCTCAGAAAGCTTCTTTTCGGATTTTATCTTACTATATTTCCTTTTTCAACATAGCCCTCTATGGTCTTCCAAATATCACTTTGTAAATTACACAAGAACAGTCTTTGTGAAAGACTTCTTGAGGGGAAAGCTGTAACTCTCTGAGATGAATTAACAGAACACAAAGCAGTTTCTCAGAAAGCTTCTTTTCAGTTTTTATCTTAGGATATTTCCTTTTTCAGCATAGCCCTCTATGGGCTTCAAAAACATTTTGCAAATTCCACAAGAACAGTCTTAGCGAAAGGATTCTGGAGATAAAAGCTGTAAATCTGTAAGATGAATTAAAAGAATTCAAAGCAGTTTCTCAGAAACCTTCTTTTCGTTTTTTATCTTACGATATTTCCATTTTCACCATAGGGCTATAGGGTTTCCAAATATCACTTTGCAAATTCCAGAAGAAAAGTCTTAGCGAAAGGCTTCTTGAGGGTAAAGCTGTAACTCTGTAAGATGAATTAACAGAACACAAAACATTTTCTCAGAAACCTACTTTTCAGTTTTTACCTTAGGATATTTCCTTTTTCAGCATAGCCCTCTATGGGATTCCAATTATCACTTTGAAAATTCCACATGAACAGTCTTAGTGAAAGTCTTCTTGAGGGGAAAGCTGTAACTCTGTGAGAGGAACTAACTGAACACAAAGCAGTTTCTCAGAAAGCTTCTTTCCAGTTTTTAACTGAGGATATTTCCTTTTTCACCATAGCCCTTTTGGGCTTCCACATATCACTTTGCAAATTCCACAAGAACAGTCTTAGCGAAAGGCTTCTTGAGGGGAAAGCTCTAACCCTGTGAGATGAATTACCAGAACACAAAGCATTTTCTCACAAATCTTCTTTCCAGTTTTTAACGGAGGATATTTCCTTTCTCACCATAGTTCTCTATGGGCTTCCAAATATCACATTGCAAATCCCACAAGAACAGTCTTAGCGAAAGGCTTCTTGAGAGGAAAGCTGTAACTCAGTGAGACGTATTAACAGAAGACACGGCATTTTCTCAGAATGCTTCTTTCCAGTTTTTAACTGAGGATATTTCCTTTTTCACCATAGCCCTTTTGGGCTTCCAAATATCACTTTGCAAATTCCACAACAACCGCCTTAGCGAAAGGCTTCCTGAGGTAAAAGAGTAACTCTGTGACTTGAATTAACAGAACACAAAGCCGTTTCCCAGAAAGCTTCTTTTCAGTTTTTATCTTTGGATGTTTCCTTTTTCACCATTGCCTTCTATGTGACTCCAAATATCACTTTGCAATTCCACAAGAACAGTCTTAGTGAACGGCTTCCTGAGGGGAAAGCTGTAGCTCGGTGATATGTACTAAGAGAACACACCGCATTTTCTCAGAATGGTTCTTTCCAGTTTTTAACGGAAGATATTTCCTTTTTCACCTTAGCCCTCTATGGGCTTCCAAATATCACTTTGCAAATTTCACAAAACAGTCTTAGTGAACGGCTTCTTGAGGGACAAGCTGTAGCTCTGTGAGATGAACTAACAGAACACAAAGCAGTTTTTCAGACAGCTTCTTTTCGGTAAGTATCTTAGGATATATCCATTTTCACCATAGCCCTCTGTGGGCTTCCACATATCACTTTGGAAATTCCTCAAAAACAGTCTTAGCGGAAGGCTTCTTGAGGGGAAAGCTGTAACTCTTGAGATGAATTCACAGAACACCAAGCAGTTTCTCGGAAAGTTTCATTTCATTTTTTAACTGAAGTTATTTCCATTTTCACCATAGCCCTCTATGGGATTCCAAATATCACTATGCAAATTCCACAAGAACAGTGGAAGCGAAAGACTTCTGGAGGGGAAAACTGTAACTCTGTGAGATGAATTAACAGAACACAAAGCAGTTTCTCAGATATCTTCTTTCCAGTTTTTAACGAAAGATATTTCCTTTTTCACCATAGCCCTCTAGGGACTTCCAAATATCACTTTGCAAATCCCACAAGAACAGTCTTAGCGAAAGCCTTCTTGAGGGGAAAGCTGTAACTCGGTGAGATGCTTTAACAGAACACACGGCAGTTTCTCAAAAAGCTTCTTTCCGTTTTTAACGGAAGATATTTCATTTTTCACCATAGCCCTCTAGGAGTTTTCTAATATCACTTTGCAAATTTCACAAGAATAGTCTCAGTGAACTGCTTCTTGAAGGGAAAGCTGTAACTCTGTGAGATGAACTAACAGAACACAAAGCAGTTTATCAGAAAGCTTCTTTACAGTTTGTATCGGAAAATATTTCCTTTTTCACCATTGCCCTCTATGAGATTCTAAATATCACTTTCCGAATTTCAGAAGAACAGTCTTAGTGAACGGCCTCATGAGGGGAAATCTGTGACACTTTGAGATGAATTAACAGAACACAAAGCAGTTTCTCAGAAAGCTTCTTTTCGGATTTTATCTTACTATATTTCCTTTTTCAACATAGCCCTCTATGGTCTTCCAAATATCACTTTGCAAATTACACAAGAACAGTCTTTGTGAAAGACTTCTTGAGGGGAAAGCTGTAACTCTCTGAGATGAATTAACAGAACACAAAGCAGTTTCTCAGAAAGCTTCTTTTCAGTTTTTATCTTAGGATATTTCCTTTTTCAGCATAGCCCTCTATGGGCTTCCAAAAACATTTTGCAAATTCCACAAGAACAGTCTTAGCCAAAGGATTCTGGAGATAAAAGCTGTAAATCGGTAAGATGAATTAAAAGAATTCAAAGCAGTTTCTCAGAAAGCTTCTTTTCGTTTTTTATCTTACGATATTTCCATTTTCACCATAGGGCTATAGGGTTTCCAAATATCACTTTGCAAATTCCAGAAGAAAAGTCTTAGCGAAAGACTTCTTGAGGGTAAAGCTGTAACTCTGTAAGATGAATTAACAGAACACAAAACATTTTCTCAGAAACCTACTTTTCAGTTTTTACCTTAGGATATTTCCTTTTTCACCATCGCCCTCTATGGGATTCCAATTATCACTTTGAAAATTCCACATGAACAGTCTTAGCGAAAGTCTTCTTGAGGGGAAAGCTGTAACACTGTGAGAGGAACTAACTGAACACAAAGCAGTTTCTCAGAAAGCTTCTTTCCAGTTTTTAACTGAGGATATTTCCTTTTTCACCATAGCCCTTTTGGGCTTCCAAATATCACTTTGCAAATTCCACAACAACAGCCTTAGCGAAAGGCTTCCTGAGGTAAAAGAGTAACTCTGTGACTTGAATTAACAGAACACAAAGCCGTTTCCGAGAAAGCTTCTTTTCAGTTTTTATCTTGGGATGTTTCCTTTTTCACCATTGCCCTCTATGTGCCTCCAAATATCACTTTGCAATTCCACAAGAACAGTCTTAGTGAACGGCTTCCTGAGGGGAAAGCTGTAGCTCGGTGATATGTACTAAGAGAACACACCGCATTTTCTCAGAATGGTTCTTTCCAGTTTTTAACGGAAGATATTTCCTTTTTCACCTTAGCCCTCTATGGGCTTCCAAATATCACTTTGCAAATTTCACAAAACAGTCTTAGTGAACGGCTTCTTGAGGGAAAAGCTGTAGCTCTGTGAGATGAACTAACAGAACACAAAGCAGTTTTTCAGACAGCTTCTTTTCGGTAAGTATCTTACGATATTTCCATTTTCACCATAGCCCTCTATGGGCTTCCACATATCACTTTGGAAATTCCTCAAAAACAGTCTTAGCGGAAGGCTTCTTGAGGGGAAAGCTGTAACTCTTTGAGATGAATTAACAGAACACAAAGCAGTTTCTCGGAAAGCTTCTTTTCATTTTTTAACTGAAGTTATTTCCATTTTCACCATAGCCCTCTATGGGATTCCAAATATCACTATGCAAATTCCACAAGAACAGTGGAAGCGAAAGACTTCTGGAGGGGAAAACTGTAACTCTGTGAGATGAATTAACAGAACACAAAGCAGTTTCTCAGATATCTTCTTTCCAGTTTTTAACGAAAGATATTTCCTTTTTCACCATAGCCCTCTAGGGACTTCCAAATATCACTTTGCAAATCCCACAAGAACAGTCTTAGCGAAAGCCTTCTTGAGGGGAAAGCTGTAACTCGGTGAGATGCTTTAACAGAACACACGGCAGTTTCTCAAAAAGCTTCTTTCCAGTTTTTAACGGAAGATATTTCCTTTTTCACCATAGCCCTCTAGGAGTTTTGTAATATCACTTTGCAAATTTCACAAGAATAGTCTCAGTGAACTGCTTCTTGAAGGGAAAGCTGTAACTCTGTAAGATGAACTAACAGAACACAAAGCAGTTTATCAGAAAGCTTCTTTACAGTTTTTATCGGAAAATATTTCCTTTTTCACCATTGCCCTCTATGAGATTCTAAATATCACTTTCCGAATTTCAGAAGAACAGTCTTAGTGAACGGCCTCATGAGGGGAAATCTGTGACACTTTGAGATGAATTAACAGAACACAAAGCAGTTTCTCAGAAAGCTTCTTTTCGGATTTTATCTTACTATATTTCCTTTTTCAACATAGCCCTCTATGGTCTTCCAAATATCACTTTGCAAATTACACAAGAACAGTCTTTGTGAAAGACTTCTTGAGGGGAAAGCTGTAACTCTCTGAGATGAATTAACAGAACACAAAGCAGTTTCTAAGAAAGCTTCTTTTCAGTTTTTATCTTAGGATATTTCCTTTTTCAGCATAGCCCTCTATGGGCTTCCAAAAACATTTTGCAAATTCCACAAGAACAGTCTTAGCGAAAGGATTCTGGAGATAAAAGCTGTAAATCTGTAAGATGAATTAAAAGAATTCAAAGCAGTTTCTCAGAAACCTTCTTTTCGTTTTTTATCTTACGATATTTCCATTTTCACCATAGGGCTATAGGGTTTCCAAATATCACTTTGCAAATTCCAGAAGAAAAGCCTTAGCGAAAGGCTTCTTGAGGGTAAAGCTGTAACTCTGTAAGATGAATTAACAGAACACAAAACATTTTCTCAGAAACTTACTTTTCAGTTTTTACCTTAGGATATTTCCTTTTTCACCATCGCCCTCTATGGGATTCCAATTATCACTTTGAAAATTCCACATGAACAGTCTTAGCGAAAGTCTTCTTGAGGGGAAAGCTGTAACTCTGTGAGAGGAACTAACTGAACACAAAGCAGTTTCTCAGAAAGCTTCTTTCCAGTTTTTAACTGGGGATATTTCCTTTTTCACCATAGCCCTTTTGATCTTCCAAATATCATTTTGCAAATTCCACAACAACAGCCTTTGCGAAAGGCTTCCTGAGGTAAAAGAGTAACTCTGTGACTTGAATTAACAGAACACAAAGCCGTTTCCCAGAAAGCTCCTTTTCAGTTTTTATCTTGGGATGTTTCCTTTTTCACCATTGCGTTCTATGTGACTCCAAATATCACTTTGCAATTCCACAAGAACAGTCTTAGTGAACGGCTTCCTGAGGGGAAAGCTGTAGCTCGGTGATATGTACTAAGAGAACACACCGCATTTTCTCAGAATGGTTCTTTCCAGTTTTTAACGGAAGATATTTCCTTTTTCACCTTAGCCCTCTATGGGCTTCCAAATATCACTTTGCAAATTTCACAAAACAGTCTTAGTGAACGGCTTCTTGAGGGAAAAGCTGTAGCTCTGTGAGATGAACTAACAGAACACAAAGCAGTTTTTCAGACAGCTTCTTTTCGGTAAGTATCTTAGCATATATCCATTTTCACCATAGCCCTCTGTGGGCTTCCACATATCACTTTGGAAATTCCTCAAAAACAGTCTTAGCGGAAGGCTTCTTGAGGGGAAAGCTGTAACTCTTGAGATGAATTCACAGAACACCAAGCAGTTTCTCGGAAAGTTTCATTTCATTTTTTAACTGAAGTTATTTCCATTTTCACCATAGCCCTCTATGGGATTCCAAATATCACTATGCAAATTCCACAAGAACAGTGGAAGCGAAAGACTTCTGGAGGGGAAAACTGTAACTCTGTGAGATGAATTAACAGAACAGAAAGCAGTTTCTCAGATATCTTCTTTCCAGTTTTTAACGAAAGATATTTCCTTTTTCACCATAGCCCTCTAGGGACTTCCAAATATCACTTTGCAAATCCCACAAGAACAGTCTTAGCGAAAGCCTTCTTGAGGGGAAAGCTGTAACTCGGTGAGATGCTTTAACAGAACACACGGCAGTTTCTCAAAAAGCTTCTTTCCAGTTTTTAACGGAAGATATTTCATTTTTCACCATAGCCCTCTAGGAGTTTTCTAATATCACTTTGCAAATTTCACAAGAATAGTCTCAGTGAACTGCTTCTTGAAGGGAAAGC